>NC_092250.1:3372806-3722806 GCF_036320965.1 Panulirus ornatus | reverse complement strand
TCGAGAAATGGAATGGTGAGAAAGTCAGACAAGGAAAAGTAAAGGAAGAAAAATACTCTGCAGGGAAATGGGAAAATAGAGTTCAGGCGGAGCAGCAGTGGTGGCGCAGTGTGGATGTGACAAACAAAAAAAAATAATCAATTACAGAGACACAAGCAAACACTTGGGCTTCCCCCGTAACACTGCTCTGTGGGCAGACCCGGTCACCGGTCCGTCACGCGTAACATACACTACCGTCACTGGTAACACAAGAGTTGTGAACACTGAAGCTTCTAACATATCACTTCGTTATGGTTGTGATACATCCTGCAGCTGGGTCACTGTTGCGTATATATAGGAGAGGATGAATATAAGTTTTGTACGAACGATGGTTGCGTGGGTGAGTGGAGAGAGAGGGGAGTTGTACTCACCAAGGAGGGTGCTGTTGGTGATGATCTGGAAGATCTTCCCAGGATCCATGATGAGGCTCAGTGTGGACACCGCAACACAGAGGGCGCGGAAGCGTCCCCTCAACTTTCCCTCGGAGGCCGCCAGGAGAGAGGTAGCCACGCCCACCTCCTCCTACCCGACTGGTGGAGGAACTGAGTCGAGTTGGGGAGCTAAATCAAGCCTCACACAGGTGAAGATCCTGTGATCTCTAAAGGATTGATAGCTGCAGCTGGTAAGCTCTATCTAGATGCCACAAATGATGGGAAATCCGTCATTGTTTCATGGTCACGTCAGCCAGTTAAAGGTTCACTCGTCAGTGAAATGAAAATCAGTCCATTGTGATGTTTTCTGTGTTTCTGATCTGATCTGTTCGATCTACAAACGTCTCTTATCTTGACCAGTAATGATATCCGTCATATTACGTACACGAATGAAAAAATATAGTCTTTACACGAACCAAGATATTCAGAAATACATACACACAGACACACATTATATATATATATATATATATATATATATATATATATATATATATATATATATATATATATATATATATATATATATATATATATATCATAATTTCATTAAGAAAATTCCCTTAAATTGGTGGGAGTCCAGGATCCTCGACCTCCCTGGAGATTGGCAGACTCACAAAGCGAATATCTTCAAGTGGCCTCGTCATGGCCAGGCCAGATGAGATGCCCGGTACTTGACCTTGTTGTATCTTGCGCCAAAGTCTTTAAGACGCAATAACTCTTTATGTTCAGGGCCAGAGCTCCTCCCCCAAGGGTCCTGGTCGTTGCTAGACACACCTCTTGAAGGAACGGAAGGTTGTAGAAGTGGTCTTAGCTCTTCACTTCCATTATACATCAGAGAGATGTGGAGAGGGAGCTTATATAAACGCAAGAGAGAGGGAAGCTATTACGTTCTCTGATCAGAAAGTGTAGCCTGACGTAAATTATTACGGACCATTTTCATAAAAGGAAAACAAGGTTGTACATCTAGCATACAAGAAACAAATTTTTGTGTTCTCTGATAAACATTCACCAACGTTTATCACACCATATCAAAGGAAAGAAGTAAGATTTCTCTTACACAGCCCACGAAGCAACTTTAAACGTAATGAAAATGTTGTTGAATTAGAATGCAGATTGCATCTATTTAGCCTAAGATGCTTGCGGTGAGAATTATACGAAGAAATCTCCTTCTGGGCGACTCAAGTAAAGTCATGCAAATGATAAAACTGCGAGTATAATGCAAGGGAAAGTAGCTGTGTGACTCAACATTTCCTCTTGTTAGTCTATGACGGTCGGAGGCCAGGCTACCTAGTCTTGTACTCAACACAGAAGATATTCAGTGCATTGCTTTGTCTGTGGCGTTACAGCAGGGGAGTACAAATTACTGCGTTATCGCAGTAGTTACACTATGTGGTAACGAAGTTAATGTGGTGTTTTATAACTAGTTTTGTTTTGTACAACTCTATTATGACGTAAACTGAGGCTGCTCTAAAGGTAAGAGAAGTGTCCAGTTTCCTCACTTCACTGGAACATACATCAATGTCTCCTCCACACAAGGCAAGGCAGACTACAGTAGTGCCTTGGGTCTAAGCGAGCCAGACTTATTCTGAACTGCTAAACTTAACCATTGACGGAAGTAGTTAGCTCAACCACCACCAGCGGGAGAGCGAGGAACAATGAACGACCAATTAGCACAAACTTTTGCCAGTTTCTGCACGTGCCATCTTCAAGACATTGTCCTCCAAGATCCCACACTCCCTCTAGCTACCGAACGTCGTTACCTCGAGCATGTTTTCGTATCGTCTTGGCAACATCTGCCACGTCTCATGTTGACTATATATAGAAGCTTCAGTGAAGCACATCTAAAAACAAATTTCTTATATGTGGAACGTGTATATGGTATATGGCACGTATATATTCATGTACCAGGACAGATCTGCCACTGGTTTGTACGAAATTGTCTGTGACGACTTATTGTGTTTCAGTTTATATTCTAGTTTCTAGTTTTTCATTTAACTTTTTGGTATTAAACCTGTATTTACTACCTTGTAATATTTGTATTCTATTTTGATTTTCAACTCGCATATCTAAAGTCTGAATTGTTATTTTTCTTGTTATTCATCAAATGATAACTAAATTATCTAACCACTGTTATCGATTGTTTATATTGTATGTTTTCTTTTGTTTACATGTAAGTGTGATAATGAGAACACACCTGGTCACAGGAACATGAACATGACTCTATGACAGGAATACATCATGAACGTACTACTGTCATAGGGAGATATCAGTGACATAACCCTGCTATAGGAAAATATCTATCAGTGCAAACAGCTTTGTCTATCACTCTCTATAGCCTGAAAATTAAACGTGAATAAACAGCAACGTAATAATGACACACACACCCTCCCGTCACAGTGTTTGTCCTGCCAACTCTGCATTGGAGGGACTCATTCATATTACCCAGAGCTTCATAACAAGAGAGTCTCTTTGCACCACTGCACTATACTTTTTGTTGCGCGCGCGCGCGCGTGTGTGTGTGTGTGTGTGTGTGTGTGTGTGTGTGAAATTTTCAATAACAGTCGTGGGCCTGAACATCCTTTTCCTTTGACAGCTGGGGCAGGATGACCCTCACAGTCCACAGTCGTTCAAAATGAAACTGTGATGTCTATTGGCGTCCTCTGATTGTAGACGCCCATATCAAGGACGGTGTATCTTTGTACAAGTTCCTTTGTGACTGTGAGTGAAGCAGGAAAAGCATGTTCCCTTTGATCGAGAGTCAAGAGTCATAAGGCTTTGGTGAATAATTACTCGAAATATTGAAACAGATTACTGCGATTCCATTCATTTAATTTCACGAAAAAAGAAATTATGTATCGAGCCTAACGACAGGGAAAATGTTACTGAATATTGTATGCTTATATGGTGTAGTACACATAGATAAATACGACACATAGTCTGTATTTTCAGCTAATGATATAGTTTCTAAACTTATTACAATTTTATGTGTAAATTTCATAGCATGATTACACACATTGTCGATGAATATTTTTCCTAGTTCATGACTACAGCCGTTACCATTGGCCTATATCATCACGAGACATGACCATCCAGCAAGACAAACACGTACTGCTTCATACATATTCTATCATCAGCAAACGCGTTAAGGAGGTTGCGACATTCTAGTCGAAAAGTTCAGTTTGTAAATCTTAATTTCCTTCGAAAGTTTTACGCACATCAGTTAAGTTTCTTAAATATTAACATCAGTTCACTTCACATATCTTTCTACATCTGTTTCATCCACATCAGCCTCAGGGATATCCACTTTAATGCTGCACTTTTCTGAGGTTCCAACGTTTGGTATAAAGTTCCAACTCCTCCCTTTGGTTATGCAAATCTCCCAAGTCATTCCTACCAAGTATTCATAGGAAAGTTGTTTCCAACACGGAAATCGAGATCCTGCGGAGAGGCATAGACAACAGACGAGTGCAAGGATCCTTGTCGTCAGCAATGGTCACCTCAGGACAGACCGAGTACGAATGGGCAACTCTGACCACGGAGGCGTGCGCCCAGTGAGGCAGCGAGGCCCAGGTTCAGCTCGGTGCGAGCGTCTATAGCGTCAGAGGGCGACTGAGGCAGAGCCTTCCTCTGCTGCTGCTGCTGCTGCTGACCTGCGCCGATACGGTCTCCCTGCACCAGACCTCAGACTCCCACGCTTCTTATGTCTAGGACTGTCCTGCAGGACACAACACAAGCCTCACCCGAGATTTAGATGAAAAGAGGATATGCTCCTCACTCGTCCTAACACCATAGTACTGCCTCACGTGAATGTTATCTCTGCCCTCAGTAAGCAGCAGGACATGATTATAGAATGTACTGCAACACGCGACCTTCACCAGGGCTCACATCACCAGCGTCTGGTCTGGTCTCATGTAGCCACATCCTTCAGGGAACAACTTTGCTCACTCTTTTTTGTGTGAAAAAATTGTTATAAAATGTGTATAAACTTTATATCATCCTTTTGTAAGAACCTAATATTTTTCATTATTTTTTCCTCTTTTTGAACAGTAGTGTGAGACAGAAGGATATATATATATATATATATATATATATATATATATATATATATATATATATATATATATATATATATATATATATATATATATATATATATATATATATATATATATATATAATATATATATATATATCTTTCTGCCTCACTTGGTCACTCGCCTCAAAGGTTTCAGAGTGAGAATATTCCCATCTCATCCATCATTTACAAAAGGCACGCGACGTAGGTCTTATATATCACATTCATAATTTATTGCCCAGAAGTAGAAGAAAGTCTGTCCTCTGTGCTCACTCTGAAGAAAGGGGAAGGAAAAGGGAAATTAAAGGATAAATCAGCCGTAAACGTTTTGCGAGAAGGTCTTTTCATATCCTGCTGCTCTCGGTCCAAAGACAACTGCCTCGTCTCAAAAATCAATGATGAGTGATTCGAAATTCAATTTCACTTCTCCTTCCATTTCACTTTTCGCTGTACTTTATTTGATTATTCAAAAAATATCTTTCTGAAAACACATAAACGAGCGATGGAGAATATCATATTTCAGTGTCAAGCAGAACCAGACCAGAGAAAACAGTGGGATGAAAATGATATGTGATGTTCTCACAGAACCTGGCGACTTACCAGAGTTCTTCAAACCATTTCCTATAGGAATCCTTTCCTCGTCCCTCCAACAGTCTCCCTCCCTCAGCTCCTCCTCTTCCCATTATCACACCATCGTTATCAACCGTATCTGTAGAGGCAACGAACGCTCACTGATGCTCTCGTCCGTGTAGGAAGGCAATGGCAGTGTTAGTTCCCAAGTCCGCAGTGTGCTAACGCAAGTCTGTGTGGCTCTTGCCTGGCGTCTGGCTGAGAGGGTGGGTCTTCAGCACGACTAACTGGCAAAGTTCTGAGTTTAGAGCAGGTGGCGGCGCGCGAGGGCATTGTGCACACTCAGGAGAAAGAATGAAAATTATAAAACTTCCTTCAGAAGGCGAATGTCCACGTGGTTAGTGGCAGCGACACTCGAGTAACAGTTAACTTGGAGAGGAGATGTATCAAACACTAACAGAAAGAAAAGTGAATCTTACTGGAGGATTTGATCGTTGCTAATGATGTATTTACCACAGAGGCTGAGTCTAACAGGCGAAAGACAGGCACTCAGATGTCGCTTTTGTGTTGTAGATGTGAGAAAGATGAGGCAAATGAGGCCGTAAAGGGTGTACTAAAGGTACAGAAATTACAGCAGAGGCTGAGCTACGAGGCGATACACCCGACCCAGGTACTAGGGAAATGGGCCATGACTGTGACCTGGTACAGCGACCTGTGGAGCAGGACCAGGGGCATGAGTGTGACCTGGTACAGCAACCTGTGGAGTAGAACCTGGGGCATGATGGGCCGTCCGCCACAGTTTATACAGGAAAGAATGAGGAATAATGGAAACATATGCTCAATGTGGAGGTAAGGATGGATTAATGAAGATTGGAGGCAAGAGTCGGTATGAAAGGTTAAACAAAACACTGAACTACGTGAGCCTGACTTGAATACAGGGAGGGAGATAGAGAAACCAATAACGACATCAAAATTGGTAGTTGCGAATATTTGAGAAGGAATTGTTTGAGCCATAGTGAGCAATGGCCTAACTCTCTGCAGGGAATATTGAGTGGATAACCAACAGAAAATGGAGAACGAACGTTCAGAATACGCTAAACTAATTTCAGAATTCAGTGAGACTTAAACGAAAACGTTATATGAAATATGAGAAAAGATGTTTAGTTATTACAGGGACTAAGATATAAGAATATACACCAGCACCAATCTATGATGCACTGTTTACACTGTTCATAGTGAAAAATGAGAATACAAAATCACTGATTAGTAGTACCATTATTTTGAGCTGTCGGTTAAGCACTATATTCCTGAGGGATGGTTCATACTGGGTCTGAGTTCTCATACTTCATCATCATTGACTTGTATACGTAATATAAGCCCGGAAAAAAATGATAATTTTCCGTGTTTTCTGTAGCTTTATAGCGAAGGTCGAACAAGGGGTTGGTCAGTTTGATGGGTATCTGTCTCAGACTAGGTTACATATGTACCGTTAATGGGATGGCTTTGATAGATAGATGAATAGATAGATAGATAGATAGTTAGTGCTCACAAATGTCGCATTTATGAACATTGTATAACTATAAGCTGCGTTGTTGTCTGCGTTAAATAGCATATAATATTCAACATTTCAGTTAAGATCAATCTTTCTCATATATGTTTTCTTTGAGGTGTCTTTTACATGATATTTTTTTCCTATAAAACAAAAGCCTTCTCAAAAATTTGCCAAAGAAAATGTATAACCTTAAAGTATGTCATCCTAAAATCCTCTTCTCCTAAAATCTTCTACCAAAAAAAAATCTTAAAGTTCTTTTTAATGTTATGCCCAAGTAAGATTTTTGTACGTGAAACTTCCTCCTTGGAGAACCATCTTGGTTTTTTACGTAAATTTGGTCATTCTTATTCTGGCCCTTTAAACCTGAGTGTCCCCTCAAGGCGGCTTCCTGTACGACTTGCTTGATAAGAAGCCAATCTGCATATTCAGAAATACAGTACCAGCAGCAGAGTGTAGTGCAGGCCACCGTACTGTTCAGGTAAGCTCACCGCTGTTATCTACCATGTACGAGCCCAAGTTCGAATCCCGAACCAGGGGCTGGCCCACAGCCACCCTAGCTATTCATCCGCCTTTTTGGGAATGGTATTTGATCTGCATGAATAAGATATTCTTCTAGCTGCTAACTTAGCAACAAAAATACATTTTGGATAATACGTCTAAAATCATCTTATTTCTTCAGTTTCCTTATCAGTGTAGGAAGGATGACGGACCCACGATTGGATCCTTATCGACAGCCACCGACCAGGGAGGCGCTACCACCTGAGGAGCAGCAGATTTGATGACGGTGGTGCAATAAGCCACGGGCTGTCATTTTTCCTTCCCTAGCCCAGGTTGTTGTATTTCCTTTATGCCTGACATACACCTGAGATCCTAGAACTCACTCATGGTTAGGAAATACTCCAGGGATAAAGATGAGGATGAGTGGAGGGATAAGAATGATAGAAGGAGTGGCATTCCTGATGATGAAGGATTTGTGTGGCTGTGTTTAGAAGCGTGAAAAAGTGAGTTAAGATTGACGTGGGTCAGGACAAGATTAAACTACAAGATGTAAGGAATTGTTGGTGTCCATGCACTTAGCAGAAAGGGGAGTGAAGTAAAAAGGAGTACTGTCTGGGTGGAGCTGTGTGAGTGCTTACGTGGTTTTACTGCAACGTATTACAATAATGGTGCTTCACATCATGAATGCACGACTGCTTGATGTGGCAATTAAGGGTGTAATTGTAGGACCTGGGGTCACCAGTCTACGCGTAAAATTGGAAAAACTTGTCGAGTTGTGTGCTAAAAACGTTTGGAGAATGGGAGTATCTGGTTTCAGAAAAGGTGCCTACATAGGAATACGTGGGTGAGTGGATATTTGGGATCAAAGAGCATAATTAGATTATATGCTAATTGACAGGAGTGCAAAAGAGAAGTTGTTGAATGTGAACGTGTTGAGGGAGCGACGTGTAGAATGTTTAATCACTTCTTTGTGGAGGCGAGTGTGACAATGTCGATGGTGATAGGAAAAAGAGAAATGAAATAATGCGAAAGAAATGGTGAAAGAGAGCAATCATGGAAGAGTGACGTGTGTGTAGCGATACCGAGAAAGAACGAGTGAAGGATGGCATAGTGTGAGAGAAGACTAAACTGGACAAGTGGGAGAGGATTGGCACGTGTCCAATACTGAGATACGCGAGTTGAGTGTGTGGGTTGAGGAAGGTGAGATACGGAAACATGAGGAAAGGTAGCGTGAGATGGAATGAGGAAGGTGAGCCACAGTTTGAAGATAAAGGGTGATGTGTGCACGGTCTCTGCAGACAATGAGTGTGAATGACTGGAAATGTAAAAGAAAGAAGAGACACTCGTGTGCGCAATGAAAAAGGAGAAATCGCTGTCTCTTAGGGCAAAGATGGGTATGTGTGAGGATAATGTAGTCTCGACGTTGTTTATTGGACGCAGACCTCGGCCTGGAATGTAGAAGAAACGGAAGAAGAGCGAACATGATGAGGATGGAATTCTTGACGAGAATATGTGGCATGAGGCGGCTTAATTGTGGAGGAAATGACATTGTAATACAGAGGTGTGGCGCTGGGCACACTCTGAATAAAGGGTTGAGTAGTTCATGCTGAAGGGGTTCAGACGTGTGGAGGACATGACTGAAGAGAGACTGATTAAAAGGATATGTTTGTCAGAGGTGAAGGCAGCAAGGACGTTGGGGAACTGTGAGGGATGACTTGGGGTGCTGGAGCCAGAACATTTAGGAAGGCGACTGACGTACAGTGGATAGAGTAGACTGGATCAATATGGCATATGGAAGATGTGCAATTCGCTGTTAGTGTGCTGAACTTTGGAACATGTGGTAATGAAGTAAAGTATGAAATAATTTGTATGGTTTTCGTGTGGATGGTAGGCCATGGCTTTTCATAAGGTAGAAAAGGTAATCAAGTATATATATATATATATATATATATATATATATATATATATATATATATATATATATATGTGTGTGTGTGTGTGTGTGTGTGTGTGTGTGTGTGTGTGTGTGGACACACATGTGGACACACACACACACCAGTAATCTGGTGAAGAAAGCAGCGACGTTGATGGATGATGCGGTTTTCTGGGGTTTGTATCCTGCCACCAGCCATTTGGGAGTGGGGCAAGAAAGGGTTACGCTCAGGCGACGGATTTCCGAAAATAATTATAGGGGAAGGTAGGACGAGGGGGAGGAGGTAGGGGGAGGAGGAGGGAGAGGGGAGGAGGTAGGGGGAGGGCGGAATGTCAGTTGGGCGCCGAGAGGCACGGATGGAAGGTGACTCGAGGCTGGGTTACAATATATGAGAGGCAAAGACGACGTCTTAAGAGGAGGCAGTAGGTGTGAGAGAGGCAGTAGGTGTGAGAGAGGCAGTAAAGAGCGATAGATAATCATGACAGGGACTTTGATATTTTCTCGTTGCAGGTTCCCCTTCTATAGAATTCCCGCAGCGCTCAGAGAGTTAGCCACGTCCACCAGGCAGGAACACGGGTCAAGACCCACAGGTGATGTGGTCTGTATGATGTGGGTAAACGTAGAGGGTAATGTAGAGGGAGCAGGTTCAGAGGTCTGGTGGCAGAAGCAAGACACAGGTTGTTAAAGAGGAGAACAGAGAGGCGTGAGAGTGGTGATCTTTGTGAAGCAAAGACGAGGGAAAGAAGTGGAGGATGAACGAGGGAACGTAGAGAGAACCACTCATGTGGGAGGAAAACTATGATGAAGGAGACGAGACAAGAAGCTTCGCTATGAGCATGGGAGAGAAGGAGGAGGGAAAGGTGAGAGATGGAGAGAGAGAGAGAGAGAGAGAGAGAGAGAGAGAGAGAGAGAGAGAGAGAGAGAGAGAGAGAGAGAGAGAGAGAGAGAGGACTGAGCAGATCAAGTACCAGGTAAGGAGGACAGACGAATCAGGTGGGGCCAGAAGACGTGGAGCCTGTGTGGCAGGCAGCCACCTTCATTAATAAGGGGATTTTCTTCGTTTAATGACGGCAGTTTAGTAAGGAGGAAAAACTTCCCTCCGGTCATTATTATTTTTGTAACTATCTTAAAGTTTAGTGGACGTTTGTTATTATTTTTTTTCCATATCGAGAGAGGGAGAGATGGGGGGGGAGCAACAGAGAGGCAAGAAACTAAGAAACGTAAACAGAAATAAAGAAAAGAATGAATCAGATAATGTTAGAAATCATAAAGATAATGTCTTATCTCTATGTAGATTTAGAAATTCATAATTCATGATGCTGGAAAACCAATTATCATGTAAATGCACAAAACCCCATCATAACATACCACAACATCACACCTCACCGTCGCTACTGACCTTAACCCTGGTCACGTTAGGTCATACTACGACCATTGACTGACCGAGTCCTGGAAGGGTTTGGACTCTGGAAGTGTCTGGACTGCAACTGTACAATTCCATATCACTTTCAGATCACTTCAGTTGCTTAAGAATAATCAGTATGACACTTACAAGTCTCTGAAGGTATACGTAACAAAACCTACAAAATAAAACGCATTCAGGTGAATGACTTGACCTGCTGGACTGTATACACTGGCACCTTGAGAAGGTCTAACTTACTGAGGAACAACTTGCTAAGATGGACAGGACGATATCCTCACTAGAGAGGCAATACAACATCCTCACTGGATGGTCAGTACAACCCCCTCATTCAAGGATGAGTCTCACACACAGGTCACCATAACCAGCCAACACTCACACATCTCACATTCAAGACCGGAAAGATTCCTCCGTCATAGATAGCATTATAAGTCTCCCATCTCCTACCTGCCGCTCCGCTTCGATATAATTTACATGGAAATGTACTCAGAAGCTGTCGAACTGAATATATGTATATATAAATCTGTATCTGAAACCGGATTCCTCCCGAACCCTGGGAAAGGTAAAAGAAATTTTCTTATTCACATCTCTTCTGGTTTTAGCAGAGATCGTCAGAAACAGAAGAACTGACGCTTCAGCGACAGATCTTCCTTCTTCTGCTGCCTGCTGTTAGAACATGATGAACAACCAGGAGGAGAGGATTTCTAGCTCAACCCCCTCCCCCTTCCGGCTCCTGCCTCTCTTTATCGTGTTCTACGACACATGAGATATGTGGGTAGTATCATCTGTCCTCTATTCCCAGGAAGAACAATATACATATGCCTATAATCGTTATTCCCAAATCCCTTTTTCTGCACGACCTGTTTCTAAGAACATCTAGAAGTATCAAACATTACTGTAAAGTAGTAGAATTCATAAATCTCATTTTACTCAGGAGATATTATCATGCAAGGAAATTTGGCTTTTAGATTTCAGTTACACATTTTAATCGTTGGTTTTCTGTACTATGTTTGACTAGCATCATTTTTTTTTTCATGCCATACACTCCGGTCAGGGACGCGGTCTTTGTCAAGGACAGACCTTAAATGAGAATGAAAAGAGCTTGAAGAGTAAGAGAAGTAGCGAGAGAAAAGGAAAATTAATCTAAGGTTTCTGGAGGAAGTGGGAAACCTACCGTTCATAAAGGGTCAGGTCGTGTTGCTTGCAGAGTCTTGAGAAGGTAATGAGGTTCGAAGGTTAGCAGTGTAGGGGAAGGAACATCACAACGGCCCATCCTTGACATACTGATGGCCACAGAGAAATTATCATATGACTCTGTGGCTCACAGAGAATGACGTGGTTTACCTAATGGCGAGGGTAGGCAAGTGCCAACTATAGAAAGCAGTAACTAGAACGTGTATGAAGAGGAAAAGAGAACCAACACTGTACACTAGGGGAAGTAGGACCAGTTGTGACGTCAGATTGTGAAAGTTGATAAGTCGAACACAGTGGGATTCAACTACGTGATATATGCAGAGTTAGAACCTTCCCAGACGTGACAACATTACTCCATACAAACACGAATCTGTCTTTGTACAACTGGAGCAACTGTTCACAAGAGAACAATTTCAGTACAACAATTTCATAAAAGAAGACTAAGTTGTTTGTTTTATGTGTTGTGTCCAAGATAAAGTAGATATAACGGCGACATCACTTATGATTATCATATTGGGAGGTGGAAGTACATAGCCATCAAAGGCGATGGAAAGTTGTGAGATCTTTAAAAAATAGAAATGGAAAGAATTGGATTTGGGAGACATTTCACTTCATTAGGTTAGAACCATCCCACTGGGAAATCCTGTTCGAATCTAAGTTTATTGTGACGAGACGAGGCGTAAATCAAGCAAGAGAAATGAAGCCAATATCAAGGATGGTAGGAATACTGGGTTAAATGGTCGTCGTGTGAGTGATTTATTTTGTGTTGAAGAAAGTAAATTGTTGATAAAAAAGATACCGAAGACCCAAGGAGACAAGACTGTAATGGACACCATTGTTGAAGGAAATGAGGAAAAGTCGATATATTGATAAGAAGATACAGAGACCACAGATGAACCTAGATGTGAGGGACCAGAGTGAGGAAGAGAGTAAGAGATAGAATCTTGGAAATCAGATATCCTAATGCCAGATGTATTGTACCAAGATATTCGCACAACATGAACAGTCATCACTGCACACAGTCATCACTGCACACTGTAATGATTTTACTTTGGAGATGTTTCACACAGCACAGTTGTCTATATTGATATTTCATATGACACAAAAACAAAACTAAGTTAAAAAACATGTACCTTATGAGGCTGACTGACAAGATTTCATCAGAATTTAGGTCCATTTAACATACGTTGAGGCATCAGAGAGAGTAGAAAACAGACTTAGAACTGATAACGTGAAACACAATTCTTTCCCTCCAGTGTGATGTCACATACATAGGTTAGGATAACATCATGTTCCACGCTGTAGTTTAAAATAAGATCTCTCTCTCTCTCTCTCTCTCTCTCTCTCTCTCTCTCTCTCTCTCTCTCTCTCTCTCTCTCTCTCTCTCTCTCTCTCTCTCTCTCTCTCTCTCTCTCTCTCTCTCTCTCTCTCTCTCTCTCTCTCTCTCTCTCTCTCTCTCTCTCTGCTCGTGGGTGACCCCCAGAAGCTTCTGGTTATGACAAACATCTAGTTGATCAAGGGAACACGTCACCCTGAACCCATGATACCCACAAGATGGGGTGGTATTGTTACTTGGCTTGGAGGAACTTTTCAGACTCACTCTATAACAAAAACTCTAGTTATTCACGGCGCTCAAGAACAGCAGCCACCATGAAAGAGAAGCCATGGCATCTCCCGTCTTTGATGAGATAGAGCAATGAATACGAATGACTTTTAAAGTTACAGATGGCAGCTGCAGCTGGGTGGTCCACACACGTCCTGGGATATAACGCTCATACATATGTAGAATGAAGTCATTGGATGATGAGGAAATAGAAATATAAATAGACAGATAGATAGATAGATAGATAGACAGAAACATAAACAAATAGACAGATTGATAGATAAATAGGTAAGGGATAGAGGGTAATAATGGTATGAGAGGGACAGAAAGAGCATCTACTTCATGTACTTACGACGGGAATTTGAAGACATGAGTGGTTAGCGCACTGCTCACACCGCAGGAAAACATAGAATTACGAAGAACAAGTCATGTGGTTGCTTGTTTTCAAGTCATACGTGTAATATGGAGAGTTTGTACGTTTGTAGACTGAATGCCAGATGCCCAGGTTTGGATGAGGCAGAAGGAAAAGAGTTTCTGGGTCCAAGGAGTAAAACCTGATAGTCACCGAAGTGCTGGTGCACAGTCAGCTGTTACTAGCGCCTTATATACCAGAACCTTCATGGTCAGTGGCTACCTTGAACTTACTCCCTGAAAGACAGACAGAAAGACGGACAGACAGACAGACAGACAGACAGACCAATGAAAAGAGAGAGAAGAGACGGAAAGAGAGAGTGAGACATACAACACTTACTGTAATCAGAACTAACACACTCACCTTATTACAATATCTTCTGTGGTCAAACCAAAGATGCTCACTTTACTACAACATTGACTATAGTCTAGCATGCAAGACTCACCCTAATACAACACTAACTGAAGCCAAGCCTAAGACTCTCACCTCAGTACACACTATACTGGAGTGAGAGCAACACAGTGGCTCCTGTGTGGCCAGCCATGTATGGCTCCCACATCCGCAGCTGGTCGAGCCGCGCACTGCGGTACAAACGATACCATTACCACGGAAGTGTTGGAATATAATTACCTTATGATCTAGTAGTTACATTATCGGAAATGATGTTATTGAGAATGTATATACTCTCTCTCTCTCTCTCTCTCTCTCTCTCTCTCTCTCTCTCTCTCTCTCTCTCTCTCTCTCTCTCTCTCTCTCTCTCTCTCTCTCTCTCTCTCTCTCTCTCTCTCTCTCTCTCTCTCTCTCTCTCTCTCTCTCTCTCTCTCTCTCTCTCTCTCTCTCTCTCTCTCTCTCTCTCTCTCTCTCTCTCTCTCACAAACATCTAACCTGACACTTGCACTCAAAGAGAAAGTTACGCAATTATTCTAACGAGGAGACCAGAGCAGTAGGAGGCACAGCACTTGACCAGAAGGCAAAGCACATACTGAGCTGTGCCTTTGGTTAAGAGACACTTGTAAGTAATTAAACAATCTTCGAAGTCGTCAGGCAACATCTGAGGACCACTCCCACACAGCCTCTCGTTGTGGTCTCTATATGTGCTCAGTGTGGAGGAGGATTCCGGGTCCGACTGACTGTCGAAAGGAACAATAAAGTGAATGTAAAGTTGACATTTCCACTGAATTTTTGGTTTGGTTTGAGTTTTGATGTGACACATGTCATGTACACGTCGTGGGGACCAAAGTGTTGTCGGCGGGCCGTCACGTATAGTTCCCTCATGTATAAACAGTTTCCAGCTTCATGCATCACCGTCAAAGGAACCATTTTACCGTGGGACCTGCTTTGATGCTGGATCATGAGGAAGTTTTCTATTGAGGAACCAGCAGATGAAGTGAGGGAACTTGGTGCGAGCAACAGTGATTCAAAGAATGAGTGACATTATCAACAAATGTTTTGTTTACTACAAATAACAAATATTATTCTAACACTCGTACGTAAGTCATGACTGAGCACAAGTAATGACTGAGCAAAGAAAATTTGCATCATAAACGTATGAAGAAAATACTGTGACGAAATCATGAGAGGCAATGTAGGGAAAGAGATCTTATGCAAGCCTAAGAGGTTGTGAAGCGAACCATGAAAGAAATATGATAAACATCAGATAGAAAGATCTCGGACGACGAACCAAAAGAGGTTGGAAATTTCATGGATCAAGTAGGAGTTCTAAGACTCCCCCCAGAATCACGCCGAAGATATGATTCAAGAACACAATATTCGCGGATATATAACTTCCACTTTTGGATTCACCCCTAGAGACGTGGAAGCCAACTCAGTGCATGAGCAGTAAGACTTCACGGTGAGAGAGGTTGTCGTGTCGAGAAACTCAGGAATAGTGAGGGAAATGGACTTGGCAATGTTATTTTCCAGTTTCATTGGCTCTCCCAGCTTGAGGTCTTTGAAGAGTTCTCCTCAAAGAAGATAAATTATCCACTTTACGAGTAGAGAAACTTACTGATGTTCTCGAAACAAGGATGATAGATTCTTTTACGTAAACTTTGAAGATTTGTGACAGGGATATAGCGTTTCATAGTAAGGACTTGGGTATATCCACAACAAACTACCCAAAGTCCCTCTCCTGATTGCATTTGTGGCACTTGCTGAAACACCTGAGTCTGGAGACCAAGTTTTGCACTACCCACTACTACGTTTTGTACTCCATGTGTCTGCAGTAATCTAAGTCACTTTAGCTCGAATCGTTTGAAAGAAATCATTCAATCCCTTCGATCGTGACATACATTACCGTGGTAAAGGAAGGGCAGCCATGCTCCGCCGCTGCTGTATAAACAAGTTCTTATTTCCGCCTCTGCAACACTTCGGTATGATCAAGTTCTCATCTTCGACCGGAAGCCATCACCCTTCACGTTGCCCACCTTGCTCTGTAAGTCCCTTCACAAAGCTCATCTGTAGATCCACGATAGATTAAACAGAATCACTTCATGGAGATCTTAAAGTCTACACTGAAGGCAGAATAATTTCTTGTATCAAGTCTGAATGGCATCCTTAACGATGAGTATATGAATACCAAGTTTGTCTTCCTTCTACTGACGAATGGTTTCCGTGCAAAGAATTTTCCTCTATTTTGTAAGTGGGGAAAGTTTAATGAGTGGAGGAAACAAGAAAGTGATGTAAAGCAAGTTAATGAGGTAAGATATATGATGTAAACTACGTACATATGTAGGGAGAAGGGGAGGTGGGAGTGATAAGGGGAGGAGGCAGGTGTTGTGATATGGTTAGGGGAGGAGGTAGGTGTTGTGGTGTGGCAAGGGAAGGCTGGGGAGGACAGAATGACTGGCAGTTTGAGGGGAAGGATCTGTAACACAGCCACACATGAACACTCACTGATCGACCTCAACGCTTGTGTACAAACCAAAGGAAAAGTCTCAGCCATTTTCCATTCCATTCAAGGAACGTAGAACACATCCTAAATCTTTCCTCCCTCCGACACAACACATAACGATAGCGGGTCTCAGCCGGAGGAAACAGCATCGGTAATGAGAACGATCCATCACTTGGCCACATCATTACTGTAACATCAGTACTGCAGGCAGCCAGGTCCTGAGCCTCACTGGTGTAGCAGCTCGTCCCTACGTGGAGCGGTGATGAACGTGGCTCAGACTCGACGGGAATGATGCGTCCTGAACGCATTACACACGTGCTTTGTGATCCATGAAGTGGGAGGTGGTGGGCTTAGTGCTAACCCCGATGCACATGTTTGCTTGTGGACGATGCTCTACTTGCCAGATGTCTGGAGTATATTGATGATGGAATTGACTATTCGTAATTACATACTTCAATGATAAACAAAAGAATTCTATTTTCGTGGGGGCCCATCTTTTGAATGTTTCTGTGTATGTTATATCAGCTCGCTGGAGATTACATAGGTTATATATACACGCTGAACGTTTATTCTAGTCAGTGTGGAGAGAAGCATACACATCCATATTCTGAGGAATTGTAAAGAAAAAGAATCACATATATCTCCTTGGATGCGTTCCCACAGTACACTGTTTTGGGCCATCAAGACAACGTACTAAAGACAATGTGAGGAAAGGTTTGTAGAGTAATGGTTACATTGTTTTTCTGTGTATATTGTCTTAATGGCCAATAAAGTTTTATGCTGTAGTACAACCCACACAGAGGCTCTGAGATATGGAGAACGTTTCCGTAGATTGTTTTCGCCGTCTTGCCTGGAGGCCAGCGGCTGAAAAAAACAAATCATAGATTTTTTTCTAAAGTGATGGTGAGAGGGGCGCTGGTGAGCCAGAGCTAAGGTTATGGTGTCTCAATACACTTCAAGAATCTATATGGTCATACATTTCGCTGGGAGGCTACGTATGGTCAGCTGACGAAGTTTATTTTTGAAGTATGGCGATCCAGTACACTGTTTGATCCAGTATGGTGATCTGCTGGGGTTGTATTTGAGTATGTTGTTATGGTTATTGAATGGTTGTATGAAACTTCTTAGGAGTATAGAGTGTGAAGTTATGTATATCATGTAAGCACACTGTGTTATTGTACGTGATGCATGAATGCATTCTGAGATAATGTACGGTATATTAACACTTCATAAAGCTTGCTATGTTAGAATACATACCAAAGTCACGAACAGATTGAAGGAACATATGGAACAATAACATATGTGTGGTGCTGCAATATAAACCACATAATGTTATTATGTACAATTATGGCCATATCTGTCACAGGTTGTTATTGTGTATCATATCATGATTTACTTTTGTATAACATAAATAAAAGTTCAGTTATGTGTGTGGGATGATGGACTACCTGGACACTAATGTATGAGCTGTATGAAGCACCATGGTACAACCCTCGAGTATGATCGCACGTCTTTTAACCTAAGTCTAAAGGTTCAGGTCAGAAGACTCGCCATCATATCCTAAACAAGACTCGTACCGTCGTACCGCCGTACCGTCGTACCATCGTACCGTCATACCGTTGTACCGTCGTACCGTCGTGCTCCGGGAGTTAACTTTTGTCCATCAGTAGGACAAAGTTCACAAATGTATGAAAAATCGCTTCATCACCGTTTGTACATCACCAGAGGCAACTGCTGATAACGTGTGTGTAGGTTTTATTCTTAGAAATGCGCGTAGGCGAGAACCACACACACACATATGATGAAGAACTGTGCTGCAATCACAGTGGAACACTATCATCATCTGAAATTGGTATATTAAGTTCTCCTTCGCCATATTTCCTGTTATTCTCCTTACACATCTCAGGTATTGTAATTTAGTTGCTGATAACTATTGCAAACACGTATTTAGGAACATAGTTTGAATACAAAATGATTTCTATCATCATATCATATATCGGTATTTCTCATTAAATAATAGATCAATATGCGTTGATTCAGCATACTATAATGAATTGATCTAATGTTCATGGAATACTTCAGAAATACTTGAGATTATCATCAACATCCTACAGGCTGGTTCCATTTTCTCTCGTCAGATTCAATGTTTCAAAGAAAATGGGAATTTTGGTTGCGAAAGGAAATATTGCCTACATTGGTAACCAACTAAACTTGTAGAAAAACAGCGAAGAATGAACATGATGTCATAGTTTACAGTAGATGCAGTTAGAAAATGCATATGTTTGAGAAACATAGATCAATCACAAGTCATCAGGAAAACCACTGATATTAGTATGAAAGATAAAGACACAGGTACTCACGTATCCTTATACATTCTATACAATGAAGGTGAAATCACGCTTCAGTAGTTCATGTATTTTTCTATGTATGTGGCATATGTTTTGTGGAGATAGTCCAGCTGATCATCGGGTACTGCCAGTACTTAACAATGTTAATCAAGTCTAGCGTCTACCATTACAGACCACACACTGTCTGACTTAACCACAGTAAACGTTGTAAGGGAGAGTGATTAAGAGGGGTCACTTGGCGGGGGCTGACGTGGGTAGCTGAGTGTATCTTGAACAACTATTTTTATGTTTTCGCCTTACGTCAATTCTCTCATATTGATTTGGTAATGATATGATTGGCTTTACAGTTACCTGGGGACAAATTAAAGTTCTTAGTATTAGCAATGGAGACAGAATCAGTGACGTTGTGTGTGGCATAATCAGCAGAGAGGTACAGGTATTTGATCCAGACTTTCGGATGATTATTGATAGAAGCTAGAATTTGTCTCAAAATATTCCATAAATAAGCTACTAAGAATAGGACTAAGAGGGTCTCCCATGGCAAATTTCTTTGGGCAGTAATGCCTCATAATGAATTGATCTTTTCATCATATTAAATCATCTGAGATGTTTACTGTTGTCCTCCTCATGATACATCTAGATGTACTAGAGCACAGCATTCTCTAGAATGTTGTGAGGCAAAAACCCACAACAGACTGCAAGGTTAGCTGTACAGTTTTCATGAAGTGTTGAAAGAAATGTTGTATTGGCTGAGACCCAGTCGTTGACTGAGCCTATCGCAGTATCGGTCGTTGGGTAGATTGCACGCAGTATTGAAGTACCAGCGTTTTCATAGCCTGGATAGACTTCAGATTGGCTGAGTATAGATTGGTTAGAGGGTACAAACTGGTTAAGGAATACAGGTTGAGTGGTGAGCACGGATTGGTTAGAGATCACAAATTGGCTGATCAGTAAAGAATTTTCTGAGAGGACATATTGGCTAAGGAGCATAGATTGGTATAGAATTATATATTGGTTTGAGAGTACAAGTTAGATATATAGTAGAGATTGGTTGAGGAGTGCGAATTGGCTAGAAATTGGTTAGTGAGTACATGATGTTGAGGGAGTACAGACTGGTTAAGGAGTATTGGTTGGTCAGAGAGACTGGTTGGAGAACAAGACTGGACCGAAAGTTTAGACGAATCGTTGATCTGAGAACACGATCGGCCGATCTGACTGTGGTGTGAGGTATGTATTGTAAGCCTGTCTCTCTCCTCCACCATACCATCAGACCTGCCACTCACCTGCCACAACCATCAGAGGTAGGCAATTTTCCTCGACCATATGAACGCGTTCGTTGCCTCTGATAGACTCTCTCTGCTTGATTCTTGTTTTCGTTTCTCCCTCTGTTTCTTTCTATCCCTTTTTTACCTTCATCCTGCTCATCTTTTTCTTTCCTTGTGACGCTTCTTGTATCTCCAGCTCTCTCACTTTCTATGTCTGTCTATCTGTTTATGTTATCTTTCGTTCTTTCTCACTCTATCTCTCTTTTTATATTGACTCGGAGGAAGTCTACTCTGGTAACATCTCAGCTCTTCGTCAACCATTGTTGTCATACATATTCCTGCACATGGAAGCCTTACGTTGTGATGCTTAATAACCAATGCAACAAATTTGTTCGACCCAGTTATCAATCAGCCACAATAGCTGTGTCTTCTCAAATCATATTATCAGTTTATGATCTCTCATATTACCGAAGCCATTCAGTGACCAAATCATCACGATCAATGTTGAATCTTCTTATCTGAAGGATTAGTGTCTTCATCACTTCGAAGTTCCCACAAATATACAGTTATAATTTCCCCCAATCTGTCTTTATCCTCCTTGTACCGTGTTCGATGGTCTCCAGGAACCTGTGGAGGTGGTAAGCCGGGACGACAGTATTGTACAGTTTTTGTTTGTTTTGTTTATTACTTGTGTCTCTGAGGCATCGTGGAGATTTCAGGTGTTCTTCTCTGTTAGAGTAGCGGAAAACATCTTTGATATCTAGTAAAACATAACCTGTACTGAAATGAAAAATTAGGAAGACTTAGCTTTATAATTTTGAAATAATGTCTTTGTTTCATTGAAGATTATTATCAAGAACTGAACATGTCAGTTTCCCGCTATAAAGATCAGTCGCCAAGTGGGTGATAAAGGAAATGATACCTTCGTGAACTGATGACAAAATCTTATGATAAAGTTTCTGAACATTTGAAGCGGTGTTGAGACGTCTGAGATTTCTGAGGATCACCATAGTTCATGTCAAGGTGTGTACTGACCAGGATTACCACACTTCCCTCACAAACGTCTATGCACAGATTATCCTGGTTATTATAACAGTTTCCTTCATGTGTCATATTCTAATGTGTGTATCAATATTATAGCCAGTCATGAGGGAGCGGTTATCCATCCCAGATTGTATAAGATCAACTCGACCTGATGATCAACGTGGTTTCTTAGTTATAAATGCACTAATACCAATGATAAGCCACAACCCACGAGAGAGACAGATCAATATATCACAACGAAGCGTCACTAAGCATCGTGATTAATAACATTTTTCAACCATTCTTCAAAAAAAATCATATTTTTTTTCTTATATTTTTGAGAAATCTTATTACTGTCTTCGAAGTTCCATGCAATTTCCAGCAGAGGAACTCCTTAAGAACTGGACGATAAAGACCTGATTACCTCGAAGTTTTATTGGTCGGTCGCGGGAGATTCAGCTTCTGACCTTCCTTTTCCTCCACAAACGTGATCCAAATTTTTCTTTTCTGGTTATGCTATTATTTTTTTTCGTCAGTTCCCACATCTTCAGTAATAATATCCTTCCCCGTCTGTTACGAACCCCAAGCTTTGTTTGCGCATGGGAACCAACCCGCAGCGGTAGTTAGTGGTGGAACAAGCTCGAGGACGACAACAAACAGTCATTAGGCAGAAGCCAACTGCCAAGTTTCATGACATCATTACCCCTGATCACCCAACTTGCTCAACACATATTCAGTATTTTCAAAACAAATTTAACAAACAGTGTCGTATTCTCGACATTATATGTATCAGATATACAGCAAAAGCTACGAAAAGTCATATTTTCCTTACAAATAGTTGACTCGTATGTATGTATATATATATATGTATGCATATGACTTCAAGCGCATGTGTACATATTTGTATGTGTGAGTATGTGAGCGCGTGTAGCTATGTTATTGATGTTTGTGATTACTATTTGTGTTACGGGAGAAAAGTATTTTACACTCGTGTTGCCTCGTCTCTTGACCTTGTTTATGTATCTTGTCTACTCCAGTGTGAACACACACACACACACACACACACACACACACCATTCTCACCGACCAGCCCGAAAGAGAGGATGAACACCTAGGGTGAGTGTGGGCCGACTGCCTCGTCCAGGATTTGCACCCAGACGGATCCGACCCAAGGCTGGCGCGTAACTCATGGTCAGCTACGCTTACCACTACGCCACAGAGGCGTAACAGCGTGCCTTCTTTCCCTTGATCTATACAGCCATTTGAGTAATTTCCTGTTGAATTTGGATATTTTGTGTTTTGTACATTTTTAGAAAATACAGAACCTCTATACTTGGTGTATATATTCCATGTGATATACTTCACTAAGGTTATGTATGTATATATAGTCATGTGTTCTGAACCATTGATTACATTGGAATGTTAACATTACTTCTCAGTTCTGTTAAACAGAAGGCAGTTGTCATATGTATACAGTGAAAGATATTTCTGTCCACTGCAGTAGTCAAGAGATGGGAGCATATGGACGCAACTCTAAAACTGTCTATCGAAAACCCATAAAAAAGTGAAAAACTTCTTGCTTGTTTACTGTCAATACAAATAGATAATTGAATTTCGTCCAGAACAAGTGTTCCATCACAGCGTGGTGAGGGAGCCCCTGGCGGTGGTAGAGGGAAGGAGAACAGCCTATGTTCCATCAGTGAGGGAGGTTCTGGTTGTGGTAGAGGGAATGAGGAAGATCTATGTTCCATCAGTCTATGGTGATGAAGGTCAAGGCGATGGTACAGGGAGGGAAGACTAATTGTGGTGTGGATAATCATGTAGAAATAAGGAAGTTAGGCAGTTGAGTGAGGGTTAGGTAGAGGAGGCAGGATGATCAGTTTGTGTTATAAGTTAGAAAGAAAATGAAGAGAGATCAGAAGATAGATCGAAACTGTTCAGGTAGTAAAATTAGAAAGTAAGTTGAGATTAAATGGTACGGGAGTAATGTGAAGATGAATGATGAGTAACGTGAGGTGTAGTTTGGGATTAATGTGAGGATTGGTATGTAACACAGAATGATTAATGTGAGGTTGGATAGGTAACGCAGACTATGTGATTATCCGGTGAGATGAAGGTGTTTATTTAGTAAAGTGTGGGTGGTAAACAAGCCTTATGACATGCGATGCCAAATTGCATATGGTGATGCAGTAAGGTCAAACAGGTCAGCTGTTACGGTGGAGATGATTCAGTTAGTTCCTGGAACCTGTATTAGTAAAGCAAGGATGGTCAGGTAATAAAGAGGGGCTGGTCAGGTAGCTCCTGAGACCGATAAACGTGAAGTAAGGCAGTGAAGGACAGGAGATGGTCAGGTCTTCCCTCACACCTAAACTTGCAATAGCAAAGCCACAGAGGTACTCACCGTTGTAGAGGTTCTCTTCCAGAGGTACTCACCGTTGTAGAGGTTCTCCTCCAGAGGTACTCACCGTTGTAGAGGCTCTCCTCCAGTGGTACTCACCGTTGTAGAGGTTCTCCTCCAGTAGTACTCACCGTTGTAGAGGTTCTCTTCCAGTGGTACTCACCGTTGTAGAGGTTCTCCTCCAGTGGTACTCACCGTTGTAGAGATTCTCCTCCAGTGGTACTCACCGTTGTAGAGGTTCTCCTCCAGTGGTACCCACCGTTGTAGAGGTTCTCCTCCAGAGGTACTCACCGTTGTAGAGGTTCTCCTCCAGAGGGATGAGCAGAGGGATGACCACGTTGATGGCCATCTTCGTAATGTCTGGAAGGTCTTGCCTGATACAGTTCTCACTCCCTCAAGCACCACACGAACATCTTGGTGGTCATACTGAGGACTTCCACCTGCAGGAAGTCTACACTTTCCAGTATGTGCTTGTCTGAACCTCCAATATTTATTTGTCGGTTTCTCAAACTAATTATCTAAATCTCTGGAACAGTAAATGATTCCAAGTCTTCAAGAATATCAAACAACACTTTTATAAATATCTAGCAGGAACTTGTACACTTTTCACTTGTGTAGCACATTTAAGAAGCCACGGTATTATGATCCGGATTACGGAACTTCCAGTTTGGAACGAGGTTTGTTGTTTCCATTTCCAGAGGCCCACACCGTCGGCCGCACCTGAGGAAGAGAATAATGTACAATATCATCGAGTGACACATACATCATGAGGACATCATCTCACTATATGTAGCCGTCCGATTGATTAACTCTAAAAGCCATGTAAACTGCGCTGAAAAATTACTTTAAATCAACACTATTTAAAGTTTTCTCAGAGCCTAAATCCACCCTTATGTCTTCTTGGTTGAGGTTCGTCTACATGTTAGATGTTAGGGGCAAGGAGAGATCCCAGTGCCAGTACTAAGAGCAGTAAGCATCACTCCTGAATGAGCTCAACACCTGAATTATATGCACGATCCTGGGCAGCGCTCAGACCGTCCTCCACAACACAGTCACTCACGCCGGCCTCGTATAATCTTCATCGTTCGCAAACGATGACCGGTAAAGCCAAATTACTGTAACAAAATTGCCACTGTATCCCATCTCCCAGAGAGAATTTTTAAGGAGTGATCCTACAGCGTCTAATATTGCAGGCTGACGAGGCATTTTTCCATCTTTCATCGCTCCTAAACTCCCTCCTGGATGCATAAAGAGTCTTTATGGAAGATACATATATATATCTGGGAAATAAACCTGGCTGCTTGTATGTCATGTCTGCAACTATGACCCTATCTACGAGGCCATGTGTGTGTGTGTGTGTGTGTGTGTGTGTGTGTGTGTGTGTATACATGTCGAACCTGACGATGAAGAGAATCTGAACGCTCGGAAAAGGACTGGTCTGGACCCCATGATATTTAGAGAGAGAGAGAGAGAGAGAGAGAGAGAGAGAGAGAGAGAGAGAGAGAGAGAGAGAGAGAGAGAGAGAGAGAGAGTAAGGGTAGTCAGTATACCTTGTAGTACCTACGAGAATATTTTTTCCTGGGTCAGGGCAAGACTGAGACATACATACATACATACATACATACATACTTAAGTAAGATTTATGTTTCTTCTTAGAATTGTATGACGAACTTAAGTAACTGTTCTCTCCAGTCTCAAATTTTGAGATGTTTATCAGCAATAAAGAGAATGGAATCACTAGCAAGATCATGTGCCAGTAAGCGTCTGTCATTTTACTGGACATCTTATTATATATTTGGTCACACTGACGTGTGTGTTCGTCTAGTGAAACACAGAATAATAACTATCTAAGAATGAGGAGAACTCAGGTAGTCAGGTAGTCACCTGTCACCAACCATCGCCATTGTGTCGTTCCAGCGATTTTGAAATATATGTTGAATAATGAAAATGAATGAAAGGATGATGGAAATGGATGTCTTCATCTATACTTGTTTGCTTTTTCCTAGTTGAGACAGGTAAGATGTAAGACATCTCCACGTCCACGTATATCTTCTCCTTCTCTGACAGATATTATCATATCCACGACCGTACACATTCAGTCCATGGCCATTTGGGTCTAAATCGATTCATTTACCTTTGTGGGCCATGTATGCGTCCCTCCTCGACCACCACCACCAACACCACTCCTGCTCAGGAACCAAATGCGTTTTTTCTGTTTCTTGCTCACAGTGTCTGCTGGAGACCCCCCCCCCCCCTAATCTCTCACTTGCATGAACAAGAATTTTGGAAGACTCAGCATGATAGAGATTAAAAAGATAAAAACATCGATTATTAAGTCAGGTAAGGTGGAGTGCGGCAAGATTTTTATCTTCTGATTTTCAGTTATCGTTGTTTGGGAGTAGCCCACAGTGGCGTGTGAACGTCATATCTGATTCTTCCTACTAAAAGAACTTTGCGACGAGGTTCTGGCCGGTGAGTGCGAGGGTCAATAACTGAACATCTCAAGAGTAATGTGGCCAAGTTTGATGTGTTGTTAATCATAATGGAAATGACGTTTACATGACACTTTAAAACGAAGTGTGCAATACTACCTACTGAGCAGACATGTTCTCCCTATTGTGCTATTCTATCTTGAAACTGTATCATCTGGAAAGAAAATGTGGAATAGGGAAATTACAATCATTCAAAAGGTAGATAAGAACACATAGGTAGAGATAGATAGAGACAGATATACAGAGAAAGAAAGTGAGAGAGAGAGAGAGAGAGAGAGAGAGAGAGAGAGAGAGAGAGAGAGAGAGAGAGAGAGAGAGAGAGAGAGAGAGAGAGAGAGAGAGAGAGAGAGAGAGAGAGAGAGAGAGAGAGAGAGAGAGAATGGTGTTGGAGTACCCCTGGCTAAGCACCCTCCCGGGACCTGATAATATTATATACCACCCTCTGGCCAGGTTGCTGAACACCATCAGCCCAGCACGTACTACCAAGGGACATCTTTCTTATATCTTTATATGTTTCATTTTTCTTCATCAAGGTTTATGTCTGCATTACATTACATAATAGATTAGTGTTTGTTTATGGTGAACTAACATTATGCACAGTATTTCATTATGATATTTATCATGTACAATGAAAGTCACTTTCGGAAAGTAAAATTGAAATATTATCATGAAAAAAAAATCTTATTCTTCGCTTTATATCTAACTTATTGTATCAGTCTGTGATACAGTCTGAATTTACGTCAGTAAGATATATAATTACACTTTAACTACAGCAGGTCGTACCCCAGTGTTTCCACCACACCCGCAATTTCTAATCCATCTTCCTCGAAAGAGAAGATGTTGACAGCCAGGAGCTTGGAAAGCCACTAACAGTGTTATTAAACTACGTACGTCTGCCTTAATGCCTATTCTTCCAACGATTTTCGATATTACCCCACACTGCCGATACCACAGTTCCAAAGACAAACTGTACGTGATTTAACAAGAGTCCGCCCACTGCAACACTATAAACAACACAACTGGACTGTTCCACGCGCTTACAACCAAATGACCACATTCAGTCCACCCAGACGCAGGGGTCATGAATGTGGCGAAAACTGGTATCGTTCTTCAACGGAGGACTGGCAGTGTACAGGAGGAACCCATTTGTCCAGTAGGGTCCACAAGTGCCTGCTGACTCAGCCAGGGGTCCAGCAGGGTCCACAAGTGCCTGCTTACTCAGCCAGGGGTCCAGCAGGGTCTACCAGTGCCTGCTTACTCAGCCAGGGGTCCAGCAGGGTCTACCAGTGCCTGCTTACTCAGCCAGGGGTCCAGCAGGGTCTACCAGTGCCTGCTCAGTCAACCAGAGTACCAATGGGCATCACCGATCCATGGGCTGCCAGTCAGGTTCGATCAATCTCTACAAGTTTCAAGTCACTACAGAACAGAGGATATTGAAGGTCTCACCACTCCCTGGAGAAGCAACGACATGACTCCAGCACAGCCAGCTGCTGTTCATGGACGAGTAGTCAGCCACAGACAACAGCCAGGGAACTGAACAGTACATAACATACCACAGACAACAACCAGAGACGTGGTACAGACAGCAGTCAGAGACCTGGTACATTCCACATACATCCAGAATGACAGATCAGGGTAATCAGACCACAAACAATCAACTGGCCTCCTCTGACAGTAGGTTTCACAAACTATTGGTTGCTTGAAAATCAGTGGGTTAGGGAGAGCAATAAAATCTTGAGGGGAACCATAATGTAATTAGTTAACATCAGCAGAGGACAAATATTGGTTTAGTTTACGTTTGGAGAGAGAAACCAGAATTGAATGATGTTTGATGCCCTCCAGTTTTTGAAACACAAATAACCTTCAGTATTTCCATATCCTTCGTATATACTAAACTTGATTTTGTTGTCTTTTCATCACTTCTTGTTCATCTTTCCTTCACATCATGATTTCCTTGTTGTCTTCAGAATGTATGCCTCTGATCATTACATCAGGGATGAGATAACTGGGCTCCAGTTGAGATATATAACCACTTCCCCTCGGACCCAGTCTCTGATCCTAGTTATAAACACCTGCGGCTCATGACGAGGAAAACAATAAAAGGAACATGCACACAAACAAACAAACATCACATATACATAGCCGTGACACACAGTCTGGTGTGGAATAACAGAGGTTTTAACGCATTAGTTCAGCTCAGTATAATCTCTTCTTTCTTTGTTATTTTTGAAACAAAGAAGCAGAAATAACTCACACAGTTTGGGTGTCATTTGTGGAGAGTTTCAGATCACATTTTCCCAAACTTCAGCAGAATTAATAGAGTAAATAATGATTCTCATTATATCACAGACTAAAACCCCAATGTCATTTAAAATCTTTCTTCCAAACTCTTCTTTGATTGTGTGCATCTCCAATGAAAACATTTACCTCACGTTTAATATCATGTTTAACCTTTACAACACGAGTGCAAAATGGTGAGGACAAAACCCAGAGAGTTAGAGAGAAAAATGTTACATCTGTGAGCTCTTTACGAATGACCTCTCCCATTAGGCAGTCATTATCCCATGCACTATGTCCCAGTGTCCCACACCGTGTCCCATGAACAACCTCAACCATGCATCAGTGTCCCTAAGTACTCACTCCCTCATGCTTGCCTACCCCAGGCGCAGGCAAAGTCAGTCACTCTTTCCTTCCATCTCACTTTAGATGAATGTTTCTCTCCTCTACTCTCTCTCTCTCTCTCTCTCTCTCTCTCTCTCTCTCTCTCTCTCTCTCTCTCTCTCTCTCTCTCTCTCTCTGGCACTCCCCCCCCCCCGTCATGCCACACACCCAGGATTCTCTCCACCATCTCAGTAGATGATGCTGACCACCCTGCCTGACACACAACTCCTCCACACGTGCAAAAACCCACTCGTACCCCATGAACATTTTTGCTCCTGGCTGCACCAGGAACTTGCCTTCCACCTATCTGATCTCATAACGTTGATTCCTCCGTCCTCACCAAACACACTCTCCACCTACCTGAAATCCTGGACCTTCTCTGACCTCGCTCAGCTTAAACCTGACTTTACACCGGCGTCTCTTTGTTATTAAGCTTCCATAATGTTTGTTACTATTTACCTTAACGCATCTTGTATTGACATACATTTCAGGTCCTTTACGATAAGCAGTACTTCTTCAGCTTTAAGATTGCCATCGAGAGATGTGTGTGTGTGTGTGTGTGTGTGTGTGTGTGTGTACCACTGACTAATGAAACCATCATTTCAGTTACCTGCACATTCCTCTGACAGTAACTCACACGTTCCCTCGTTAGTAACACGTTACCTCAACAGTAACACTCTCGTTCCCTCACTAGTAACATGCACGTTTCCTGGCCATAAATTCTCAAGCCACAGTAAATCCTGCAGTTGCCACTTTGGCTGCTAATCTTCCTTAATGCTTCCCCTCAGCCTGGCTCTCCATTCCACTTGTCTGCCGTCCTGGACACGTCTTCATGACCAACTGGTTTTCTCTTGTGGAGAACATCATAGAAAACGTGATGTGAGTCATGATGACACATTAGGCGTTGTAGTGTGTGGTCATCACCAGGCTCGAGATGGTCGTCACATCAACTTGCTAAATCTTCACTACGTAAGTATAGATAAACATGATGGACCTTATTCATTTCAACATAAGCTGTTGCTGGAAGAACACTAGGTATATTCTAATGCTTCAAAGGTTCATCGAGTCGAGCAAGGCTAAGAATATGGTTCAGTTTGGATGGATCAAGAGTCAACTTCGCTGGAAGCTGAAGTCCAATAGTGACGGACAAGGTACAGGATCATCGTGGGATCCCCGTCCTTGTTACCTGATAGTCTTTACTCTCAGCCATACTATGTGCGAAGATGTGATGCAGATAAGCCCACGGTGGCCTAGGTCTCCTCAGATCAGCCATACTGCCTGGTTTGGAGTTGACTCTTCCGTTGTCATGTGTGAGATCTTTATGTAATACGCATGAGTCTGCAGCATAGACCGTTATGTACATGACTGTGCAGGAGACATTAGATGGACGGTATACGTCCAGAACAACAAATCAAATAAAAGCAAAGATTATTTGCATGCATCTTGGGTGTCCCGCTAACCATTAAAACTTTTATTACAAGGTGACAACTTTACCACCTAATTAGCTATTGTCAGTCCCAAGAACCAGAGAAACACCCAGTCTGCCAGTATCTGGCCTCACCAGCGGGAGCCACTCTCGCCTCACCCTCTCCTTCATACAACAACATCAAAAAGGATCCCAGACGAATCAAAACAAAGATCCCTCCTTTGGTGCCCCTCACAAGACGACCAACAATCGGGAAACCTTGGAATTACTACGTGACCTGAACCTAATGAAAAGAAATGCCCTAACTAATGGTTTTCCCAGATGTTACGTTAATTGATAACATTAGAGTGAGAGAGTGTCCATCAAAGCTTATCCAACCAGATAATTAGCTCACTCATCTGGGGATATGGGCGAAGCCGCTGGTGATTCTGGTGGGATTCACACCTCAGGGACGCCCAGCAGAGCCAAGGAGCAAGAAGTAGATGTGTCTACCTCACAGAGTGACGTCAACCTGGTTTATATTATTTTATAGCACGCCGAGCGCATGTGTGTGTGTGTGTGTGTGTGTGTGTGTGTGTGTGTGTGTGTGTGTGTGTGTGTGTGTGTGTGTGTGTGTGTGTGTCATATCTCAAGTATGTACAGTATTCATTTGTGTACATCTATGCCGTAGATTCATCTTTTACAACACAAGAATGTTCTTATTCATCATTGTTCACATTCATTATTGTTCACATTCATCATTACGAGTCAATCAGTCGCTTCATCTCTCACAAACTCGTAGGACCTGTTTACCCCTGACGACATGAATCACCAATTCGACCATCTTTTTATTTCTTGTCAGTTTAGTATTTTCAGGTCTGGAGACGACGGAAGTTTATCATAGGATATTCACTGACCCAAACGCTTTTGACTCAGTTTGCCCGCGAGATCTAAAGGAAAGAGCCATTATAGTTTTTGGGGGCCGCTAATTGCACATGTGGCCCGTCTTCCAACATAAAGACCAAAAAACATAATTTCTTCCCACGTAATTGGTGAGGATTCAGATGGTGGTAAAATGTAGAATGTCTCCGTAATAAGCAATTGTGATGTAGACCAAAGCCTCTCATTAACTCTCCTTAACTAATAAAGATTATAATACGAATGGAAATTCAATCTCTAGTTGTTCATACATGTAAACGAGTGCAAGGTGGAAGACATCTGCATCCCTTTATTGTTTCATCTTCTCATCAGAAAGTCAGGCTCATTTCACGAGAAATATTTACCCAATCCATCTCACGATCTATGAAATACTCTATGATAAAGGTAATAGTAAATACCGGACACCATTTTCGTTTATATCGAGCAGGGGTGACTCTGGTCTCTCTCATGCCTTAACACCCCAAGAGTCTGGTCTGTCTGCAGTGGCTCCCACACACTCCTCCGAAACGGAGTTGATGTGACCCAGAACCGTCTGAGGTGAACCATTACCTGGTGACACTTGGCTCCAGCGTGGAGATCAAAGACCTGGCTATAACAGCAGGTTGGTCTGAGAACCTGTGAACCATCAGGGACGACCAACCATCGAAGTCCAATACGTAAATCCACAGAGCATGACGCAGGACCCATACAAACACTAGCAAGGTAGCCAGTGTGATCTTAGTGTTGGGTGGTTTACAGCAGCACCAGCGTGTAGGGAGAGATCCTGCTACCACGGTGGCAGGCAAGGGAGACAGAGAGACAAGTACTCTACTCCAGGCCTCAGGTGGATAGATAGATAGATTATATCTAAAGATAGATAGATAGGTAGAATGGGAAATAGATAGATATATAGACAGATAGATAGATAGATAGGTAGATAGACAGATAGACATATAGAGTTATGGAAACATATACATATATTTGTACATACATGAGCATATACATTTATACATACACACATGCATTGAGAAAGAGAGAGAGAGAGAGAGAGAGAGAGAGAGAGAGAGAGAGAGAGAGAGAGAGAGAGAGAGAGAGAGAGAGAGAGAGAGAGAGAGAGAGAGAGAGAGAGAGAGAGAGAGAGAGAGAGAGAGAGAGGGGCAATCAGGAAGCCCTAATATCAATGACTAGCCAGACAGACATACAAGATGTGCTGCAGCTGAGCACAGTACAGTACAGGATGTGCTGCAGCTGAGCACAGTACAGTACAGGATGTGCTGCAGCTGAGCACAGTGCAGTACAGGTATCCTTAAGAAAGTAGACTTGTGGTTAAGACAAAGTTGTAGCACGTTCCTGCTTAACTTGAGCCCAGTAAAGCCTTTACAGCTGCGGCTGGAGGCATGTCAGTGTTGCGGGGAAAACACTCGATATTCTCACACTACAACAATGTTTTCTAAAATAAAATAGCTTCACCTGCAAGCTAAGTAATTTTCTCATGTTAATTTTCCTCACTGAACCCATTAAGAACTTTGTAAAATGTCTAAGTAAACAAAATAAATTAGAATTATTCAGCTTCCAGTCAGGCCAGAGAAAATGCAGAGTTAGGTGGTAGCAAGCCCTTAACGAGCCTCCACCACTGGGGCCACATGATCGTCTTCAAAACATTATATATATATATATATATATATATATATATATATATATATGTGTGTGTGTGTGTGTGTGTGTGTGTGTGTGTGTGTGTGTACAACCCCAGAACCCGTGTAAGCGGGTGCCTGCTGCTCCAGGATGAACGCCACACTGGTGCATAGATATGATGCGACTCATTAAGGGCGAGAAGCTGATTAACAAGATTTTTATGATCTTATCGTTATCGATGATACAGCCACAACACAGGAGACTTTTCTCACTCAGGACGTAACCAGCTGCAGGTGGAGTGCCAGACCATCATTAATCCTGACCCAGCTGCTGAACGGGTCAACCCTTCCACTCCTGGATCACGTTGACCTCAGCTTCAGAAAGTCATTATGCAAATTTCAGATCTGCAGCATATTTTTACCTGCATATTTTGTCATCATGTTAATAGAATCTTACAGGTCTCTCCAGGTCTCTCCAGGTCTCTCCAGGTCTCTGTTTAGCCAAGAGAAAATGGAAGAATTCTGTTTTGAAACAGTAAATAATGGTGGAATTGCCGATGTTTTAAATGCGCAGAAAGCAAATGGATGACTATTTGCAAAAGAGAAACTTCCCAAGTGAGAGACAACATAAATTCAGGATGATGTGATGCGTAACAAATCTCCGAGCCTTTCCTGAGAGAGAGAGAGAGAAAGGGAAAAAGAGAGAGAGGAAGAGAGAGCGAGAGAGAGATTAAAGACATCAGAGAATGATGGATGAATTGGGTATTCGTGAGAGCATTTGAAATGGTGTTGGTCACTGGGTACGAAATTACCCAAGTGGAAGGGAACATCGGACCCATGCCAGAGGAGCCGACTCAAGATGGGCAGGGTCGCTTCTGGCGTGCTGCAGGGTCCACTCGTAGGACCATAGTTCTTCTTGCTCTGTGTCAATGATTTCCCGGAAGAAATGGACCATACCTGATGATGTTTGCGGATGATGAGGATTGTATCATCTTACAATGGGATCTACACAAACTACAAACTTTATTTGATACATTGTTGGTGAAATTTGAGCCAAGCAAATCAAAATTTGGGGGATGGAAACCAGTAAAAATGTTCTAGTTATGAATATTGTCAAGCAGGAAAGAAGCTGCAGGAATTTGTGTTTGAGAGGGACTTTATAGCCGACACGGTAGCTAATGTGGCCAGCAGATATCCACTTCAGTAGAGAATGTCAGGGAGTTAAACTGTCTTATGGATTGGATGGTGAGAATGAGAAACAGACATAGCAACCAGAAGCCATGACAAAAAGAAGAAAAGAAGTTACAATATCAAAGTCTTAGATGAATGGCATAAGTTATGTGATGAAGCTGTAAATACTGACTGTATGAAAAAGTTTAAAAGCCACTATGACCACAAGAAATTCAAGAGATGCGCATACAGATGTAAAACTCCCTCGCACTCGTACTCCTTATACATACACACACATCATATATACGTTTATATATGGAGAATTGATGAGAGCTGATTAATCCCTTCCCAGCTCTAAGAACTCCTCCTAGCCCTAGGAACTCTTTCCAGCCCTAGGAACCCCCTGCTAGGTCAGATAACCTTACCCTCACCCTTGGCATCTGGTGAGGCAGGCGGCAGCAGGAACGGCAGATGTCGAGGCTTATCACCATCTGCTGCACCACCTTGTACACCAGGAAGATGTACAGCTGACAGCAATACATGAAGGTACTTCGGCAACGAAATCTTACTTCATTTGAGAGTGTTCACATGTCACTGTCATAGTGAAGATGAAAAAGTGCAGAGCTGAGTCAAACAATAAGATAGAATTTAAGACCTATCCACAGGAACATGAGAGAAGACAAATCGACCATTTTAAAGAAAAACGATGAAGGGATTGTGGCAGCTTTGCCTTTCTGAATCTCTGAATATTTTTCGTTCTCTTAGGAATTCATTTTCATCCGACGCAGAAACCATTTCATAACAGCTTTATCATTTTGATATTCCCTGTCCTCCTGCCCTCAGGTATCAGCTCTCCAGTATTCCCAACCCAACAACAGCCTCATATTACTATCCTACTTTCTGCCACCCTAACTTGCAGTGATCATTGTTGTGTGTCAGGTCTTACACTGTCTTCTACCAGCGAGAAAATCCAGGCTTGAGGCAGGAAGTGTTCTTGGTGAAATCAGACTGGATGATGTCTTGATTCAGAGGGAAAGCCTTTGCTTGTTTTGTTCCTTCTGAGATATTACCAGATGCTAGCGTTAAGAAAGTGAACCTCTTCAAGAAAGAGTTCTGGAAAGGCTGTCTCGTGGAAGTAAAGCTATTAAGAACACGTTATAGACGGAAAAATTCCTTTCTAAACCGTCTGTAAATACTGACTCGTCTGAATCTTCTGAGCAGTTTTTGACCTTCCAGGGGAGGGGCAAGACCTTCCAGGGAAGCGGCAAGACCTTCCAGGGTAGCGGCAAGACCTTCCAGGGGAGCGGCAAGACCTTCCAGGGGAGCGGCAAGACCTTCCAGGGTAGCGGCAACACCTTCCAGGGGAGCGGCAAGACCTTCCAGGGGAGCGGCAAGACCTTCCAGGGGAGCGGCAAGACCTTCCAGAAGAGCGGTGGGATCTTCCAGAGGAGCTGTGGGATCTTTCAAAAATCTACCTCTGGAGGTAATGAATTCATGGCTCCAGGTTGCGGGCGAGTCGAGATATGTTCTCGGGTGTAAGACTTTAGGGAAGCACTGGAGCAGATAAGGTGAGGTGGGGGGAACTGATGCCTCTGGTGTCAGCGAAAAGGAAGGAAATCTTGAACATCTGACTACAATCGGGAAGGAGTGAGTGTGTGCGTGTGTGAGAGGGAAAAGAAAAGGTTATGTACGTTCCTATGTGTATTTGTGTGAGTGTCTGTCTGTCTGTATGTATGTATGTCTGTTTGTCTGTTTTTTTATCTGTCTACCTGTGTTTTTTGTGTGTGTATATGTGTATGTGCTTGTGTGTGTGTGTGTGTGTGTGTGTCTGTGTGTGTCTGTGTGTGTGTGTGTGTGTGTGTGTGTGTGTGTGTGTGTGTGTGTGTGTGTGTGTGTGTGTGTGTGCGTGTGTGTGTGTGTGTGCCTATTGTATATACAGTCATGGAGGCGTCACCTCTTATCCTGTTTTACTGTCATAATTTCTTGAATTTTCTAGCAGAAGTCGCATTTGTTTCCACTTGGCTTAACATGTTCCAGGAACCTGCAACTCTGTTCCTGCGTAAAATACTTCCTCGTGTCTTTCAGAGCATTTCTCTCATTTATATTTCAGTTGTGCCTTTTTGTCCTGGACTTTCTTCCATCATGGAACAACTGGTTTATATGTTAATGTTCAGAAATCTTAGAACTTTATATGTCGTCACTATGATGTATCACTCATCTCTTCTTATTTCTTCCAGTGTGAACAGACTGATGGCCTTCCTCCTCCCGTCGTGGTTCATATCGTTCACTTCTAATATCATTCTTGCTGTATTGCTTTCCTCTCTTTCCTGCAACTCTAAGCGGCTTTTCAAACGCGGAAACCAGACTGCTGTGGCATGTTCCAGCTTTGTTGCAAATGTAAATCGTGCATATCTTTCTAAATATCTCACAGTCTATGTCTTTATGACTCACCAGGATATAGTTTACTTCCCTTACAATCCTTCACACATATTCCTCTGGTGATAAATTTGGTATGTCACCTCCTACAGCTTTCTCACTTCGTGACGTGTGGTCCATTTCCCATGTTACAATGCTCACCATCTTGTCTGTTGAGACCCCGTCCCATCTTCAAGATTACGATTTCCAAGGTCGGGTCTCATAAGTCTGACAACAGGAAAAGATACAATCTTTTTTCTGGTCCCTTTTTAATATTTCACCACCCCTGTTGTTTCTGACTTCTTCCATGATCTTAGCATCAATAAACAAACAGCATTGGACTCAACATTGACCCCCAATGAACCTCACTAGTTACCCTCGCTAGCTTAAGAGGAAGTTCCCTGAGATGTGTTCACTGCATCTTCCCCAGCTTGATGTGTCCACTTGAGCAGCCTTGATCTGACCTTAGAATATATATTAATGCTTCTGGGGTAGAACTTCAAACACCTTTTGGAAGTACAAGAATATACTGTCCATGAAATCTTCTCTTCCACGCCCCACACTTCTGTGTGTTGGGCTGCATCCGAGGACCACACTCCCACACACTGGTCTGAACCTCACCCCCACACTCCCATGCCTTGGCTGGACTGACAGGCACGATCTTCCATCGTTTCCAATATATAATAAATGCTATGTATCGAGCCCACAGTATCACCTTGTTTCGTGTGGCCCAGCTCCTCCCACACCCCGTGTCATATATTATAACCTCCACTGTCTTTTATTGGCGGAGAAGTCCACGCTTGGAATAGGAAATGCTTTCGAGCGAACAAGAGTGGGAGGAGTGTCTGAGGAAAGCCTTTCTGACTGTTTTCTCCTGAAGTCTTATTGTGAATAAAAGAAATTCCTGCCTCTCCTTCTCTCCTTGCTTGTATATAATAACCCTCGCTCATATATCATCACTTTTGATAGAATCGTCGGAAGTGTTAATACAGTGACTCAGGGGCGTTGAGAGCACACACATGGGCTGCCGCTGGCGTGGCACATCTTAAGGAAGCTCAGTAGATTACAACACACAAAAGAAAGTCGCGTCTCGTTGATGGAGCGACGCACCAACTGTGTGGTACATCTCCACATGAACTGCCAAGTATGTGGCCAGGAGTGTGTGTGTGTGTGTGTGTGTGTGTGTGTGTGTGTGTGTGTGTGTGTGTGTGTGTGTGTGTGTGTGTATGTGTTTGTGTGTGTAAATGTGTGAAGGTCGGCATCTTTGTGTGTGTATGTGTATCTACTTGTGTTTGAATGAATGTGTTTAGTATGTGTGTTTGTTTACGTTCATGTGTAGTCACAAGAGACGGGGATGGTATCCTTGTGTACAGTTGTCTGTGACAACAATTTTTCCAACTAACTTCCATGTCCTTGGGACGATGTATATGTTGGCAGCGAGATGTTACAAGGAACACTTTCTTTTTCTTTAAAATCTTGGCCTCCGGCAGAAGAACAGTGTATATAAAGTAAGATAAGGAACTCGTGGAAGTGATTGCAATATCTCTAGCGTTATTGATGTCATTTTCGAGTTGGGAGAGATTGTAAGGAAACATATTTTGTGAGATGTTTCCTACAACATCTTGGATGTAAGGACTGTAGACTGTAGCATGTTATAGATTACTCTCAAAAGCTGATCTATCATATAAGTATTTACTGTCTTTATTTTTGCATACATATTCGCCATTTCCCACGTACCAAGCACCACGTGCCTCACACAGGTCGGCCAACCAACGAAGCAACATGAACAATGACCCTGTTAATTAACCTCACACACGTGATCTATGACGTCATGTGTCCTGTATGTTGTTCAGGTCCTACCGACCTGCACACACACACACACACACACACACACACACACACACACATACACACACACACACACACACCTAAATGTTCAGTTAAGTTGATATTCATACCTTATATACATTCATACATAGTATTTGCTTTGTATGTATATATATAACAGCTTTGATCAAGAACTGTAATATGATCACAAGTTTATTTTCACTAGATTAGTTTTATGTAAGTTGAGACTGGCCTGATATTTACGGTGGGTGGGTTTACTTTAACCCGCCACCATACATAACAATATCTGAGGTCATCTACACAAGATAAACCACATCTTCTGGGACGTGGAAGGATAAGGTGACGTTATCACAATGTAGCGAATTACCAGTGTATATAATGCCCCTTGACCGGGATGATAAGGTTTCTGTAACGACGTAGGGTATGATAATGTGACCTTTAACGTGACCCTTTACAGGTCACATTAAATGTTAAGGCGTTATACCCAAGGGAGGCATCGTCGTGCTCAAGGGTCGTACTGTCGTGCACTTGTGGGGAGAACTGTACTGATAGGGTTATGACGTGAGAAAAGTTGGTATAAACGCGTACCAGAGAAGAACTATATATGTTAGTGTGTGTGTGTGTGTGTGTGTGTGTGTGTGTGTGTGTGTGTGTGTGTGTGTGTGTTGCTGGGAGAGAGTTTTACAATAGTGTTGCCCTTGCTTTTATCCTTGTTCATTTGTTCCATGTTTGTATTCTGAAGTGTGTGTGCGTAATTTTGCATTTGTGTGCGTCCTTATGTATGTTTTTGTATTAATTTCAGCTAAATTTTCTGAATGATACTTTGCCTGTATTTGCATCCTGGAATTAAAAGAGGACTTTTAACTGGTCGTTTATTTCAGAAAATTGCAGAATTTCTTAAGCATGTGAAGCATATTTTCTCATAAGCCTGACGCAAATAAGCTCGTTTATATTCTCATATAATGATATATCTTATACCGTGAAATATATGCTATTTCTTTTGTTTTTACATTGGCAACTCGAGTTACTCTCATGATATACAGATCTAACTTACAAACATTGTTCTACAACCACTCGTGTCTTTACCCCGCACTGAGGACTGGATGTGCTTACATGTGATGGTAGAGGTTTTGCACACATCCCCTCCTGTATTAGACGTAAGCATTTCAGCATAACGATATGACCCTTGAGCACGACGGCATGACCCTGACGCAAGACGGTACAACCTTTGTGCACGGCAATAATGCCCTTTAGAACGAGGGCACGACCCTCGAGCACGTACAACCCTTGAGCATGACGGTACGATCCTTAGGTACGACGGTACGACTCCTGAGTACGACGGTATAACCTTTGAGCAGGACTTTACGACTCTCGATTGTGATGATCTGGTCTGACTTGGATCCCAAGGCGCAGGTAAAGGCCTGGTCATCGTGCTTAAGGGTCGTTCTTTCATAGAGAGAGAGAGAGAGAGAGAGAGAGAGAGAGAGAGAGAGAGAGAGAGAGAGAGAGAGAGAGAGAGAGAGAGAGAGAGAGAGAGAGAGAGAGAGAGAGAGAGAGAGAAGGAAATACCTTCAGTGGAGTTGGTGTTGAACCAATTCAGTTTTAGCCTCAGGCTCACATGAAACACTTGGAAATCATGAGAAGATATCTGTTTATTGCTTTGGTCTAGATTGCTTCATCCAAGGAACGAGGCGCTCATGATGCGGAGGTACAAGCCGGTGAGGCGCATATAGCAAAGCCACACACTAAGTCTGAAGACCTGGAGACACAGAGCTGCTGGAGGAAGGACGACACATGTGGCAGGGAACGCGAGAGAGGCAGGAACCTCTTGTGGGGTTTGGGTGGCTGAATAATTGATCAGGTGGTACGCTTGATGGATCAAGTGTGTCGAGTGCATCTGTCCTTTATTGCATGAAGATAAGGTCTCGTGAGGGCGTTATGCACCTCTGGGATGAATCATAATGATGTTGACAGGTTATATTCAGAAGAGAGGAGAACCTTTTCAAGGTAAACTTCTATACACGTGTTAATGAGTCCAGTCAATGCTCACAACTGGCGACTGGAGGAGAAAGAGAGAGGGTTGAGGAGGTTCAGTTAAGACACTTGTAAAGTTTTATGTGCTTTCTTTTCAGGTGGGAGTTTCAAGGTTTGGTTGAAAGGCGTAGTTTTCTGAATGGCCCCAGGGAAGACCTCCTCATGTTGACACACACTTCTTCTCACACATTACCCCTATAGCAACGTCCATTGTCTCTATAGCATCAGGAAGAAAGAGGCCACGATACACATTACTGAGAGAGACATAGCTAAAGAAAGATATTAATTACGTTACGTTGTCAGTTCATCGGCTCAACAAGAGATTATTTTTGTGTGATCCTGCAGTAGAAGAATATGTAAAAAAAATCTAATGTTGAAAGATCTTCATCTGTTTAGTGTGAGTAGTCAGTTGATCCTTAAGTGAGACATGGGTTCAACTCTGGACAATATTTACACTTTGGCGACCAGCCAAGGCGGGCCGGAAGCGGCATTACTAAATCTAGTGCGTACATTGAAAGACAAAGACTGTTCCTGGGATCTGGTGAAAACATCTCGTGAATGGCGAGCATTCCCGCGCTCGCTCCACGCATAGCACGAGCAGCTGCTATCTCTGAGCAATGCTTCCACACACACACACACACACACACACACACACACACACGTCGCTGAATTTCCTGTGACAAAGGTAAAAGATTTCTGAAATTTCTTTTTTTCTGTTTATTTACTTACAAATTTCAAATTGATCTACAAAGGTTTTGTTTTCCTGTTATGACCAGATCTAGCAAATCCTCCTTATGGCAGTCAAACCTCAGTCCGAACCACAAACACATATGAAGCATCATTGTCGTCTGGCTTGACAGCTACCATGATGCAGTCGAGGCAACAAGCTCCTCATAGGAACTTCTACAAGAAAACCAGCACATTAGACGAAGGGGAATTATCAATGAAATGTAGATTTGTTTTACGTATACGTAGGAAATGAATAATTGCCATGGTAGATGATGACGACAGACATGGTTAACATTAAAACAATACTGTTCAGAATAGTTCGAAACGTGTCTCTGATGCTTTGAAACATGTCCATCATGTTTTGATGGTTTCTGCTGCTGGTGAAAGACAGGTCATTGATTTTGCAAGCTGATTAGTGTAGTAATTATTCCAAAAAGAATGGCGCAGTGTCGTTCCATTTTAACGTCAGAGATATTTTTTTTCTTTTTTGCATAATAGAGCAAAGACATTAGTGTTGTTGTGACACACAGCAACATAATACGTGGAATGCTAGAATGTGATCTCCACCACACATGATAGAGACAACAGTGCAGTGCTCTCCTTGTCATCCTCAGACGTGGATGTGTTTACAAGTGTGCCCACTTTCCCAGGCGACCCACATGACCCACTACAGGTGTAACTCATCATCATTTTGTTCCCTACTGACGATGAAGCAAAGACAATTGCACACAAGTTTATGTTTCATGTCAGTGCAGCTTAATCACCCACGTGGGTGCTTTAGACTCATGTGTTAGCTCACACACACGCACACACACACACACACACACACACACACACACACACACACACACACACACACACACACACACACACACACACACACACACACACACACACACACACACACACACAGGCGGAAACAAACTCAGGTAGAAGTACAATGCTCTCTTCTGCCACAAGGCGAGGGTATAACATCAACGCTAAAAAAATACTGATACATCAGAGAGAGAGAGAGAGAGAGAGAGAGAGAGAGAGAGAGAGAGAGAGAGAGAGAGAGAGAGAGAGAGAGAGAGAGAGGAAAAGAATAATGGAAGAGAGAGACGTGGGGAAAGACGACGGAAAAACGTAAAAACACACAAAAGTGGGAGTCAAGATGATATATATTCATAAGACAAGTTTCAGATTCCATTTACTGTGGTGATGGCCTTACCGTCACCCAGCACAACACATACATATGAAAACAGATGTCAGACTCGTGGACGAAGAGACCCACATCTTCCCTGAAGGACACTGTCGTAAATCAGACTTTTCTATCAGGCATTTTTCTTGGCTTTCAATGGCTTCATCTGAATCCAATCAACGTTGAATTACTGGGCTTTCAGGAAGAAATAGCCAGAGCGATGGAACTTTTGGCTTAATGGGTTATAAAATATAAATTACCCCTCGAGGTTTGTTATAGGTCCACAACACACACACACACACACACACACACACACACACAAGGGTCATTGGGAGGTTACTGTCATTTAATGTACGTTAGATTCAGTGGTAAGATGTAAGTATATGTGAGAAGTTGAAAGACAAACTCAAAAGTGTTTGACATTAGCAGACACCATAGACCGAGCATCAGTGAGAGACAATGAAGAGGAGATCATAGGAAGATCTGAATATCTCGACCATCCCCAGTGGTCTGTAATCCATTCCAGTCCTTTGTATCATACATATATGCATATATACAGTCCATATCATATACACTGCCGGTTCTCTTTGTGATAAAAAGGAAGTCATGCCAAACCTGCCGGAAGTCGAGCAATAACCACGAGGAGATGATCAGAATGTTACACGTACAGAGACACGGTCAGCCTGAGCCTGGATCCACCTAGCCAAACATGCCCCTGCCGGCCTTCCTTGTGGTCGTGTCGTCTGCGTTGATAACGAGACTGTTTCCCCTGACCCAAACATTATTGGTTCACAGCTTTGCTTAAGTTTTCCTTCAGCGTTCAAGATCTCGGAAGGTGACAGAGCAGGAGCGTTTGGTAGCTGGCTTCAGTAAGCTAGAGGGTCAGGCCAGTCTCTGAACCTCACAGAATGATAAATATTGTTGCTGCCTGAGTGAACGCAGATGGCGTGAGCCCGTATGAGTCCTGGAAATTCCCACTCAGATCCTCAAGCATTCACACTTCCAGTCTGACTCAGAACTGATACAAACATTTGTTTTCCTACATAACGATTGTCCTCACGAGGTAATGAACCGAGTTTGCATGTTCTGAGATTCAGCATCTGACTGAGACGATAAAACTGAGCTGCGCTTCAGTACTTATTACCTCCCTCCTTTACTTGTCTTCTCTCCTTCTCTTCCTCAGTGCGCTCTCAAAAACTCCTCAACAAACCCCTGCCAGATTCTTCATCTCCTCAAAGCTTGCCTCTCCACTCAACAACATTCCTGAATGATATTCATAGTTCTGTGTGCAGCCACTTGGACCTGGAGTCCACATCATGCTATGTACACTACATCTTGACCGTGTGGCGCATGGGAGGACATTCCTCCCTGAGGCAGCGTCCACAGACAATGATAACGTACTCACCAAGATGACCAGCCTCCCCTGGTGGCAGAACTAAGACAATGGACCTTTCCAGCCACACTTGCAGGTTATGTGTTGGTACGACCAAGGCAGAGGATATGACATCAGAGGATCAAAGTGATTCGTTACAGCGATGAACATGAGAGGACTTGATTGGAATACTCCACACACAAAAATATTGATATATAGATGACTCATGTTTGTACATACACAACTTAAAAGTCCAGTAAGAAGTATATGCTTAGATATATGAATTTTCTTAAGTCATGTACATCAGGCCGAACTAACGCGCTGAATGTATGTTAGTCACGTCTTGATGTGAACAGCTGGTTCTCTGCATCATGGAGCAAGCAGCAGTACAGAGAGAAGACAGATCCCGTGTAACCCTTGAATAAATCAAATTTAAATGTTATCCTTCAAGTCACCAGTACAGAACAAGTGGCCTCAATAGGTGAAACCATAGAGTAGATTACCTCAGTAGTTGAAATCATAATGCACATGATCTCAGTAGATGAAAACAGCTCGTGCCAAATGTGTTAAAAGTTGAACATATAATTTTGAGGTATTCATTACATACATCCATCCTCCTTATTCTAAAAATGTTCAAGCATCTGATATAATCAAACATGAATACCTTTGGCGAAAATTTTGATCGAGGAATGTGTTTTTGATGAGGTTGTTTCTGGCTATTTGATTCACATTATGAGAGCGCTGGACACCAGCCACACACACACACACACACACAGGTAATTCCAGGATGATGGTATTCATTGTATTATAATTATATAATTATCTGAAAATAACACGATTTCAGGGTGTTATTGTCTCGTCCATCACCTACTCGTAAATCATGATAAATCATTTATCATTTCCATCGTTAGAGGTTAAGGGTGTGAAGCACTACCAGAGGGAGGAAAAAAATGGTTTATATAGAATGTGTATAATATATAGATTTATTGTATCATGCCAGAGATAATGATAACTTGGTTTTTCATCATATGGGACTGGTCAAGTGTCACGATAGACTGCTGAACATCAGCTCAAATACAGTAGGAGGAGGAGGAGGACGAGGAGGAGGAGGAGTAGTATAAGTAGTAGTGGTTGTATTATTATTGGTGTTATTAGTGATTGTATGATGATAGTGGTAATCTTAGTTGCTGCTGATGTAGTTGTAGGAAGTGTATCAATTGTAGTTTTGTTGTAGTTGTTAGTTTTGCTCTTGCTGTGGCTACTGGTAGAGCAGTAGCAACACCACAACCAAGAACTGGAGGCAACACTGCCACGTCCAGAGTCTACCTGAAGAATACTCACGTACTTACTTTCGTAGAAAACAACTTTGGTAACAAGTAACACTTCCAGCGAAGAACGTTGGGAGCGAGTGAAATCGGTAGCGAATGACCATGGTAGCGAGCAACATTGGTAGCAAACAATACTGGTAGCGAGTAGCAGTGGGAGCGAGTGACACAGGTAAAAAACGACCTTGGTAACGAGCACCATTAGCAGGAAACGACATTGGTAGTGGGCAGCATTGATAGCAAACAACACTGGTAGCAAACAATTCTGGTAGTGAGCAACATTAGTAGAAAATAACGTTGGCAGTGAAGAATTTTGGTCTGGAGAGCCAGTAGGGAGCAGGAGTGGGGTACACAAGTCAGAGTATAATGCTGAGGCAGCGGCAGCGGAAATTGGCTCCAAATCTTAGTATTATCCGCCACAAACTTCCATTTTTTCCCCCAGGCGAGGTTATTATCAGTGTAATCTAATACTTCCGTCGTACTGGGGTATGTAATGTCTCGAAGAAGGAACCCAAAACTAAGAATTTTTACTGGAGCCAAGAGGCAGGAATATGGCCACCCACCGCCATTACAAGAGGTTGACTACACCTTCCCAGTATTTCCAATTTTACGCTGTCACCAGATGTTTACAATACTCATTCCTTTCTCCAGTATATCCTGCCTCATACGACACCTCACTCCTCCTCCTGCCTCGCAGAATTGCTATTGTTTTTGTTTAGTGCTGACATTCTTATTTTCTTTACGAAATATAACTAAATCTTTTCAGTTATGTTGTTCACTGTAGTCATTATCTTTTCACTATCTATTCTGCTCAGCTTCAGAACTTTCTGAACTCTCGTTACATGAGAGATCTTTTCTTTAATATTTTTTATCTTCGCATCTGTCTCCTCCTGGTCAGGCTTGGTTCCTTCACCCGTGCACGGCCACAGTCTGCTGGCTCAACTGACATACACAGACTCCACACTGCACTAATTGGACGACGTTCATCACCTTCGTTAGTTAAGCCAAATACAAAACACAAGCTTTCCTCCTTCCAACAACTATCAAGGTTTACACGTATATACCTTCCATTTATGTTCTCTCTCTGTCTCTCTCTCTCGCGGTTATTTCCATACATGTTCATTTACTCTTCGAACTTCTGAATATATATATATATATATATATATATATATATATATATATATATATATATATATATATATATATATATATATATATATATATATTTCCATTTGTGGGACCCTGACATCTGAACTTTACCACCACACAGCCAATCTGTTGCATAATGCAAGAGCCAAGCCAAGAAAGGTCTGTCTTGCCCTGTCCGTTTGTTGAGAGACTGACGTAAAGTAGTCGTTGCTGTGTTATTCCCAGGCCAGGCGAGGTGAGAGCTGTACCCGTTCATGATTAATTCAGTCCGGGTCACCGTTGCTCTGTCATAACCTTACTGGCAGTGAAGCCAGATCGAATGTTCCTGGCAGCAAACCCAGGATACTAATAATGAGATTCTCACTTCACTTCACAGGTAACAAAGCTCCGAGGTGTAGGTTGAGAGGTATTGACCCAGACGCATTCACGGGCCGCGTGAGGTCGAACCCACATGAGTTCGAATCCTGGTCGCTGCAATAAGTCAGAATGAACCCAGTTATTCATCGTCCACTTGGAGTTCCCTAAGGTGCCTTAAAGTGACCAGCCTTCAGAAATTACTGGTTTAGCTTTCACACTGAAAGTGATCAAGATTGTCTCCGTCAAGTTTGCTGTCTGTACACACGGGAAGCTCCCACCACTACATGTTATAACCGTCTACCGTTGTATAGTACAACTATAACATATCATAATGTAAGGAGAAGCATGTTCTAGTGTTAGGGTAACCATACGTGTACAGCAAGGATTAGAATAAGTTCGTTGGATGACAGTGTACAATGTACATATGTAAAGCTAACGAAGACTATGCCATTCTTTGCACTGTGATGTAAACACCTCGAGATACTGTGATTCTGCTAATTATAGCATGAAGAACTCTGAGTTGTTAATGTTAACATACCTGCTAACAGAATGTTCATTGCTAATGGACTTCGTTCTACTCTTTTGATAAATTCTTTATATCACTTTTACATTCAGTAACTTGGGTTTCATCAGCTGTTTTCAGTAATGTAGTGTTGTATTTTATCCTGATGATATTATGTTATAATTCTGAATTCTAATATGAAATGAAGTTTTACATTTAGATACAGAGTTCAAATATGTTTTTTCTTCTTGATAGTTGATTTATCTTTCTGCCCAAATTTGCGAAAGGCATCATACATACAGCATCCCTCCCAGGTAGCACAACACCTTCACCTGGACAGCGATGTAGCATGTGAAGTATTGAAGGAGAACACGCCACCCCTTAAGGGTGAATGTCGCCCGGTCGATGAGCACAGCCAAAGTTTTCTCAGAATTGAAAAATACGACTTGACCTACAATCAGGAGCAGGGAAAGTGTGATGTCTTGATTTATTGTTGTTATGAAGCATCTCTCTCTCTCTCTCTCTCTCTCTCTCTCTCTCTCTCTCTCTCTCTCTCTCTCTCTCTCTCTCTCATACACACACACACACACACACACACACACACACACACACGTGCACGGGGAAAATTTTCTCATTTTTCCCCCATGTGTTCTGTGTATCAGCTCACCTTATCTCCGAAAGTGCAAGAAACCTCCACTAAATCTTGTCTTCAGTAACACAGCCGGCAATGTGACGCTTTGGAAAAGTTTTGGTTGTGCAGTTTGTGGGACGAGGGCAACGCTGGTGAGCAAAAGTGAAAGTCGGGTTCCACTTCCTCTTTCCCTGACGTTTATCTTCAAGACCTATTGACCTCTTATGGTGATCCACTCAAGGTTGACAATCATTTTGTCTCTTCTGTAGATGAATTCAGTCTAGAAGTAGGCGAACGTACGTAACGTTTTCTAAAGATTCAGTAGTGGTTTATGTAGTGTCATTGTCAGATCACTTAAGGTTAATCCTCTTGTGATCAACAACACATTACTGACGATCATATCTGACCCTTGAATTCTGGCATTTCAGTAAGAGTTTACGATTTTTGACCTTCAGTAACTAAGCTTTTGGTTTCAGGTGACTTCAGGCACCCCGGCTTGCTATTGATTCAACATCGATTTGTACAAAATCCGAAAAATGATATTAAATACGAATGAACAGAGGTTTTGTGCCACCAAAGCCCTGAACTTCTATATGCCCTGAACTCTGACAATGTATGTGTCCTATGCCCTTAGCCTCTACACGCCCCTGTATGAGGACAGATAGACATATCAGGATTCAAGAGCGTTCCCTGACCTGCTCGGGGTCGTGTCTGACGGGGGAGTCGCCTCCGGAAGATGATGAGGAACCCTGACGAAGGTACGATGCTTGTAGAAGGTTCCTCCTGATCTACCGAGCTTCACCTGATTATAACTCGTGTTGACACTACAGATCAGGGAATGATACATACCCTCCGCGTGCAAGACACACTACGTTACTAGTATAAAATCCGTCGAGAATTGAAATATGGAAACCTCACTTTCGCTCGCTGAAGATAGTCCTTCTATCTTATTTTCTTAATGTTTTTATTTACGTTTAAAGACGAAACACTGACATCAGAGCATCAGTTGTAACTAAACATGATGGTCAGCACTAGCTCAGCGCTTTATAATCCTTACATCTTGTCTACAGTGATTCCTCTCAGTCTCTCTGTGCAGTCATTCCAGCTAAGCGTAAAAGTTCAAGCGAAGGCAGAGCAGTAAATTTAGTATTCAAAGGAAAAGTTTTAGCGCTGTCGGCAGAGAAATGCCATGATATTTAAGACCAAGATTCCTCTCATTCCTTTACGTATTGAATGTGGCATATGTCTCTTAATGCAACTAACAGTATGTTGCTGGGCAGACATTGCCTTATAGCATACACGATATATACGAAATGAGATAAAGATAAGAATGATGATTAATGATGATAATGATAATGATAATAAGAAATATAATGATAATAATGATAATCATGATAACAATAATGGTAAAAAAATAGAAAAAAAAGATGAGTAAAATGAAATTCAAGATGGAAATTAAACAGATGTATGTGACTCATACATGAGAACATCATCCACATCATACATGAGAACATCATCCACATCATACATGAGAACATCATCCACATCATACATGAGAACATCATCCACATCAGACATGAGAACATCCATATCAGACATGAGAACATCATCCACATCAGACATGAGAACATCATCCACATCAGACAGGTAAGTCAGGAAGCAGCCTGACCTACGAGACATTATCATGATGTGTTTCTCCCTCGAATTCCAGTGTGTATGAAATGTGGACACTGAGGCTTAATGGCCTTTTAGATTCTGAGAGCAATGAACTGCAATATATATATATATATATATATATATATATATATATATATATATATATATATATATGTGTGTGTGTGTGTGTGTGTGTGTGTGTGTGTGTGTGTGTGTGGTTATTTTGATTTTTACACCAAATTTCTCACAATGTTAACGAAAAGTAATTCATTGGTAATTCAACTTTCACTTGTTATCAACTCAGTACTTAATACTTTTCAAATAATGTTTTCCTGTTGGGCACGAATCATATTTTGGAATCTAATCATACAAAAATCATGACCCAGGATTTTCGTTGCTTGACTAAATGACAGACACACACGATTGATGTTTCCCTTCAGAAAAGAAAGTTATTGTGACCGGCCATCTTCCAGAGCTGTCCTGAGTTATATATCCTTGCAGGCATCTGTGCATGTGTACCGAACCTGTGTGTATATACCGAAGAGCTACAAGCGACACCCGCGTCCGTATACCCCAGCGGTACACACAACAGTTATGTATATACCCCACAGCAGTACACACAATATATACGTATGTACACCACAGTGGTGCACAAAGTCCCTGTTTATGTACACCACAGCGTTACACTGGGAAGTTTGTGTAGACGATGGCATCATCTGTGTTATCATACGACCATGTCCAGCGTTCTTTCTAGCGAGCGTCACAGACGTCGACGTGTGGTCTTGCTGGGTATTCGCAGACTCCCAGCCACGTTCTTTTTCCCAGACGAGATACAACATGCAGGATGATCCTTCAGTGGTGAAGCGATAACTACTGGCAAAAATACCAGTTCGGGAAGTTCCTTTTAATCTCCAGTGTTCAGACTTTCCAGCCAGAGAAAAATATGTGAATAGAACCTCTGGACTCGCTTGCTCCATAAGGTTTTCCAGGAGGTCGTTTCTCTGGAAACTGTTGGGGTCGTGTTGCTAAGGTTGTGCTGTGGAGGTCATGAAGTGGAGTTTGCGCTGTGGGGGCCATATTGTGAAGCCACAGCAAACAATGTGATGGTGACATGATCAATGGTCATACGCCTGATATATTCTCCACGTCTACCCCTGTTATAATATCAGCACTTATGACTGTTCTTCTTATCGGCACTATCGTAAAACATCCAATATATCAAATGAGTCATTTTTTTCTATGCGGAAAACTGAACCAAATGGTCACTTAGAACGTATTGTCAAAGTGGTGCCACTCCTCACCTTCTGCACGACAGAACGTGGCATGTTCGAGTGTGCGGCTACGGAAGATGGAGTACAGGGGCTTGACCGACTGAAGAATATAATCAGTTATGTTTGAGGTTGAGAAGATGAGTTTGTAAGATGTATCAGTTATGGTGACGCCTCAGACGAAGAGGTACGGACCAGATGTGTTCCCTAACGCTTTGCTTCAACGTCTTGGTTTTCAGAGCAAGTTATCAACACAGTTTTTATTTGTTTATAAGAAGCAGGTAAGTGAGAACTGCGGCCATTTTTCTTTTACAGACTTCGTAGACGATCCACACTTGACCATTTCCCCAAACTGGATCATCCAGAGTATTTGAGCTTAATTTCCAGAATTTCAATGAACTTCAAGTATTGATCTTTACTACAGATTATCTTGTAAAATGATTGAAATCCCTACGTACCTTCTACTGCCGGTGAATCATCTCTCGAAGAGAATTTCCCCTTTTTCTATATGTGGTTTAAGGTCAAATTCTGCTCCAGCACGTCACCTCACGAGCCAATTTCCTAGTTCGTGGGGATCTCGCTTTCTATTTCCTTCATCTTCTGACGCCCTGACCCACTCAGCATCCTGCCTGGAGGGACCTGGAACAATGATGGCTGGGCGGGACCTGGGAACACAAGCCAACTCTCAAGGTTTCCAGGTCGTCTCCTGGCCAGACATGAAAGGTTCATTACTTCCAGAGAGACGGAGAGTTTACCCAGCTCTCCGCTGGCCAGACTGCCAGATTTATAACTTAGATTTGAAGTTTTTGTCCAGTTCCCACCACAGACGACCTGTAGAAATACTATACAGTCTTATCACGGTCGTTCAACTCCCTGCTGGACGGTTGCTAGGAAGGCTCCAGCAGGCTGTCTCTAGGAGCCAATAATCACAGATTGAAACACTCTGTCCAGGTCTCTAACGCCAACCTCGAGGATGACGTACTAGCGACCTGTGGTTTAACCCGGCTGCCAGACATACTCCAATCAGAGAAGTTGAGCCAAGGGTCACGCTACCTATAGATATGGTGGGGATGGGGATTGAGGGAGAGACGGAATGTATCCCAGAAGGAAACCTCTTTTCCCCGGAAACGAAGTATGGTTAACGTTTTCTGGACGAAGTTGATGAGTCGAGGTCAGGAAAGGATGAGAAAGAGAGAGAGAGAAAGAAACACCTTGGATGGTTCAGTTGCAACAAAATGAATTATGACACATGTATCTACAAATGTTCTATCCTACAGATGTAGCCGTCAGCCATGTTTTCCTAGGTACAGAATACCCACTGAACGTACCACTGTAACAAACACCAATAATTTGGTGAAGTATCGTTGGTAAACACCTCCACCGTCCTCAGTGGTAAACATGACTGTGCTGGTTGTTTGTCTCCCTTTGTTTGTTTGTAGATTGTTTCCTGATTCTGTCCCAAGAATTTAAATATCCTTTCCAATAAAAGACTTCGCACCAGATGCTGTACTCCCCCACGTCGCAAGGAGAAGTTCATATGTATGTAGTATGCAAATGCAACATTGCAGTGGCCGGCCAAGATATTCTTCCATGTAATGAATGACTCCAGCAGTCTGGCTGGGTGGGTGAGTCTGTGTTCTCAGGTCCAGCAGCAGACTACATGTTATCCTCGAGTCCTCAGTTGCCTTAGGAAGGAAAGAATAAAGTTTACCATAATTACAGCATTAAGAGAAGATGATGATGATTACCTCATATGTGTAATCTGATCCTGGTTCTGCTAGGAGGACATTGTGACCTTCTGTTTTTGATGTTATTATCCACGTTATCATCTTCTACTGTAGTGAGGGTTTATTTTCTTCTCTCATTGTGGGAAGTCATCATCGTTGTTCTTAACTGCTTAACTGCTTCGTATATTGCTCCCATCCTAAGCACCTTCTTCTAAGGTGTCAGCTCGTGTTGACCTACAGTGTATATTCCAGAGTCGATCATAAGTGTAACAACACGTGCAACGTCCGACGGGCCAGACCCGTGAGTCTCTTGTGCAAGCTGTGGTAAGGTTGCTCTCGTATACTGAAAACATTTTTTTTTCTGTCCTCTCGTAAGAATTTCTTGGCTCATTTCCTAATCCTGATTTTCATGTTCCAGATGTTAAATATGAGATTTCCATTCATTCTTACAAGCTTTCTCTTTGCTGACCTCAGTCTTTCCCCATTACTATTCTTCCTCTCATTATCATATACTAAGGAGACTCGTGGAAGACATAAACAGTAAGAGTGCAGGAGGCTGGCAATCTTACAGAAACATCAAAGGAAAACTATATTACTCATAAGAAAACAACAAACCACACAAACCAAAACACACAAAATTACTGGTTTCTTAACAACCACAACAATCAACAATAACATAGTTACTTCTGTTACAGACCCAGCTCAACATGATCAGCAACCAGTATTTTACAGAAGCAGCAGATCTTTCTCACCCAAACCATTCAATAACCAAGCGCCAGCCCCTCAGGCAGATATATCGTCCTCTACCTACAGAATCCCCTCTGATCAAGCAAATATAACATTGGCATGATATATACACACTGTAATGACCTCGTCAAGCACTGAATAACCCCTCCAGACCCCCCAACCCAACTCAACCTAAAACTCCATTCCACCAGACACACCAGTCTACCAGACATACCCATCTACCAGACATACCCATCTACCAGACGTACCCATCTACCAGACATACCCATCTACCAGGCACACCCACCTGAAACTACACTCCCCACACATATAAAAAATGTACTTTCTCATTTACGTTCTAGACATATGACAAACATTGAGTCAAGATATCAGAAGACTTCTCATGACGAGCATACAACTCTCACGCCGGACGCACTGAACACTTACTTGATCACTTGTCCTACACTCACCCCATGAAGACAAAGAGCTCTGAGCCTGCGTCCCAATCAAGAGCAGGAAAATGATGGACTCCGTTGAAGCGAGAAGCTCCTTAACGAGACAGTATGTATGTATATATGCATCATCGGGAATATAGTCCTGTTAAAGAACTTCTCACTCACTCACATGAGTCAGTAATTTCCCTGCTACTGGAAGTGGCACAGTCTTGGAGATGAGGGAGTTCGTAGGGAGAGGTAACATCAAAACTCCTTATTAGAAACTGTTACAACTAAAAATTCCCTCCTGAAGTCAATTGCTACGTGATCCTTCAGGAACGACTCTGATATAGTTCCCCTGTTATCATTTACGTACATTACTTCAGCAACAACTCTCCTAAGTTACTCTAACTGCCATGGAAGCAAGACTGAGAACAGACTTAACACAATTTCCCTGTTGTGTCTGTCTTAATAACTTGCCTTCCTGACTGCTTGGGTTAAGGCTCGACCAGACACTGCATAGGATGGGATGGGTTTGAGACCCTCCCAGACACAGCATGGGTTACTGGCCCTCCCAGACCCTGCTTGCTTTAGTGGCTCTGCCAGACACAGCGTGGGTTCGAGGCCTACCAGACGCTGAAGGAAGGGAACTGCTCTGGTGTCTTGTTCTAGTGAACTACATACACAAGATTTCGTATCTGTGGCTTAATATGTATCTAACTATCTAGTAGGTTCTAAGTTCTTTTGTAAATTAATCTTTGTTTACATCGTCACAGCTTGAACATGAGTAATATGTGATGTGTTAATCTATCGTCAGAAGATTTTCCTATTCAGTAAACTATTTGCTCCTCGCCCGCAAGCTAGTCCATGTTGGCCTCTCGAAAGGAACCTAAACCCCAAACCCTCCCCCACGCTCGTCCATCCATACCTACTTCTATTCATACATACATACATACATATATACATACATGCATACATACATACATACATACACCCTTCATAGTAATCTTTCAGCTTAATGTTCGTGTGGTTAAGTTGACCAAGACAATCACTGCAGATCTGAGAACGACCATGAGTCTCATAGGGTCCGAACCTCACACTGAAGATGAACAATCAATTGGACGATGGTCCTTGTTGGGATGAGTGGGGGAGTGGGAAAAGGAGGAGGAGGAGGAGGACGGCACAAAACATATCACACAACCAAATAGTTTACGTTTGTCGTCCCAGCCGCTCAATAGAGTCCTGCAATTTATATCTTGAGCTGCTGGAGGTCGTTTTAATCTTCAACACAGCCATAGATAGAGAGGCTGTTAGTCTCTGTTCTGTTACTGGAGGCAAATTTATTTCATCTCGACACAAAATGTACACAAGTGAATGGCTTACTATTGGGGATATGATAAGGAGGACGAGTCATGTCGAAGTACGTTGCTGGTGTGTATTTAGCATTGTTCCTCATACCTCTGTGTGTATATGTGTATTTTCACTTCTATGTTTTAGTGCAATAGTGGCCATCTTTGTGTATGTCATGTGTACATTAAATATGTATGCATGATGCCACTAGTATGCGGACATCACACCTCTGTGTATGCAAACTGGTTTGCATCATTTTGATACACACACAGGCTTCTCAGCGGTCAAATGTATGCATACATATGTGAACATTATAGATATACTTTAATAAATTTCTGGTTTGTACTCGTGGTTAAATGTCCCACTCAGACCTGCAGCCAGGAAGGAAATGCATACCATGATTTCGTTGTTGTTTTTCTCTGAGCATTAAGACAAGACTGTATGATACAGTAGCCAGGCACTTACTGGCGATAACACAAGGAGACAGTCTTGTATGATACAGTAGCCAGGCACTTACTGGCGATAACACGAGGAGACAGTCTTGTATGATACAGTAGCCAGGCACTTACTGGCGATAACACGAGGAGACAGTCTTGTATGATACAGTAGCCAGGCACTTACTGGCGATAACACGAGGAGACAACACTGATGTTTCCACTCTATGATACGCTACCAGCCGTCTACCCACGATATTACGCTGTACATCATGGATGGTAAAGCTAAATTAGGTTCGTGAAACACGAGACTGTTCAATTAAGGACTTTTATTGATGACCTTCGAGGGATTGCCTTTTGAAAGGTTGGAAACTGAGTTCTTGCTGTAATATATATATATATATATATATATATATATATATATATATATATATATATATATATATATATATATATATATATATATATATATATATATATATATATATATATATGGGAAGAGTGATTCATTTATGACGTACATCCTGGTGACGGTAAGTCAGTAATCGTTTACAAATGAATGTTAATCATTGTGATTTTATTTTGATCAAGTGTTTCTATTAAGTCTTGTTAGAATAATGTGGGTTATTATAGGTAATGTCTTGATTAACAAGTATAGCACTACCTTCTCTCAACGCTATTCCTAAACCTAGCTTGGATCATTAAGTGTCCACTGTAGTCATCTTCAATACGTCCTCATCGTCACTATAACCTTATCTTCACTATGCTAGGTTCACCATACTTATCTTCTCTACAACCTCGCCTCCACAACACCGTTACCTTCACCACTCAGCTACAGTAGGTTAACACTACTGTTCTACGCTACATCATAATGTCCTTACCTTCACCACTCAGCTACAGTAGGTTAACACCACTGTTCTACGCTACATCATAATGTCCTTACCTTCACTAAGCCATGTGCAGATCCGGTAGAAAAATGGTTTTCACAGACAAACATTCAGAGACGCACACATATACAAGACCAGTGTTGATAAACATATTATGCTAAATTCGTTAGTGTAAAACGTTCATAATGCTGGATGAAATCCCATTTGTCTTGTTACAGTGTTTAATTAATCTTCTGCAGTTACCTCAATTTCGTTATTAAACATTCCAGAGTCGAATTATATCACTTAATTAAGGTTAGGCCAGAATGTCACATCAACTGAGGGGAAATGTTTCTTAATGGATACTTTGTGGAATCTTCCGTTTTTTACTAGTGAGGGACAGAGTCTTGCGCCTCATTATGACCAAGACGAAGTCAGGACTGTAGGGGCTTACGCTGGTGCAGGTACAATTCATTAATGATGGCAAAAGACTTAATTACTGATGACACAGAGAGAGAGAGAGAGAGAGAGAGAGAGAGAGAGAGAGAGAGAGAGAGAGAGAGAGAGAGAGAGAGGTGAACCATGGTAACAATGAGCAGATCAGGTGATGACTTCACCTGTAAAAGTGTTACATTTCTTTGATCGCTGAAATCATTCATAATATCTTATATTTATCATTTCATTGTTTTACCACAAAAATCGCATAATTTATGGAATGATTCATGTGTAAAGTATTTCCACCTCACATGTTGTTCTTAAAAAATGATTTGGAAAGTTTTTCCATAAATTCTATAATCAAAGACGAAGCGATGTTTTGACTAAAGAAATCAATGATTTATTAAATACGTTGATCTGGGAACCGTTTTTATGAATGAAAAATAAGCGAAAAATGTTATACTGTCATTTCCAAAGGTTTTACCAAACAAAAATTTCTTGGAAAAAATATTAATGTGTGTGTGTGTGTGTGTGTGTGTGTGTGTGTGTGTGTGTGTGGAGCAACTTTGTTTGTGAAGTTAAGAGAATCGGAGGTCACCTGAACGTGCTTGCCATCTTTATCAATTTATTTCGTCATACACATTCAACATGTTGACAAACAAGCAATGTTTATCACAGGACAATTCTATAATCATAGACTACATGTATACTAGGTACGAACGGTCTAGGAATTGTTGGTCTTCATGTTACTATGGAGACGGCTTGAGTGTCAGCGCCACTAGCGGTCAACACACAAACTATAGCCAGTGTTATCACTACCCAGTGTTGCACTACCCAGTGTTGTCACTACCCATTGTTGTCACTACCCAGTGTTGTCATTACCTACGTTATATTAAGACTTGTCGACCACATAACTCGACCCAGACGCCACCCTGGTGAAGAGCCAATGACGTGTGAAACTCAGCGGGACTGACGACCTTATGAATCACATCTCCAAGGTTTATTTTCCTGCCACTGCGGCTCCACACGTGGAGTGTGGCACTGTTTACATGTCCTCGCTGTGGGTTATAGCAGTTGTTGTGAGGTGGGACTCGTGGTTTTATGGTTAGCTGAGGAGACCCTAGTGTTGTGGGAAACTGGGAAAAACGTGATGTTAAAAGGAGTTAGGAGAGCCATGGTGTTGTGGGGAGCTGGGGAGACCATGGTGTTGTGGGGTGTTGGGGAGACCATGGTGCTGTGGGGAGTTAAGAAAACAGAAAACTCAGCTCAGGAGAGGCCTCAGTTATTTCTCACAACTTAAGAAGTTGAAACGTAGTAACCTCGAGATATTTTGTCTTATAGTGGCGTCAGCAGAAGGGATCTGAAGTTTCTTTGAAGATCTGAATGGTTGCATTGTTGTCATGATAGGCCACCACACTGGAATTGGCTGATCCATTCAGATGTTAAAACTGATGTCCCAAGAAAACGTGTTCTCAGATCAGTGCAACTAAGCCTTCCAGGGAGGAGAGAGTTGACTTTGTGACTACATAATGACTGATGCCGACGAGGTAAAATATAGAGCTTAAAAGACATCTCTATCCAGTAATATATCTCACCCGGCAGGAGGAGTCAACCATGGGCCATTCCTCTGGAGGAGACAGCCATGGGCGACTCCTCCTGCCGGGGAGACAGCCATGGGCGACCCTGCCGGGGAAACAGCCATGGGCGACCCTGCCAGGGAGACAGCCATGGGCGACCCTGCCAGGGAGACAGCCATGGGCGACCCTGCCGGGGAGGAGGCTGGTGAATACAAAACTGTGCACACAGACTGACAGACAAACCCACTAACAACCCCTGTGTTAAGACACAACACTGTCCAGGACACAGACAATCATAACAGACAAACAGAGAAGACTTACAGACCAGAGACAGCAGCCACGGTCATCTCCGGACGAAGCCCTGTACTGAAAATTGATGAAAAATACAAAACTTCATCAAGATCAAGGAGAAAGCATCAGCTTTGCCGTTACTCGGAGAGGAAAGAGATTTTGCTGAAGCTTTCCCTAAGCTGAAGTTTTCCTTATTTCCCTCCAGATCCCAGGCTGTCACGCCCCAGCCAGGAGGCAGTGCGTCAGGATGATGTGCAGCCCAGACTCCTGTGCTGAGGTACCACAGCGGCCTCCGTCAGGAGGGAAATTATTTTAAGAAATCAAATACCCGTTGAGGGTACCTCACTGGCCTGCAACCTGCAAGTTTTGATTAAGATTATAAATAACCTTGATGTGTGTGTGTGTGTGTGTGTGTGTGTGTGTGTGTGTGTGTGTTAGTGCATGACTTGTGTGTATTTGTGAGCACTTCAGGCCGCCTTGGCATTTCTGGATCTTGTCCGTAACGACCTGAATCATCAAATTGCTGTTCCTCTTAGTAATTTCAGCTTTATGACCTGAGGAGCAAGTGTTACGTGCCGACCATCTCATCTGCTGCCCACATCAGCGGTCTACGTGCATGTGAAGCAGCTGATGAAATTAACTACCAGTTCACTCTGGTCTGTCAACAGTCCGCAAAGTTTGAGGCTGCCGGTGTCCATCCCAACACCTGTTCCTCTGCGGGAGTTTGGCTCTGCCACAGGACTACGGAATTATATCGGCCCCGGAGTTGCCCCACATCCGGGGATGATCCAATCTATCGGACAATGACTTTTCAACCGATTTATTCCCAACTTATATTTTCTCCAGCGAAGAAAAGTCACTAAATCCCTCGACCTCAAAAATCCTCTGGTATATAGTGGACACGTCAGACCTGGACCACTGCCAACCGTGTTACCAAAAACCAAAGAAACACGTAACTTACACACATTAAGTTCGTCCTCAGCTACACTCTACAGCGGGTATTCACACTAGGCCACCTTCCCTAAACAATTAGCTTACCGTAAGAATATCCCCTCAGCTATGAGGTCAGGTTTATGACCTACCAATCCTACAGTTTGTGTCTGTTCAGAAGAGACTGAATGATCATCTTCGTCAGGAGTGGCTGCTGGCCCTCGAGTTCTTCACCAGCACCAGCAGGCAGTCCACCATCTCACCACATCACACCCACGTGACCCCCAGCCTCATACCCACCCACCAGAGTACACGTTAGGGATGACCATCAGCAATGTCTGACAAAACATTTAAGATTCATCTGTTATAAACTGTTGTCATAGAATGTTTACTGCTACAGATAACCAGCAGTAACATCACTATATTGTACTTGTTTTTCTTTATTGCCTTCACAGTTTGTATGATATCTGTGTAAAGAAAAATTGTTTTTTTTATTGTCATAAACACACACACACACACACACACACACACACACACACACACACACACACACACACTCATACTCCACATATATGTATATAATCTTTGCCACACATGGTCCAACCGCACACATACACTTACGTGTACACAGAATTCCTGTCACCGGCGTACAGAGACACACCCTGCCTCGTTACCACTAAACCACTGAGCTTACTTAATGAGATAATACCCCCCCCCCCAACCACCACCACCACCACCACCACCAACATCATGGAAGAGCAGATATTTCCCCCCTCCAAGGGAGAGTAATATTGTATGTCCTCCATGGAGGAGGAGACATTCCACACCCGTCACTTGGGCTATCAGATCTTCCCTTTCCTGCATATAAGAGTAAACCTAATGGTCATATAATTCTTCATTTGTTCCTTTCTTGTTTCTACGTTATGCCAGTAGATTCATAAGTGTGACCTTCGTTTAGTTTTGTGGACTGATCGACTACAGACGTAAGAAGCAAGTACCTCGATCCAGAGACCATAGATATCGTTTCCCTTCGATCTAGACGTCAGTTCGAATCCTAAGGAGTCCATAGTCATTTATTACAATGTGTCTGGTACACGTTCAGTAACCTTAGGGCAGGATGGATGAGGGAAATCTGTGCATTCACTGCCAAATGTTGGCTTTTCTCGTCGGCCATAAATTTTTCCATTGGTTAAACTCGAGCCAAACTTAGTTTGCTTTTGCTTTGGTTTTCTTTGGTGAAGTTTTGTAACAAGATTTCGTGGGTATTGGCAGTGGAGAGTCAGGGACTGCGTCCTGGCGCGGGAGAAAATCGGGAATATCGGGAAGTGCGTATGTCGGGAATGGACACGGACGGGACTGGGGGTGTTTATCGGGAATGGACACGGACGGGACTGGCCGATTGAAGCAGGGACGAGGATCCTCACCTCAGATGTTTCGCTTTACGGTCGTCAGTATAGATATTCCCGGAAACTTGGTCCAGTTTCCACTCATGATTCTTCGAAGATTCTCTTAAAAAAACGTCATGCTGGAGAGGCAGTATGTTATGATTGTTATCACAGAACATTACACTCCCAAAATGACTGCGTCCGGCCACGATTGAGCTGGAATGAGCCATATGGACAGGATATCTTCCCGCACTCAAACGAACATCAAACTGTTTTCATAGTTTCTGCTGAAACCATCGTAAAATGAGCAATTACAGACGTTTATGACACTTCTTATCTCACTACGTTATACGGTGATATACAGAGCATATCTTACAATATACAGACCCTTATTGTTTTGTCTACCATATTTCAGTATTTACGTTTATATTTGAACAGACATACTTTCATTAATTCCTTTACGTTTTCCTATGTGGATGTGTTAAACTAGAGGAGAATTTCTGGTTTCAAATTATATTTTTTACATGAGAACGAAAAATCTCGGTCAGAAAAGCTGGCCTGATGAATTCAGTCTATCTTTTAACTAATTTCTTTTGTTTCATTTTAACTTCGATCTGGAGGCGAAATAACACCCGAGTCGCAGGCGTCAGAAGGGAAACACATTCCATGTTTTCACTTGGTAATGTAACCACGTAACGTATGTTGTTCTCTGATGAAACAGATAATCTCCTGGTGTCCTGAGACTGGTTGACCTGTGTTATGATGTCATCAAGGTATTTCTCTTGTTGAAGTTCTGCTTTGTGAAACTTTGCGTCCGATTCCTTCATGTGTTGTTTCTAACTCCGAGGGAAATTCAAAAGGAAGATATCTGAAAGATATCAGTAATGTCGCGTAGATCTGACTATCACAAGCAAGTTTATATTGTAATGTATTCAGTAACCATCGTTAGTCTCCCTAGTGACGATCAACAAAAACTTTTGTAAGTTGTTCCTTTGTTCATATATTGATTAACTATAGTCTACTGAGGTAAGGTTCTGGCAACAGTTTAGGTACAATGGCGACTCCCTTATCCTTTAGTGTAAATTTTTCAGAATCTTCTGTCACTAAGATTCGCCTATTTACGAGCATGTTCCCAAGGAAGACTTTTAGCTCTGTGTTGCTCCCACGATCACATCACCTGTGTGAGTCTGGTTTTCTATCTGATCTCTTTATGTCCTCGTCTGCCACAGATGCAGACTCAAGCATTACATGTGCACTTGGTATATCATGTCTGGGATGCTCTGTTTCCATGTCACTATGTATGAAGATAAGATTTAGTGATGATGGTGTGTGTGTGTGTGTGTGTGTGTGTGTGTGTGTGTGTGTATGTGTGTGTGTGTGCGTGTGTGTATGTGTATTTTTGCGTTCCCGAGATCGTGTGAGAAACTTTTAGCAATGCTGACTCATATGAGGAAACACACACACACACACACACACACACACACATGTGTACACAAAAATCCACCATGAGCGACCACAGTTGCCTCCGTCGTCAACACACCGTACAACCTGGGTTGACTTAAGGTGATATCTGCACAGACCAGACGATACCCATCCCTGCCTTCCTCCCTCCCTCCTGAGTGTACATATGTATGCATCTCCTCCTGGCCCTCCATCTCCTCCTGGCCCTCCATCTCTTCCTGGCCCTCCATCTCCAGGGGAAATAGAAGAAAGTACACGCACGATTATGCAAAGCAGTTCTCGGACCCTCCAACATAAGTCGGATCCTCCAACACATGCCGGTTCCTCCAACACAAGCTATGTTGTGTGTGTGTGTGTGTGTGTGTGAGTTCGCGGAGTGTGGTGAACGCAGAGGTAGCAGCCACTAGAGTGACGTGGAAGAGAACGTTGCTTGACGGGTTCGTGGGTAATTCTACTTCCTACTGAAATTTCTTGTCTCAGGAGGTGTAGTGAGCGGTCTTGTTTCGTATGTGGTAGGTGAGGAGTTCGCATGTCGGGGGTAAGGTGGCCTCTGTTATGTGAAAACACTTCGAGTCTGATATGTCTGTTTTTGTCGAGGCTACTATGTGTTGTCTTGTTAGGTGATTTTATATGGGTTTACAGTATATATATATATATATATATATATATATATATATATATATATATATATATATATATATATATATATATATATATATATATATATATGTATACTACAACACGGGCCAGCCACGATACATTGTCAGACAACAGAACCACAGACTTGCAGCCGGGTATATACTGACCATAACACCCCCGGCCACTACATGGAACCATCACATACACGCGCCTCAACACAATCCAGCTGGTAGGTTCCTCATTACAATACAAATTCAGCAATAAGCAAGCACGAGCACAAGCTGACTGTGCATGAATGTCAGTGAATATATGGCTGGCTCGTACCCTGGTGTTGTCCTGACCATCCCACTAGTTCCAGACGGGACACACCATTGTGAAGGTGATGGTCAGCTCCGGGCTACAGGGAAGTCGGGCGCTGGAAGCCTAGAGAGATCTGGAAGTTGTGGAGCGCTAGAAATGTTGTCGCTGGAGCTGGTCACATGTTGTATGTACACAGGTGTGGCTGGTTCTATGTACATATGTGTGGCTGGTTCTGATAATTTTCTAGTCATTTTGCATTATGTTCTTCCCTATCAAACTAATGGTTTTTATCAATGGATCAGCAAATTGTATAAAGAGGAGGAAGATATTATATTATAAGGATGTAGTTCAGTTTGTTCTGCGGTCAAATCTGTGTCTTTTCCTTTCCAAACCATTCCGACTTCTTCCATTTTAAAAGGTACGTCTTTCACCTCCTCCAGATATCTTACATAACTTTGCCTCATTGATATAACTCTGACCAGTTTACGGCTTGGCCTCACCGACGACAGTTTTCTGTGGTTGAAGCCTTTGACGTCAGACACAAACGAAGCAGAACATCGTCGAGCTTCGTCTAAGACTTAGATATATATAATAGTCTCTTATATTCAAGCTCAATATAATTCTGAGATTTTTTTGCAGTGATCAATCAGGTGATTCAGGCAGCAGCAGCAGAGTCAGGGATCTGCACGTGAGTGACCGCATGTAAATCGCAGCCAGACACCGTTTTGGATGTGATCCAGCAACCATGAGTGACAGCAGGAAGGTGTGATCCAACCAACGCTCGCCCGCGCCACCATCCCGAATTATCTCCCGGAATTTGAGGGACATAGAAATGCACAAAGCAGGAAATATTTTGATTTATATATATATATATATATATATATATATATATATATATATATATATATATATATATATATATATATATATATATATATATATATATATATATATATATATATATATATATATATATATATATCAACACTTATGTTACGGCTCATAACCAATATTCTATTACTTTATTTACATCTCTTGCCTAGATTAACCAACACCTTAAACAATCATTCCATTCCAGTAGAACTGGTCTTGCTTTTTTAACCAAGTGTTTACGAGTTGATCCAATATTCCAGTCAAGATATTTCAACCTTGTTCTGTTCTCTAGAATTTGCTTAGTCTGATATTCATATATTTTTTATTGAAAACGGACGTCGGTATATATACAGCGATGGTTTGCTAAGGCGTGGGAGTTAGACAGATTTTTGTTAGCTGTTTGTTTTATGGTTTACTGGCTGGCTGTTTAGATTAAGTGATCGTCATCATCAATTGCGGGTCGATAGTCGTTGTCAGAGGTTCATATTGTTAGTGCTACGTGGTTTAGGCAGATGGTATTATGTGGCAAGTAGCAGCAGACGTAGCCAGACATGGCCAGTGGTGGGAGGCGTCAGGTGGTGGGGAAGAGTGGACAGCCTCCAGCGGCCTCTTGATGATTTACAGTAAAAATTAGCGCCGGTTCTCCTCCAAGTGTTTCCCGAACTTGCTCTAATGCGAGAAGTTTTCGGAAGTCGACCACGCGTGTAATAACCTCCTCGGGAATTGTTTGTCAGACGTCGTTACGATCACCACTGTTAACATCACCGCCACACTTCATGCCTGGCTGATGACGGACCACTGTCTTCTGGGGTCTTCACTCCTACCCAGGGCTTCCACTACCTCCCTGTGGTCCTGACTGCGGGCGTGTCACTACCTCCTTGTGGTCTTCACTGCGGGCGTGTCACTACCTCCCTGTCCTCTGTGGAACACTGCCCCAGACGTCTTCTGTGAGGGACCTCCAAGCTCGCTGGTTACTGTAGGCTGGAGTACAACTATTTCTATGCCTCTCTGTAGACCACACGACCCTCAAACTAAAGAGCAAACTAGAATGCCACTTCTCTCGTGGTCCTCTGCGACAATCGAAGACTAATTCATCTTTTACAGTTAGTCTATAAAGATATAATTTCACCACCTCAGCAGCGAGCATTGCCCCCTCCTCCCTTCCCTGTCCCAGACTCGCACGCCATTACCTTCCTGCAGGAGAGTCCTCCTCCTCCTCCTCCTCCTTCCTCTCCTCAGCAGCAACATAACGCTGGCAGTCCTCTTTAGATAACACTCTGCAGTCACAACAGCTCACTCCTCACTCCTTACTATTATATATATATATATATATATATATATATATATATATATATATATATATATATATATATATATATACCTGTGAGTGTGTGTGTGTGTGTGTGTGTCTTCATCTACTTTATGCAGTCTTTGTTTACTATGTCCTTATCTAGTTCATTTCAGTCACCCATCAATCTTATACTATAAAGATACTTCTTCAGATCCTTTTAAAATGTTTCTGGCTAACTTCCTGGTACCTCCTCTTGTAGTTCTGTCTCTATATCTTTCGAAGAATTCTTCACTGTCTACGTCATCAGTCTAGCTTGAAATCTTAAAAGTAGTGATCAAGTCAGCCCCTCACTCTTCTCTCTTCCATTGTAGGCAAATTATGGGACGCTAGCCTCTCCCTGTGTACTAGCTCTCTTAATTCTGGTGGCTTCTCTGTTGTCCTTCTCTGTGCTTTCTCTATTAACTCTTTGTGTTTCTATAGGTATGGTGAGCAAACTTGAGGAGCGTAGGTTTAGATTTGGCCTAATGTAGAACGTGAAAAGCTTGCTGAATATTTCCTCATCCATAAGCGTGAACATAATTCTAATATTTGATAACAGACATTTAGTGCCCTTAACTATCCTCCTAATGTGGGACGCTGGTGGAAGGTTATGGTCAATGTTACTTTCACAGACAGGTCGAAGATGGCTGCTCCTTATTCCCGCCTGGTGATCCAGTTTCCTAATGACGATATCAGATGCTTTCTGGCAGTCCAGATACAAACATTCTACACAGCCTTCTCTTTTGTCTCTTGTTGAGCTCACTCTCTCGTAGAAATCCAGTTCGTTATGCATGACCTCCTTTCCCTGAGACCGTGTTCTCTCTCACTAAGGTAACCTCTCCTCTGCAGGAGGTCATCCATTTGCTTTCTCACTACCTCCTCTAACACTTGACCGACCACTGTCGTCGGGAAACACTGGTGTGTAGTTCATCGCCTCCTCCCGGTCTCTGTTGTTATAGAAGGGATGGCGTCTGCTCTCGTCCTCTCTCTTGGCACTTTGCCTTCCTCCAGCAGCATCTTGAAGAGCAGTTCAGGAGTTTGTCTAATGCATCTGCACACACCTTCAGCACATATGGTATACGTCATATCAGGACCATGAACCTTGTGTGGGTCAAGACCGTTTAGTATTTTCTTAATGTCTTGTGCAGATATCGCACTGCTTTCTGAGACCGCCTTCCCATTCCATTTCATTGATCTTAAGGCTATAGTGTCTTCACTTCTGGAAATACTTTTAAACTTGTCATTCGTTTCCTCACATATGCTCACATCAACCTCTCCAATTTTTCCATCTGAATTCTTCAGACTGACAAGCAGTTCTTCGAGAGATGAAGTTATGGAAAAGTTTTGGACTTTCACTTTCCTTGTCCACAATATTCTTCTCAAAGTTTCCTTGTTCCTCCTTTTTTATCCTGTTATATTCATTCTTACTCCTAGTGTACGGTACAAATGCTGGCTGGTTGGAGTGTTGGCTACATCCCTGCCGTACCAAATGTCGAAGCTCCTGTTTCTCATAGAGTTCCTTGCACCATCCATCCGTCTTTCTTAGCCTTCCGTCTGTATTTGAGCCTTGAGTTACCTACGTTCCCTCTCCTTCATTGTCACTTTTCTCCCACAGTGCCTAGGTTCCTGTCGACTAAAGTCCATTTCCCGGTTTATGTCAACATGCAAATGGTTGAGTGTTGTGTGTTCATCGTGAGTATGTGGCCTTCATAGATCTAACATCATCTCTGATCTTCTACCGTCCTCATTTACCACATAATCATGATGTAGCACCACTTGATCCTTCGCTACAATAAGTGTGTCATAAATGATAAACTCAATATTTTCTGTGTGATTACTACTGGTGTATTATGAGGAGATCTTCATCCGTGTTGCCCCGTCTCTCAACTTTGAATATGTACCCAGTCATTCCTTGTATGGATACAAAACACGCACACACACACACACACACACACACACACACACACACACACACACACACACACACACACACACACACACCATTCTAAGCCATTAATCGACTAGTTCGAGAGAAAAGATGAACAGCTGGATTGTTTGACTGCCGACTTCCACCCCTGAGATTCGAACCCCGTGCGGGCCTGTGTGAGAATCAGTGTGTGTGTGTATAGAAAAGAATGGGTGACCAGTAAGTACTTTTCTCAAGGCATAACGCATCAAACTCCAGATCTAGTACAGAAATACGTACAGAAATCCCCAACATACGTAAAACAAAGATAATGAAGGACAATAGATAATAATAACAGCAATGATGATAATGATAATGATAATACGACAGACAAGTGTTAGTCTGAACGATGTTGAAATGACCGAACTCTCGTAGACATACAGACAAGGCTGAGTGTAGAGTGGTCTTGCCTACCTGGTACAGTCATACATGTACGTGACTACAGGATCATGATATATTTCAGCACAGAGTGAGTAGCAGACACTGAAGTATGATAACCTTGATAGACTGTGTACAAGTCCTTACCAGTTATACCGTACTGCAGAAACATCCAATAATTCACAGTCACATTAGAGAGAAATGTTACATGATGTTGATGATGATTCACTGCTGAATGAGAATGCATGTGAGTGATCATCAGTTAGCAGTTTGTGCTTAACCTACCTGGCGGCTGAGGGGGCGGGGGGGCTGGGTTGGCCTCACTACAGCTGCTGGCTGCAGGGAGGGAGGGAGGTGGTCAGCTACCTCAACTACCACACCAAGTCTGACTTAACTTCTCTAAGTCCTGACTGCCACCGGAGATGAACGGATGAATTTCAGAGAAATCATCCGCTGTATCACAGGATATCAAGGTTGACCTCACGCACCGAGAAACTGTATAACGAAGTCAGTGTCAACACACGAGCGGCCCTGATGTCTGTGGATCGTCAGGAGGACGCGGCCCCTGTAACCTGTGTGGCGCCCGTGGTGCAACTGTCTGGCCCAGGCTGGGCTGGTCTGTGTCTGGCCGAGCCTCCTCTACGCAGACGCTGTTCTCAACTGTTAATGACACAATAACGTTTACGAGGGCATTAGTGAGGCTCTGTAGTACATTATCAAAGAGAAATTAGTGATATATAAAGTATATATATGTAATAGTCATGACAGGCTGAAGTGTCGAAACACGAGAACCGATCAAGAATGGAAACGCTAAGCATTATAATGCAGCAGAGGACGAGAGCAGTTCGTCTCACAGACGAAAATCCCTATTACGTGCTTGTAATTCTGAGGTTTATAGTCTTGAATGTTTATTGAGAAGTAAAGTTAAAAACACGATCTGAAAACCACAAGAAAATTCTTGAATAACAAACATTTGGAATAATGTGTGAGGTTTGTTGTGACGTTACCCAGTTAATGATGGAAACAGTACATAAAATTTGGTTGTAAATTCTTGTATGAAACCAAAGTTGTGTGAGTCAACACTACTGCCTCCAGACTCGTCATCGTCAACAGTAACTGACAAAAAGCTAAATAATTGATAATTAACATAAAAAGTATAAACCTCTGGTGTGTTTAGTAACACACACACACACACACACACACACACACACACACACACACACGAGAATCGAAAAGGTTGCTACCGGCCTCTGCTTCCATACTCATCTTGCTTGTAGCTGAAATCTAATTGTGACCCTGCCACTGGGAGTGAAGGTAGGTCGCCCTCAATTTGTTCTCACATTTGTTTGTCTGTTTACTTTCTTCTGGGAATTTCAAAGCAGAGGAGGGAAGGTATCTGGACCATACCATTAAGATCTTTCTTTTTTTCTTTCTGCTTCTTCTTCTATTGACACTGTTAATGTAGGTCTTATCTCAGACCTGACGACATGACCAGTCCACCGCCATTACTGTCTGGTTTTCGTCCATCCAGCCCTGGCCAGAGACCTGTGGTCTTCGTGCAGGAGGAACAGATAGATCCCTGTGGCTGCTCTGGCCTCCAGCTTCAAGTATTCTCTGTGGTCATCCTGAAGTAAGTGTTCTCAGAGTCTGAACTTCCTTGTAGGTAGATGAAGACATTGAAACTTCCTGTATGATGACAAAAATCGGAAACATAGAAGGAAATCTGGGTCAACTTTCAGCGGTGTATGGAGAGGGAATAGCTCCAGCTGACCGAAATACATGACAAATATTGTAATGACAAAAAAGATAAAAATCTGACCAAGATTTAGTAAAGATGTTCTACGTGTGATTCAGAGAAAATAACAGTAAACTTTTGAGTGGGTGCCGCCGTGCAACCCAGACTTAAACCAAACGGTAGGTACCTGGGTGGGAGAGTGTCACAAACCAAACAAGGTGAAGACAACGGTAATAAACCTGGAAAACGTTTATGTAAACACACGTGACATAATGACACGGACAAGACAGTGAGATCACAAAGTTTGATCCTGTACAGAGAAGATCTGTGGCAACACAGGTAAGCAACCACGAACACTGGAATGTCTGTGGAGTGTTTAGCATGCCGAGGGAAGGCTTCTTCTACCACTAAACTCCTTAAGTACGATGTTACGTTTCCTGGACACGACGTTACGACCCTCGAGCAAGGCGTTACGACCCTTTAGCATGACAGTACGACCCTCGCAAGATATGAAGGCCTGACCTTAAACCTAACCCTTACGGGACAGATTTAAGGTCAGGCCATTACACCCAAAGGTCGTACGCCTACTGTCGTGTTGATCACACCGTCGTGTTGAAGAGGTTAGAGAATGCTAGCAGTAAAATAATTCAATATCACAATGGTGGAGGCAAGAACTGAGTATTCTAGATCTTGTATGTCAGAGATATGACATCAGTCACTTCAGATGAAGCTTAAATATTGAGGTGTAGGAAGTAAGAACTCTGATACTAAGATTATGTAAATATTACTTGAATATCGTAGTTGTTAAAGGATATTGGTTTATGTGTTGCCTATTTTAACACAGCAATTGACCTATCGGTTATATGATCCTCTCATATTAGCCAAGGTCTCAAGATATGTAGGAGATGAATTACATCTCTTTCATCTCTCAGTATAGCAGCCACACGACCGTTCCAAACTGATCCAGTGTAATTAACTCTCAACCATCCACATAAAGCCTTATAAACGAGCCATGTAACATTGTCCTCTGAATTCTTACGTATAAAACCTTGTCAAGTGAATGGGGAACACTTGTGACGCTCTTCTGATGTTAGCGATACAAATTAAAGTTTGGCTTATGATTATCATAATGCAGTAGCATTGTGGATCTAAACAGATGAACAGAAAGAAAATTATCTATTGTTCTGTTCAACTGTCTGCACCTGGATCCCCCGGTAGTCCACTGTCAGTGAAGCTCAGATCTAAACAAATGGTATATTCCTCGATGTATATTATCTATACTTTGCCCGGAAATAAGAGGGAAATCTACAAAGCATAATTTTAGGAATATTCTGCCAATATCAAACCAGACGGGATTCAAATTAAATGCAAATTGAATTATATACATTCTAAGTTTGTGGACAGCTTAATTTCCATTGAAGAAATCATAAATATGCATGTACACATATATATATATATATATATATATATATATATATATATATATATATATATATATATATATATATATATATATATATATACACACACAGCTCTCATCCAAGAAGCCAGACTCACACAGACATCCTCCTGATCTCTCTTCTGTAACTACATATTCCTGAAACAAGACGATCGAACACGTCACTTTATGTTGAGATAAAAGACTGAGATAACTTCAAGACAATTATCCCTCACACACACACTTCTCCCCTTGTGAAATTATTCCTTAGTAACAACGTCTCATTCACGAAGCTTCTTGCCTCTGTCCACATGCTAGACGGGAGGGACGGGAGGAGGGACGGGAGGCGGGACGGGAGGAGAGACGGGAGGAGGGACGGGAGGGACGGGAGGAGGGACGGGAGGCGGAAGCTGGCTTGTAATTAGAGTGGCTTCGTCATCATAACCTGGGGAACTAACAACTCCAGCAAACAACATCGTTCTGAATATATAGATAATTGTGTAAGTACTGTTGGTGATGAGTGAGAGGTAAATGCCTGCTTGGACTTAATTAAACTAATGAATTTGGCTGAAGAGAGATTAATGCTTTTTATGACTAAATTTCCCTAATTACAAATCAGAGATGTAAATCATAGTGTTCAAGACAGATATAAATGACTGAAAAGTGTGGGTTTAGATACACATGAAAGGTATGATTATATTTCAAGTATAATTGAGGTTGACTTATATGAATCTTCTTAATTACATAAACAGAGAATGTGTTTAATGAAACATTGATTGTATCATTTGATATCGCCATTCTGACATGGTAGAGACGCGAATCTTAAAATGTGACAATCAAGTTCAGTTGAGGTTGTGTTCAGTAGAATAATATCATTTGTGTTTCAGTGTTAAGCTCATTTGTGCATCAGTCTTGAACCTATTCTACCTCTTTGAGAATTGAAAGATAGATAGAAATCTAAAGATAGAACTAAGATTATCAAATTGACACCAGCACAGAAGAACTATTGATCTACTCAGATAATGCCTCGTTAATTTGTTTATCGTTAGTTAACCTGCAACTTTCCTCGCGTATAGTGACTCAAACAGAAACCAACCGAATTTTCCCGTTCATCCAAATGTTGAACAAATGATATAAACTGTGGCTGAACCAAGCACAGCTGCTTAATGTGACCCTGACATACTACCACGGATGATGACGATGTATGTGGTGAAAACTTTGTACTGGACAAGGTGGAAACTGGAGATGATCATTACGTTCTTAATGAGGTGAATGTTTACTACACACTTGATAGCAACAACCTTAATGGAAATAACTCTAACCATTAAACATATTGATTCGGGAGTACCAACATAAAGTGGGCAAAGCATGCCCAATGAATGGCCATCGCGGATGAGAGAAATAAAGGGAAGAAAAGGAGATTAGAAATTGAGATTAGAAATGCAGACTGACTGTTGAAGATGGGAAGGTTATACAAAGGAAAGACAAAAGAAGGAAGAGAATCTTATAATTTAGCAGTTCGAGAGAATAAGAACCTTTTATTCTTCATAGTAATTCAGATATCGACACTAAAGGAGATCTCATTCCCTTGAATGACATGAATTATCAGCAGATATTATGTCTTCTCAGCTCTCCTGCTGTCTCGTCCTTCATTGCAATTAGCGCTGCTGGGGCGCTAGGCACTGGTATAAAAATCTGAAACAGACAGATGGGTCACTGAATGGGGCAAATCCCACGTATGACTCTCTTTTTTGTGTAGAATAATTGTATTTCCTCAGGACTGAGTAGGGGAGAGAGGGCACCATTAGCTCTCACGCCATCAGGCACGTTGGCTGCTTGGTGAGGGTGGAATTAGAGATCACAAACCTTACTTCTTAAAAGAATTTTTCTCTTCTTCGAAAAAGGAAATATATGTAACCGCATCCAACTGGAGTTACATTTTCTTTTTAGTGAGACCATATTTTGTCATAATGTGTGACACAGTTTGTCAGTCAGTTAAGTGACATATCAACTTCCTCTGAGTCTACCATCCCTCAGTCTGTTTCAGTAAACGTAACATTTTATTGATGAGTTTCATGTCTTCAGTGTTGCCGTCCATGCAAGCTTTCATCATATAGCTGATCCTTTAATAAAGCAAGAAGGGTAAAGTCTTCTTCTGAGGTGGGTTGGCGGCCGTAAAAGAGCCTCGTCTCCTGACGGGGACGTAAATTCAAAAGCCTTTGCCTCACTTACGCTAATTAGGTAAGGTAAGAGGACAGTGTGGTTAGGGGCCACCCCTCTGGTATGGCCTCTCAAACTATGGTCTGCCACCGTCTGTCTCTGGCTTCATGTATGTATAAGCACGTGTGTGTGTGTGTGTGTGTGTGTGTATGTGTGTGTGTGTGTGTGTGTGTGTGTGTGTGTGTGTCTGTGTGTGTGTGTGTGTGTATGGAAACAGTGACAAATGTTCTAGTACGTTAATACAGTGTCCAGACTTGTGTTCAGCAAACACAACATGCATGGGCGAAGCCACATTACATCGGGCTGGGATCCATGACCTTAGCATCTGTCTGCATCGGCGGCCCAACAGTAATATGTCTGCCGGCAATATGTCATGCAGATCACTTCCCGTTCCCAGCACGCGCTCACTGCTGGTCCTTGACGGGTTGGTTGACTGGTTGGCTCTGCTGTCAAGCTGACTGGCACATCCTGCTGATCCTTGGCTGTCTGGCTGGCTGGTTGATTGGCAGGTCCTGCTGGTCCATGGCTGGCTGGCTGATAGTTCCTGCTGGTCTTTGGCAAATTGTCTGTGGATTGTGAGGATCATGACACAGGAGCAGCGGACCTTCCTGGTCCCATGGCTGCATGCGGGTGTGCACAGGGTGAGGAGGGAGGCAGTGATTGACCGCTGGACCAGTCTTCTATGTGGCTGGAGGTCACGCGTAACCTACTGTCCTTCCTTGATCTAAACGCTAAGGAGACTTGTTGCATAAAGATTTTCTCTGATGATGAGTAAAGAAAACAGCCAGAGAATTAAGTTCGAGGAAGAGAGGCATAGATGACAGCAAGATAAGAGGCATCAGGAATGATTGCGTTTCACGTGACTGATGCTGACACAGCGTAATGTACCTTCCTGTAGTCAGAAGTGTTGACTTTGTTACTGATACTTGTGTCATTACCCCAGTGCGTCCCTGGTGACTGTGGTAACTCAATAGGACTCACTGTTTGTAGCTTCATCTACGCAAACCTTATCTTTCATCTTCGACTTGTGGTAGTGGCGACGGGTATTAAGGTAAGGTTATACGTGATAACCTAATTTTCTTACCTCAGATAAACTTTCTGAAGCGTTCATCTCCTCCACATCTCGCAGGCGAACCTCAAGAACGCGACACATATTTACACCAAGACTGTATACGTCGGCATCTGACTTGCCTCGTAGAGTTTGAGATAAAGGAGAAAAGCTAGGCACTTCTCAAAGCCAAAAGCAATTTTGTTTGAAAGTTGAGATTTCCCAAAGGTTAGAAATTCAGTGTCGAGGATTTTCTTCGCACGTCGCCGTCCGGTGTCATGATGAAACAGACAGTAATGACTCCCTCACATGAGCGTCCCTCCACGACCTCGCCCTCACTCACGACTTAAAAGATCGTTGCGCAGGATGACGCCAGCTCAAGGTTCACCCCCATGACAGGTATGGAGGCAACAAACTTCCAACAACGAAACTTTCTCTTCCAGAGTAAATCCTGAACTTGTATAGACATTAAATCCTTCATGAGAAATTGATCTGTATTTTGTTTCCTCATAGCCTCAACCTTATCAACATGTCCATAACGAGTTTATCAAAGAACCGTTAAAGGAATACAACCCACAGCGGAGAGGTTGGTGACCTGGTCACTTCTTATCTACATAAGGAACGGAGATCGTCGACTGAGGTCATCATCAGTGTTCCCTTGTGGAAGGACTGAGTGGCCAAGAGTCAAGTCGCCAGGGCAGACCTCAATCTTGGGGACATAAACCCACAACCTACAGAATCCCCAACTAATGTTATCAAACTTTCCCGTTACAGTGCCTCTTTCTGAATAGTAAGGACCGTCGCTCGCTATACAGCCGGAGTTCAGTCCTCCCACGGGAACTTCTTATTAGAAGCAATCTTCCTTAACAAGTGCTGGAGTTCTCCATTATAAGCAGAGAGAAAGTCAGCAACTGTGTATGATGCTGAAGTCTGACCCAAGTCTGACCCAAGTTTACCAAAACTCTCGTCCTCCGCTCAGCGTGGATGCGAGGCGCCTACACTTCCAGCGAACACCGCTACATGATGCAACTCAAGATTTCCATGAAGTTGATTATGACAGACTCGCTCAGGTACCGAAGCGCACGCCACTCATCTCTGCCAGTTTGAGATGTCTCTTCTCTCATAATGTCTTGAAGTTGTTTATGTTGGTCTGTAACCTTTAAGGGCCTGAATTACCATGACTTAGCAAGTCTTACTGCTACAAGCTGAACTTTGTATCCTCACTTGAAGTTAGAATTCCTGACGATCAGATATCCTCTCTCTCTCTCTCTCTCTCTCTCTCTCTCTCTCTCTCTCTCTCTCTCTCTCTCTCTCTCTCTCTCTCTCTCTCTCTCTCTCTCTCTCTCTCTCTCTCTCCCTCTCTCTCTCTCTCTCTCTCTGGCCTCGGGAGAGTAACACATCTCAGACACAAAACCTTGGCACTTGTCATATGGGTGCAGGGGCGCGGGGAGAGAGAAGGGGAGAGCAGAGGTAGGGAAGGGGAGGGGAGGGCAGAGGTAGGGAAGGGGAGGGGAGGGCAGAGGTAGGGAAGGGGAGGGGAGGGCAGAGGTAGGGAAGGGAGGGGAGGGCAGAGGTAGGGAAGGGAGGGGAGGGCAGAGGTAGGGAAGGGAGGGCAGGAGGAAGGGGCAGAGGTTGTTAGTTTTAGAAAATCTTTTTATCAACGTGTTTGTTTACACACTTTATTGTTTACCTCTCGCATCTTTAATCCAACAAACAATGTTGGTCCACAGCAAATAAACAATTTTTCTTATGTAAACTTTCTTTTAAGCCTTCCTTTCACAGGTTTCCTCAGAAGACTTGAAATGAAGCTTTCCTTACAAGCTCTTCTTAGAGGCCTTTCCTTTAAGTCCTTCCTTATAAACCTTTTTTTTCTGGTAAACTTTCCTTTTCTGAAACAAAAAAAGATAAGGGGTTGACTCCTGGGATCCTGAAATACTTGAAATTCATTGAAGAGTCTTATACGTTTGTACCTGTGTTGTGTACATTGTTACCTCCGTCTGCTCACAATGGTAGGGCTGTTTCCTGACGTGGCTTTGTGTCTTACTCTGACTGGACAATTAAAAGTACTTTTTACCCCATGTGGAGAACACTGCTTTTGTTCTTGTCTCTCAGATTCACAGTGAGAAATGCACAATGTATATTCTTTTTTTTGTTGTTGTTGTTATCTTTGTGCCTTTTTATTCAACCTTGGTCTGGGTGTTCTTGTTTGATGTCAAGAATTGTGTGGCAGAAAGAGTCCTTGTGAGGCTGTCATAACAAAGCTAAAAACTGGGTACTCTCTCTCTCTCTCTCTATATATATATATATATATATATATATATATATATATATATATATATATATATATATATATATATATATATATATATATATATATATATATATATATATATATATATATATATATATATATTAACCCAAACTTTGACAGATCGTAAATCGTCTTTTCACATGCAGACCTTGAGCATTTTAGGACCCATATTCACCAGAGGACCTGCAGCAGGTGGGTAGGTAAGGCCACATTTATCATGGCCAACTTGTTCCTCACTTTATGACTGAGTTAAAGATATCCTCCCTCGCAATGCAGCTTAAAGCCAAAAGAAGTTTAGGAACAATAAAGATCTCGCTGTAAAGCAGAACGAGGCTGCATAACGCATGTTGGTATTACAAGTTTAATGCACCAGAAACACAATCCTGGTACAGATCTTTGTCGTTTTTAAATTTTGAGCAATATCTGTGAGGACACTAGGAATTGCAGTTCAAGGTGCTATTTTGTATATAGAGAAGAATGTGTTACCTTGAAGCTGAAGAACAGTGTTTGTTGTCTGGTCGACAATGGCAGAACTGCTGGTCAGGATTAAGCCAAGCTATTCGTCTCATCACTGCAGAGCGCCCGCTCCAACAACCATGTGGAGCAAGTGTTTGTTACTACAGTGTATGGCTGAGGGGAGACCCAGACGCTACACCTTCCTCTCCTGTTTGTTTACATGAAGCCGTTAAAGACAGAATCAGTTTAAGTTTTACTTGGTCATTTTCCCACTGAATGTTCATACAGTCATATCAGTTATCATCCAGTGATGATGTACAATGTAAAACGCAGGATGTGGATTATATGGCTTACATGTAAACAGAAAACGAGCGAAACAGAAAGAGAGAGAGGGAAAAAAAAGGAGTGAGGAAGAGTGGAGGAACTATATTGTGCCTGACTGAAAGTGTCTTGGTAAGACCAGGATGACAGTGACCTGCCGGGAGTATCCCTACCTTTCTGGTGTAACATATGTCAGCAGTCATGCTGAGGATGGCTGGACGTTCAGCAGAGTCTACAAAATCCTTTTTGCATGATGCTATTATTTCTGGAGTAACTCAGGCAACTCCTGGAACGGAATTAATCACAAAGTTCGCCATGATGGATGAAGCTTTGAAGTTACTCACCTAAATGGAGGAGGAACAGTAATTTATAACTCATGTGTCGAGATCTGATATCATATCACATGTTGGTCCTCACCTGCCTCACTCCGTGGCTGTAATCTTCTCCGTTAATTAATCCTGGGTATTCAGGATAAAGTTCACCAACGCTAAGTGATTACATTGTGACAGGATTATTCTCTCCCTCTTATATAATTGTATGTACACTCAAGGAGATCATACCTTGTCCCCAGTATTGATCACACAACCTGATTCGAAGGTTTTTTTCCAGTGAAGGTATTGTTATATTGCTGTTGGAGACTTACTGCTGAGGACGTGTGAAGTGTGTTATATTTTCTGTATGTTTTCTTACATGAGTCCTGTAGCTGCATGAAACAGACTCACTCACTGGCTGACTGGCGGACAAACTCATAGAGTGACTTACACACAGACGAGAGAGAGAGAGAGAGAGAGAGAGAGAGAGAGAGAGAGAGAGAGAGAGAGAGAGAGAGAGTGTGTGTGTGTGTGTAAGGACGTGTAAAAAAATTACCACAAAAATATCCCAGACATTTGTGACTTGAGAAAGGTTTACGAGCCGTAACCCAGGCAGGAGTCTTCTGCTCTGCCGCTGCACAGACATTCCCAGACAACAATAAAGTTTTCTTCTTCCAGATGTCGTCAAACTTACGACTTTGACAACACACACACACACACACACACACACACACTCACACACACACACACACACATCTCATGATAAGTAGTGCCAGCGTCTCTCAACCTCTGGTAACTACAGGTATCCACATTAGCAGATACATAAACATGTCAACGTGTCACTCTTAGATGAACGCATTCCAGAAAATCAAGATTCCAAAATCTCCAACACTCACTGGACGACTGTCGCCTGACGTGCAACATTATCGTAGAAGACTACGACCAGCACACACACGTTAACCTGAGCACACAGACACGAGCCTGACACCACTTGGCTGAGCTAACTGCTTCTCTGAGAAACAGAAAATAACATACTGTCTTTATGGATGACCTTCATGGTCCTCCCGACTCGTCGAATACGCTCTCTTGAATACCAGAGGAGGAGAGTGGATGTCGCCAGCTCAGGTAGCCTTACGAGATGCAGATAAGATCAGGACTCACTCTCGTGTTCAAGCTCTGGAATTAATCTTTACCTTCGTTAATGATTATTCATTAAATGTCTAAAGTTGCTCACATGAGAACGAAATGAAGGAACTATCATACATGAAGGAAGTGTTTTCATACATGAAGGAACTGTTGATTTCTTAGTAATAATACACAGAACGAACACTTATCCATTCTGACTACTGATGTATTGCATTACACAATTACTTCAGATGTTACATACCAATACATTCACTGACTATAAGATGTAAACAAGCCGTCTTAGGAACCATCTGTATGTACAGCAGTTCACTGTACCACTGGGTAATACTTTATGGTTTAGGATGTTATACATCATGAAAGGATCAAGTCTGCAGAGACAACTTTATTCCTTCATCCACATTATTTCCTTCGTTCTTCATTCACTCATCACCCACTTAGAATATAATTCATACAAACAAATGGAATTTACGCTTATCTCTGATACCAACTGATTCAAGGCACATAAGTGACGTCATAAGTGACGTAGCCAGTGTACATTGTGGTGTTATATTGTCTATAAGAACACAAGGTATTGATAAAGTCTTCAATCATATCTCCGAGTATTTCCCGTTTCAGTATATTTCATCTATACAGATCTCACAACATACGCTCAGGCAGAGCTACTCTCTCGTCTCTTATATCATCTTAAATATTCATCAAAAACACTTCACTCCATCCTCCATGTTGGCTCCTGATGTATTCATAAACATGTCTCAGAGGCCTCGGGCGTCTCCTGGCAGAACAGCCTGGTGACAGAAGGCTCCCCTCAACCCCTATTTCATTGACGGCTCACTCAAATAAAGTCACGTCACTTGTGTGTGTCATCAACCGTAAGGAGGAAGATAAGGTATGATGTCCTTGGTATGTTAACCTCAGTAGTTCTGAACAGGATGACAAGTCTTGATCCCAAGATCGGTGTGCGAGGCTGAGGCCTGAATAGTGAAATCAGGTGAGGAACACAGCAACGAAGGTACGCGACACATGTTGGGCAAAGATTTAGAAAAGATGAGATAAGGAATGATGTATTACGGAATGGGTTTGAGATGATACCATAGTTATGGGAAATAGTAATTGAGATGGTGGGACATATGGAACGGACGAGGGTAACACAGATGTACAAAAATTACCTTTGATTGGAGAGGAGGAGGAAAGCGCCAGCTGGACGACTCAGAGAGCGATGGGAAGACAGTATAAATAGGAAGTGCTGACTAAATATAGACTGTGAAGATTGAATCGCCCGTGGAGGGGAGGTGAGGGTTGCAGGAGAGGTGAGAGCTGGAGGAAAAAGGTGAGGATTGGAGGAGAGGAGAGAGTAGTGCAGTACATGGAACACACACTAGTGAAAGGCTCTTTGTGACCTGCCACAGGTTACACTGGAAATGAAAAGACACATTCGGCGAGGTGGTGTTATCGTCAAGGGACGAGAAGAGTACAATCTCGACAGGGAACTACTTACTTCGAAAGTGTCCTTCATTTCCCTGCTGCTGATATGAGCGTAGTTTTGTGTACTCATGTGGGAGACTTTATGCTTGTGTGCGTTTCTATAAATGTCTGTACAAATTCATTAATAAGGAGAGACTGTGATATGTGATTCATGTGTCTACCATATAAACCTACTAACTAAGGTAGTTTCCTGCTTTGTACATGTCTGTAGGTTGTTCTGTCTGCCCAGAGCTGAGATATCCTTCTGTTACAACTTAGAGATGAAGTTGCCTTACTGCATGTGGCAGCTGGACTATACTAATGATCAAAGACAACCATTTCTTTCCTGAGACCATGTCTTAACGTGGAACACACAAGAGACTATCCTGAAATGCCTTCAGCCAGTCTCTCTGATAATGGTTCATCAACACAGATACATCAAGGGTTTGATTACATCTTGTGTTAATCACATTCATCTCTTCTTATATTCTGTGACAATATTTATATTAAAATGATACAAGCAATATCAATGTATTCAGTAATACTGTAACTTTAAAATCCTACCTGCACAGTATAAGGTCACACCTGCACAGTATCAGGTCACACCTGCACAGTATCAGGTCACATTGCTCGCACAGTGAAATATGATATGAAAACCTAACCTATTACTTTCATTGGTTTAATTATAGATGTCAGTTTAATGTGAGAAATTTGACCTCGCGTTTGATGTGTCGGCTGCAGATACATTAATGTATACACGAAAGTGATAGCTTGTATGAAATGTCAAAATCGTAAGGTACACGACTTGTCTTAACTTCATCGAGAGTCAAGTCTTACACAGTTATACTTTCCTCTATAAGGCTTTACTTCCGTCCTTGTTCGTTGACCTGCAAATACCTTAAAATTGTGTTTACTTTCATTTTTACTACATCATCTGCACGAACGTCCACACAGACAAACTTATGCAAGTCTACGACGAACTTTTGTTTTCTTTGATATCTAGATGACGTCAGAGAAAACGAGACCGTTCGAGGTTGTGGTTCAAGCAACACCAAAGGTTTTCTGAAGTAAGTCGTAGTCATCTTTATAGCGGGTCATGATCGGGTGAAACAAAATGAAAACAAGAGCTTTAAAAGGCAGATCATGTCAAGCATCTCTTATAACCACTGAACGATAGATATCATTAACTTGTTATTACAATACACTTCAACATTTATATGATTCAGAAATACTTTAATGGCAGGATTTTATCTTGATGTATCACTCATACATTTTTTACCACAAATGATGAGACTGAACGTGTATGGATATACCATTGAAATTCTGTATGAAACTCCAGATATTTCAATTCTAAGTATACAATGAATATTCCCTCGTGCATGAATGTATAACTTTCACAGCAAAACAAAATAGTATAAAAGATACATATACATGCATACACAGTCAGTGCTAGATATGAATTCCAATTAGTAAGTCCATACATATATAAAAACATACATACATGCATGACATAGTCGTAAACACATATGTTGTATCGTTCTGTGGCTGAAATGAACATAGACAGCATCTTTTTTTTTTGTGAACGCTTGAAATAGAGAAACAGTTCTGGTATTTAACCTTACATACATTGTCATTACTGCACATTAATACATACATATCCACAAATATGTACCAGGTGAAACGATATCTACATACAGAGATGTATGACCTACTGCAACAAAGATATATGAATGAGAACCTGCATATTTGAGTCTTCCCACACAATATATCTGTAAACACACACACACACACACACACACACACACACACACACACACACACACACACACACACACACACACACACACTTTACATCTATATGCAGATTTCTATTGATCTTACCATTATATTGAGAAAGACCTTTGTCGCTTCCACAATATATGAAACCTCACTTGTGTAAGTAAGGCTCTACAAGCCTTTCTACGATGTGAACGGAAAACAAATCAAGAAATATCATGTGAATATGGAAGTATGTTTTATGTAAAGTACATATTCTAAGATTCCAGAACATATCATCAAACCATATATCTACACAGTACCTTAACAAGCCTTGTGTCTGTCCAATATCCTATCACACCTTGTATATATACCAGGATCAATCTAAGTATTACTAAGTCTTCTGATGATACAAATGCACATTATCAACATATCAAAAGATAGTCATAGGACTCGCTTCCAGCTTCCTTGCATCACATGAAGTGTTTCAGTCGTCATAAAGTGAAAGTGAATGAATTATGTTAGAAAATGTAATAATTTGGTATGAGTTTGTGTCCAGACACAGAGGAAATATTTGTCGTAAAATTGGTTGTCGTAATATGACTTAATTTTCGTCGTTTATCTGCAAATGTCGCTGAAGAACGACAGACTGGAAGAAAAAGAATGTTACTATGAAGTAACACCAGGACAGGAAGGTTCCTACATCTGATGGTAACACTAAACATAGAACTTGAGTTATGTATCATTACTAAATGGTAAATGTATATGATATAATCTACGTAGACATCATATCCGTACATGTTTGTATATCTACGTTCGTTAATAAATGAATATCTACTTTTGTAAAGAGAAAATTTGAGTTAAAGAAAACAGTTGAAGTACGATGTCTGTAAGGAGAGACTTGCTCGAACCTGACCCAGTTAAGACGTCATCAGTACACACTTGAGAGCTGTCAGTCTGAGCGATGGTCATGTACCAAACAGGCTCGTCCAGGGGTCAAGGTAGTTTGTCCGTACGGTATTTTCATTAGTCATTTCCTACGAACAATTAAACTAACTCAAATTTCACATGTATTTGCCAACCCTCAACTTTTGCTGTGGTGTAAAAGTTTGAGGATCCCTGCACGACCATGGGAGCCGGTCAGTGTTCCCTTGTTGTCCTCCAGGTCAAGATCGTTGAACCGAGAACTGAGGAAGGTCATGACCTTTCTATTCTGACCTAACGTCATCATGGAAAAGATGTATGTTTCTTTAACCTACCAATATGTCATAATGTTATGATAAATCTTATCAAACTATACGTAATGTTTCATGTATTTCTGGACAACGACGAGTGTTGTAATCATACATTCATCATGACAGCTGGTAACCTCCTCCTCCTCCTCCTCCTCCTCCTCCTCCTCCCGGTGTTGTCAAATATCTGTATGGTATTATCTTGTTCCCTGCTGCTGCTGCTGCTGCTGCTGCTGCTGCTGCTGCTGCTGCTGCTGCTGCTGCTGCTGCTGCCTCCTGTTTATAACGATGAGATAACACGGCTCACGTACACCCTATCCCAGGCTCCATCACACACCCTCCCCAACTCTGTTACAACTTCTCCCCAGTCCCGTCACATTCTCTCCCCAGCCCCATCACATCCCCTCCCCAGCCATGCCACCCTCCTAGTCCTCCATCTTATCCAGCATAACTCCAGCAAGCAGGCTCGTCCCGAGGTCACATTCTTTTGAAATGACACGTAATGAAGATGGGATGACTGACGCACCCTTCGTTTTCTTATCTCTTTTACGACATTGAGGAAATACTTGACCTGTTTAGAGTTTCGAAATAAAACTTTCTCTCTTTCTGTTCTGACTCTTCCTTAACAGCATAATTACAGATGATAATAACTTAATGAAAAAAAAGGACATTTCCAGGAAGAAAATGACGCAGTATACTGTGAGGGTGTTGAGCGTAGGCTGACCAGAAGAAATATCGCTTCCATCGTAATCTTTTGAAAATCTCTTCCAGGGAAATTGATTATCTACTGGAAGGTCGGCGGGTAATGACTCAACCGTCTCAAAACATGCCTGGATGGACCTGCTCCAGCGGGGGTGTGCTCGGGGGTGGGGCTCGTAATGCATTATCCGATCTCTGCTTGGTTGAGCAGAGGTGGGGGTCAGCACTGTGGCTGGGAGAGGCAGCTGGGGAGCTCTGAAAGGGAACTAGGGAGATCTGATGGGTAGAGGGGAGTGTGGGGAGGAAGGGAGCTAATGGGAAAACCGGTGTAGCGTTTAGGGAGAACGAAGTTGATGGATATATGGATCAGAGATGGATGATTTCTGTTTTGTTGTCTTGGAATTGTGTTTGTTTACCTAACAAAATGGTTGTTAGTGATTATGACGCGAACACAGAGCCATGATGCACGACTGTGCTGGCAAAATGTTCACCACTGGTACAATGAAAATAGTAAGAAAGAGTAAATAGAAAATATTTACTGAATGAATTACAAAGTTCCGGAACTTAACATGCATTTTCTCATTAGTATGATTGTGTATACAATATAAGATTTCTGTTCATAACGTTCGTTACCTTAGCTTTGGCTACAGACCAACAGACAGCCAACGGACCAATGGATCCCCAGATGACCAATAGACAGCCAACAGACCCATGGATTCCAAACAGACTAACAGACAGCCAACTACTGCTTAGACCCCTAGAGACTCACACCAGAGGATCGGTGGGCGAACCTCATCATGTGTGGTGTGATGCTGTGGCGCAGGTGTTACTGGCGGCTGACCAGTAGTGGCTGTGTGGTTACTGCTCCAGCCTCTGGTGTGATGGTCATGGTCCCTACCCACACTCTCCCTGCACCATCCTTCTACCTCTGGTTTACCCTCTTCATCTCTTTTCCTACTCTCCTTCCTTCCTCCTCCATCTGAGAAATCCTTCCATATAAGTATTCTCTCCCCCCCCCCCCCTCTCTCTCTCTCTCTCTCTCTCTCTCTCTCTCTCTCTCTCTCTCTCTCTCTCTCTCTCTCTCTCTCTCTCTCTCTCTCTCTCTCTCTCTCTCTCTCCCCCTCACAAAAACCCACCCTCTTGCCCTGTCCTCCTCCCTGCCCATCACTCTCCTTGCCTCCTCACACTCACCCTCACCCATCCCTCACATCCACCTTCCACCCCAGTTCATCCAATTTGCTGCCGTCTCATCCATGGTGACAAACATCTCCGCCTCCCTGCATCTCTCTGCCCGCCCACCACTCATCTCACTCCATCATACCGTCCAGCACACCCACCTTGACACACCACTCACTCTCTGTCTTTATACGAAGGCATGTCTACCTCTCTGTCTGTCTTTATGTCCGTCTGCCTGCTTTTCTGTTTCACGACAGTGTCATAGTTGCATGAAGAAGGACCTCAGACCCCACTGGCTCTTTGTGCCACCACCAAAGCAACTGTTTAAGTTGGCCAGGAGTTTATGCTTGCCTCAAGAGGCGTCGTGTACCTTCCTCGTCGCTCTTCTCACAATAAGAAACTTTCTTTCCTGCTTAACTCTCTCAAAACATTTGTAAACAAAACATTCATTTTCGTTTGACAAGAAAAGAATGAGAATGAAATACCTTTATTTCTAGTCTCTTCCAGTATCCATCAAACTGCATACTTTACATTTTCTAGCCATGATTTTATATCACTTATCAATTGATACGTTCAAAAATTTAAATAATATATGAAACACTAATGGTCTATTTGGTTTATTTTAAGAACTGGTGATACAGTGATCCTCCAACGGAAGATGTGTTCTGCCTGGCCTCAGCCTTAGGGAACACATGGCTCGTGCAGCACAAACGTTCACTTTCTTCTCATCAGAACAGATGTCACCGCAGATGCTTTAGTTCCTTTACAGCGACACAGGTAGAGAGGATGCTGTACACACAAGTTGATAAGCGTCTAGCCCGGCCAACATCCCTCACCTACGCCAGAGTCGCCATGGGCATCTGTGATGCTTTGATCAACAAAAGAAAGCTTTCAATCGAGTTCTATTTTTCCTCACCCCAGGAGATCATCTGGCCGTGTCACATCCAGTAAAGGCACGACGCCCCATCACAGGTTTTCCCTCCTCCGTTCCAGCAAAACTGCACAAAACTGATACAGGAAGTTACCCAACAGCCAGGCACACTTTACGTCAGATACGAGTCACACTGATGGCTTACAGAGATATGGGTACCACACCCTCGCTAAACCTCAAAGACCTCACATACACAATATCATTCCCTGTTTGCTCACACACCAGACCGTATCATGACCATGTCTGACCCAGGATCATCAATGATGTCTGAATGATTACCTTTACAATGTTGCTTTCAACTGATGATACACACAACACTTCCTCCTTAGTCTAAGTGCAATCACACACATCATGAGTCCTTGTTTTGCTCTCCTAGAATATAGACAACCTCTGCTCTCTGACGTTCTATATCCCCATCATTATGTATATATGTACATATATATATATATATATATATATATATATATATATATATATATATATATATATATATATATATATATATATATATATATATATATATATATATATATATATATATATATATATATATATATATATATATATATATATATATATATATATATATATAATTTTTGATACAGCGAATGAATAGTTAATATCAAATATAAACCTTATCAGGGAATTATTTCATGTTTACTTCACGTAGGTTACAGTAGATATACGTTAGTAGCAATTTGGACCTTATGGCTCCTCCACAGTTTATGTCACCAACTATGTATGTAACAGCGCACACATGAACGTACACATAACCCGTTCCTGGCTGGAAATTAACCGAGGCAAGCAAGCCGTTCTCCATGACTGCTACTATGTATTCCACGTCAGTAACGCAACACAGCTGAAACACATGGATAACCTCACGTGTCCCACCACAAAACAATATCTCAACAACCTCACCACAACACATCTTGTGATCTGCCGCCAGCCACAGTCCTCTTTATATAAGACACGTCTGGCAGAGGACCAGATATATATATATATATATATATATATATATATATATATATATATTTTTTTTTTTTTTTCTTTCAAACTATTCGCCATTTCCCGCGTTAGCGAGGTAGCGTTAAGAACAGAGAACTGGGCCTTTGAGGGAATATCCTCACCTGGCCCCTTCTCTGTTCCTTCTTTTGGAAAAAAAAAAAAAAAAAAAAAAATAATAAATCACTTTTATTTCGTTTCGAAAATAGACTAACTATTTTTTCAATGGTGGATGAATAAGTATATATCATTCGGCAAGTGGGTGAATATCGCATCAAAATACACTTGACCTGGAGTCTGGCTTCGTGCCCCCATCCGTTCTTGTCACCTCCACAAATAGGGCCGCAACTCACACTGTTAATAACGTCAGTTGCCCCCACCAGGGAGACCTGACCTGCTCAAGTTCAACTCCTCTCCCGCATGGCAACAGTGAGTCGACCTACGTGTCATTACGTGGAAATAAACGGAGAAAGTATATAATTATAGTGATGTTGTGAAGAATTACCTCACGAACACCCTGAAAATATTAGCCAGGCAGGATCTGAACACTATACAGTGTAGGCAACGCGTATCACAACATATCATATTTGATGGCTAATGCAGTTTACGATTTCGTAAAGTGTGTATCTATCTGGCTGGTAGGCTGTAGACAGAGACTTGTTGATACTGTGGTAGATAGACTCGTCTCCCTGCCCAGACCTCGGAAGGCACGAGCAGTGCAATGTTCCTACCCAAGTGAGTAGAAGCTTCAGGTGATCAGCGACGATTCAGACACCCTTACGAGGGTTCACATCTCCATGGTCACATGCAAGACTCTGACCACGTTCCTATGATAGAAGAACCCGATGTTGGAGCTTTGTTTACTGAACCACTAAGTAAGGCATCAAATAGTCTTTACTGTCTGTTTACAGAGAGCTTGCCAGCTTTACTTCCCACATTCCTCTTATTCCCAGACCAGACAGCAACTCGGAGTTCCTCTGCTCAGGCACTTCATCCTCAGTGTTCTCACACTTCAAAGTACAGCTCTTGTATCAAGTGTTTGAACTCTAGCAAACTTGAGTTGATATTTTCAATGTTAATAAATGGCGTTGCACTCAGTGCGCGTCTATGTCATAAGAATTTGCAGCTCACATGTTGACAACATCACTTTAAGACGTGGGAAGATGGCGTACTGCCTTCCTGTTGCCAGAGAAGATTAAAAACATTTAAGAGTGTCTTTGACTTCGAAGGAGAAAGGCTTTTACACGCTTAATGGAGCCGGTGGTGAAGAGGCCCCGAAGGATCAAGCAGGATGTCAAGGGCTTAGGAGCGCGAAGGATCAAAGTCTCCTCAAAAAAATCCTCCTTCAAGTATTGTAGGAGACATGGTCATCAGGACCCACCCTTGACAGAGGTACCATTACTGTAAGTTATAACGGTAACGACACTGAATCACTAAATGAATAATAGCGAGACAGTATTGAACAATCTCCTCTCAACAGTGAACGCAGGATTCTTCATTGTACAAAGCTGCAGGAAGAGACACAGCATCTCATAACAATCATACTGTGGGACTAACGCTTCACGAGACCAGAGAAATAAAAGCAGACGACATGGCAAAGATATAGAAGATAAGCAGTTCGAAGCTTTGTATGTAGCATGAGGCAAGTTCGGAACGGGTGTTGTGGTGGTGAAGTCTGTATACTGATTCATGTTTATGATAGAACTGCAGTGAACACCAGTGACGTTACTGGAGGCTCAGGCACAGCCAAAGGTCTGTTGTGCGTAAAGCTATGACCGACGTGCTCATGGGTCATACCGTAGTGCTAAAGGTTCGAACCCTAGTACTCACGTTCCATTATTCTACAAGTACGTACTTCAGTATCTAAGAAAGCTGGAATGTTCCTCCAGTTTTACTCTAGACAAAAATTCGGCTCTTTATTTTTTTGTCCATTGCCAGAGATCCTTCAAGTATACGGGAAAAGAATTTATGACCAACTTTATGGCCTTTTGAACGTCGTACATTACAGTCATGCAAATAATGAGGTCTGAGTGATTCATGCAAATAGAGCTGCTGAGCTGGCAACTCTGCCAGATATGCGTCAGCTGCTTCATGCGTTTGACGCACTGCTTTATTTACGCACTATCTAAACAGTGTGTTATAACCTCCTCTTGGTACCACTGGAGCCAAAAAGAAATACATATCAAATTTCAGTAAATCTTATATTTCCCAAAAGTTGGGTGATATACGGTTGCAACACACGCAGAACATGACGCATATATCATTATAAATCAAATTGCACGCCATCAAGGATAAGCTATGGTGCTTATAGCTCGCTCCTTGAGTGTGGAGGCGGGTAGGCCAGGCATCAGCTTGGTTGGTTCAGGTTCTTCTACCCCACAGTCTACCTAGATGACGTATATACGCAAAATCGCGACTAATCAAGAGCGTTTTACAACGTCTATGTCAATCAGAAGTTTACTTGTACATGTACCTTGAAGGGAACAACCCTCAGGTCACGGGTCACGCCATCAGATCCCACTGGTAGCACTGGATAGGTCAGGGAAGCCACGTCGTACTGAAGGTATTAAATCATAACAAATTTCAGCATAATAGTCAAGATACAGCGATGATCTTCGCTTTATCAAAACGTAAGCCACAGTTTACATCACCTCTTTTGTATTAGGGGAAGCAATTCTTCCTGCCAGCGTGTGGCGTCGGGTTGAGCCACCTTCCTCCCACACTCGTCTGTAAACAGATCTACTCACACACACCTGCCACGAAGCGCTGGCTCCACTGTGATTGTTTTCACAGGTGAGTCTGACCAATGCACACGGCAGATCAGAACACATCGCACATATGTATGTATACATATACATGGTGTTTATCTGTGTGCATGTTTGAATGACTATATGTTGTGTGTTGGAATAGCTATAGAAAAGTGAATGGTCTGTAAACCAGTTAACATATAAACGAAGAATATGGACATCAGAACTAGACATCAGAGATTCCGAACATTGCCTCGTATTGACCTTCCCTTGTGCCAGATTGGGTCACGTCCCAGGTACCCAATCACGAACAAGATTAGAGCAGGACATATCAGGTTATGTCAGCCAGTAATACCTAGGTCTGTTCTTGCGTCATCACATGGATTCCTGGATTCGACTGCTCTTGGGGAATTTGACCTTCGCTGCGACATCGATCGATGGAGTCAACACAACCCAGCCTCAGCCTCGGCCAGACGCGGCGAACACAAACCTGGAGGAAGGTTTCAGTCACCACAGATCAATATTTGGACGGCATCACTGACATCCACCACAATTGACCTGTAACCACGTAAGCACGCCGGTACGACCACTGGGTACTGACCTCTGACTACTGACCCGGCTTCTGACCTGACGTCAGGTCGAAAACCAGGCCATTATATCCATGGGTCGTAGTGTCATGCTCAGGGGTCGGTCAGACGTGTTCAGGGGAAGGGAGGTCGTGTTCAGTGGTCGAAAGGTCGTGTTCAGTGGTCGAAAGGTCGTGTTCAGTGGTCGAAAGGTCGTGTTCAGTGGTCGAAAGGTCGTGTTCAGTGGTCGAAAGGTCGTGTTCAGGGGTCGAAAGGTCGTGTTCAGGGGTCGGAAGGTCGTGTTCAAGGGGTTAAGAAGATCTTCCCTGGCGTCGGGTCACGTGACCTGGACGTCTGCCAGATCCCGTCCCAAACACATCACCAGTACCAACCCACGCGGCTCTCTCTCTCTCTCTCTCTCTCTCTCTCTCTCTCTCTCTCTCTCTCTCTCTCTCTCTCTCTCTCTCTCTCTCTCTCTCTCTCTCTCTCCCAGCTCACCCCTGACTGTGAAAAGTTAGTTGGAAAATTTTACTTCCATGAAATCGTTTGACTCTAAATGTTCTTCTAATGTCGCAGGATTTGTTCATTTGTTCCCATAACAAACTTAACTTAATGGTGCTATTAGTGACGCCCTGGTAACGCCAGTGGTGACGCCCTGGTGACGCCAGTGGTGACGCCCTGGTGACGCCAGTGGTGACGCTGTGGTAACGCCAGTTTCGATAATGAAAGTCTCACTCCCTTCCTTCATAGGAGCAATGTGACGCCCTCCGTGCGAGGTCCACTGGTAATCCTTCCTGATAGTAAACTCTGGTCGTCTATTAAGGATTCTGGTGACCATTATGTAACCTCCCGGTGCACAGTTTCCTCCCACACGTTACGTCGTAGCAGTCAATGATGGAGAAATTTCTCCGTCTCATTTGGCCAGCAATATTGTCCCCCAGGCTTCGGTCCCGTCGCCCTACATTCGTTTTTTCTCTCCTCAACCTCGAGCATTATTCACTCATACGCACATAATTCCTCTTTGCACGTTTTAACTCACTTTCCCTCCCTCCCTCACTGCTCCAACACTTGCTCTTTCCTTCACACAGAACATACGTCCTTCTCTTGATTACGACCTGTGCAGCACCTCGGAAGAGGTTATAATAGGTATTGTTCAATGCAATATCCACCTATATTTCTTTTGTAAATCTCACTCGTGTCCTGTTATTGAATGTCGAATCTTACAGTTCAACTTTACAGTGATATGAACATGCTGAACAAAGCCATATCCTCCGCTCAGTGCTGGTAACACCACAGTCACAACATCGTCAGATCTGTATCCCAAAATCTGGGATCATTATGGAGACGCCACACCTCTTGTTCCTGCCTCTAACTGGTCCCTGTCTCTCGAGGTCTCATCTGTCCCAAGATGGCTCTTACTAAACACAGTTACATACACTTCCTGCATACATGCAACTCTTACGAGGGTTAACCTTTATGATAACTCTTTCTTTCCATACAGAATGTAGCTCTGGAGTTCTCCTTTCATCATTTCTCCTTCCTCTAACTTTTCCCATTTTATTAATCAGGTTTTAAAACACTTGGCGTCAAATTCATGTATGCATCAATTCTCTCACACTTCCTTACTTTAATATGAGCTAGATTAGGGCATGTTTTTATCCTTTCTAGTCGACAATTATATATATACATATATATTCCTATGAGTCCACGGGGAAAATGAAACACGAAAAGTTCCCAAGTGCACATGTTTACCAAATGGCGTCCTAGCTTCGTCTCTTCGATGTATATCAACTGACGGTTATATTTCTCTCTTGTGTCTCCCCTGATGATGTAATTATTACACGAAAGTGCACTTGGGAACTTTTCGTGTTTCATTTTCCCCGTGGACTCATAGGAATACATATATATATGTATGACTGTTTTGTTTGGAAAGAGGTCGTCATTTGAAAGTATTTAAGTAACCACGAACGTAAAGCCTGGGAGTCAAGCAGCAGAGCTTGTCATGTGCTCTTAATTAACTAACCTGAAAAATACCATCAGTTCTGGTCGTCGGAAGAGTTTTCTGGCCAGATTTAATTCTAACAGTAATGGAAAGCCTCTTGTCTTAAAAGTTCATGATGTATTTTGCTACTTAATAAAACAGATTCTATTTTTCGACCTGAAAACGGGTTGAGTCTTCACAATGAAACATTATGAAGACACGTTTTCCTGGTTCTTTATGCAAATGAAATGTATTAATGAAGTTATTCTGATACAGTCTATGAAATGACATTTTTCAAGTGCCTCTCATTGTGAGCTATCGTGAATTTTGAAATACGTATGTGTGAATTACGAAATCTTGTCAGTGGTATATCATATATATATATATATATATATATATATATATATATATATATATATATATATATATATATATATATATATATATATATATATATATATATATATATATATATATAGATAGATAGATAGATAGATAGATAGATAGATAGATAGATAGATAGATAGATAGATAGATAGATAGATAGATAGATAGATAGATAGATAGATAGATAGATAGATAGATAGATAGATAGATAGATAGATAGATAGATAGATAGATAGATAGATAGATAGATAGATAGATAGATAGATAGATAGATAGATAGATAGATAGATAGATAGATAGATAGATAGATAGATAGATAGATAGATAGATAGATAGATAGATAGATAGATAGATAGATAGATAGATAGATAGATAGATAGATAGATAGATAGATAGATAGATAGATAGATAGATAGATAGATAGATAGATAGATAGATAGATAGATAGATAGATAGATAGATAGATAGATAGATAGATAGATAGATAGATAGATAGATAGATAGATAGATAGATAGATAGATAGATAGATAGATAGATAGATAGATAGATAGATAGATAGATAGATAGATAGATAGATAGATAGATAGATAGATAGATAGATAGATAGATAGATAGATAGATAGATAGATAGATAGATAGATAGATAGATAGATAGATAGATAGATAGATAGATAGATAGATAGATAGATAGATAGATAGATAGATAGATAGATAGATAGATAGATAGATAGATAGATAGATAGATAGATAGATAGATAGATAGATAGATAGATAGATAGATAGATAGATAGATAGATAGATAGATAGATAGATAGATAGATAGATAGATAGATAGATAGATAGATAGATAGATAGATAGATAGATAGATAGATAGATAGATAGATAGATAGATAGATAGATAGATAGATAGATAGATAGATAGATAGATAGATAGATAGATAGATAGATAGATAGATAGATAGATAGATAGATAGATAGATAGATAGATAGATAGATAGATAGATAGATAGATAGATAGATAGATAGATAGATAGATAGATAGATAGATAGATAGATAGATAGATAGATAGATAGATAGATAGATAGATAGATAGATAGATAGATAGATAGATAGATAGATAGATAGATAGATAGATAGATAGATAGATAGATAGATAGATAGATAGATAGATAGATAGATAGATAGATAGATAGATAGATAGATAGATAGATAGATAGATAGATAGATAGATAGATAGATAGATAGATAGATAGATAGATAGATAGATAGATAGATAGATAGATAGATAGATAGATAGATAGATAGATAGATAGATAGATAGATAGATAGATAGATAGATAGATAGATAGATAGATAGATAGATAGATAGATAGATAGATAGATAGATAGATAGATAGATAGATAGATAGATAGATAGATAGATAGATAGATAGATAGATAGATAGATAGATAGATAGATAGATAGATAGATAGATAGATAGATAGATAGATAGATAGATAGATAGATAGATAGATAGATAGATAGATAGATAGATAGATAGATAGATAGATAGATAGATAGATAGATAGATAGATAGATAGATAGATAGATAGATAGATAGATAGATAGATAGATAGATAGATAGATAGATAGATAGATAGATAGATAGATAGATAGATAGATAGATAGATAGATAGATAGATAGATAGATAGATAGATAGATAGATAGATAGATAGATAGATAGATAGATAGATAGATAGATAGATAGATAGATAGATAGATAGATAGATAGATAGATAGATAGATAGATAGATAGATAGATAGATAGATAGATAGATAGATAGATAGATAGATAGATAGATAGATAGATAGATAGATAGATAGATAGATAGATAGATAGATAGATAGATAGATAGATAGATAGAAAGATAGATAGATATCATATCTTTATAATGAAAGCAAACATCGCCACCTACAGGAGCATGACGACTGGTGTCCATGGTGACCACGGGAGTGTGTAGTTTGCCCAGAGGAAGCCAGTGGAGCGGAGTGTGAGGATGGAGACAAACTGACAGAGGAGGAGGTACATCCTGGCGCGTGATGACACACTAGGGATGGAGAGGGACATAGTGGGAAGCCCTCGAGAGGAGACCATGTTATCATCAGTCATTCTCCTCAACAGACGTATCAGGGAGAGAAGGTCTGGATATGACAGCGAGTCAGACGAAATAAAAGACGAAAACATACATAAAATAAAATCTATGTTGTTATGTTACCGCAGACGACCTGAAGGTTGTGAAGACCCGGAGTAGTGTTACAAAGGCTGCTGGTGATCTCACTCACTGTCTATACAGAAATGTTAACTCTGCGTTAGACACAACTTATGTGAATATAAACAAAGAATACATAACGTGACAATAAACATAATGATAAACACATACTGAGTTAGACTAAATATCTAATGACTGGAAGACGTCCAGGCTGCATGCAACATGATACAACCCGATCCTTTAGGATGTTCATCCACACAAACATCAATGTACATACAAAAAGACATACACATAACCTTGATACATATGTAGACACATATACACATAACGTTGATACATATGTAGACACATACACAAAACGTTGATACACATGTAGACACGTATATACATAAAAGCATTTATGAAGGCAGAGACGCGAGCTGTAGATTCTGTTAGAAAAATCAATAGAGTAACGAAAGAGAAAGAAAAACAGAGCCAGTTTCAGATTGTTTGTGTCCCTCTGGTGGTGACGAGGTATTGTGAGGGTGTGAGAGAGGATACTCCTGCAGGCAGCTCCAGGGTTATAAGTGTTTCTTTTCTTCTACTCTTGCTCTCGGGTCTCAAAAGAGAACAGGAAAAAACAGACGAGAATTTCAAAGGCTGGATAAAACACTGACATCCTACCAGCAGTGCATCTGATACAGGAAGGGTTGAACGTGGCGAGAAGTTCAGAAAACATCTTTGTTCTCCAAGTTTCCACCAAAACTGGAGAGCCAGGTGTACCCGGCTATAACTGAACTATTGCTCTGTTTTAAGGATATATATATATATATATATATATATATATATATATATATATATATATATATATATATATATATATATATATATATATATATATATATATATATAAATATATATATATATATATATATATATATATATATATATATATTTTGAAGCCGTGTTCGAGGTACGTCGAAATTCTTGGTTTGTGTTCCTCATCCATCCCTCAAGTAATTTTGGAAAACATCTTTAAGAAGATGTTCAGGCTTATCCTGCCTAGCGCTCAGAAACATGAAGACTAATTTCATCCATTTCCTTACGTTTTCAAGCCCAGTCAAGTTAACTACGGACGGTGTTTTGGATTTCTATATCTCGACGCAACTATTATGATCAGATTAAGAAGTAATGATGTATTGTATTAGTGGAAGGATGGATGAACAGAGGACCTTACTCTCACGGTGGCGAAGTGTCCGACACTTGTGTCGACCCGACTCGGTGTCAGTCGCCTGACTCCCGACCATCACCCAGAAGTTTATTGGGCGAGATAAAAGCTGTTGGTGGCCCTCGCCCGCCTCGCCCTCTTCCAGTAACCTCGCAGAGGAAATCCCTCGATTTTCCAGCCGTCTGTGTGATCAATACAAGGACCCTGATTGGCGCGTTGTAGTTCTCCTGACGCCGGAATCTAAGTCACTCAAGGTGCCAATGTTTTCCACTGTTGGAAGATGATGTTCTATAATGTACTTGATAAAGATAATTTCATAAATGAATTATATGCTTACCTCTACTTACACGAGCCACTTGCCAACAGACAGGAAAATATTCCTGAGAATGGAAATATGTTTTCTTTTTCTAAGGTCTGGTGCCTGAAAAGGTAACCTGCAATGCATTTCCAGATCAATGGATTTCCATATTTCTCATCCTGGAAAGACAAGTAACGTGAGATACTTTCTTGTGTTCACAGGAAATACATAAACCAGTTTAGTACACACACCCGAACTTATGATTTACATCTTGAGAATAATTCCCAAGCAAGGTCGTAGTTCATTTTCTATTTTGCTTCGTATGTTCGTGTATGTGGGGTCAGGATGAATTGCTGCTGCTGCTGCCCAGCTACATCATTCCTACAACCAAGTCGTTCATCATTCCTACAACCAGGACACTTATCATTCATCTTCGTTATCATTCACTAGCCACAACACAGTCATCCGTGTCAGGCGGTGGTAGATCTATAGTGACAGCAGTGTGACCAACAAACCAAAAAGACTAAAGTAGATTTCATGTGTTGATATTTTCTATTCTGTTCGTAATGTACTGTCCAGACGTCATCTGCTACCAAGCGTCACATCCACAGTGCCTGTATCAGTTACGTTCACTGTTGATCTGCTACAGTGAACTACAGTCACCGTTGGTCGACTCATGGTATATCCACAATGATGAACACTATGAATATCGTCAGTAGAAGCGAGCTTGGAAGATGCCAGTCAGCTGTGATGATAACGTCTGTGCTTCATCAAAATGACCGAGATTATAAAATACTTGATTTTTGTCCATCATGGAACACTGAACCTCATCCTTTATGTTTTTAACAATTACTTCAGCAACTCCAGTTTGCACAAGCAAAGATAAACATTCACTGTATTTAAAAGCACATGCAGCTAAATGTTCTAATTTCTGAAAAAATAGATTTAATAAAGCTTAACGACCTGTTGCACACAATACTGGAATGCAACCTAATTCCTGAGGTGCAAAAAATGAAGGGAATAACTCTCCTCCCAGTTGTAATAGAAATGCAAATGAGAATGGCTGTTCTACGTTCAGGGGAATTAGAGGAACACCGAGGAGGAGACACGAGGTGAAGGAGGAGAGTGAGGGAGTGAAGGAACGGATTATGAAATGCCATAACGTGAGGAGTCACAGTGTCTGAAGCACGACGGTACGACCCTTAACACGATATTCCGAGCCTTTACTACGAAGGTACAGCCCTTGATGTCCTGGTCTTCAGCCTGGCCCTTACCATCATACTCAAGGGTCGTACCCTCGTGCTCATGGAATTACACAGAGTACCATCATCCGTGGCAGCACTGCGATGTATATATATATATATATATATATATATATATATATATATATATATATATATATATATATATATATATATATATATATATATATATTCCTATTAAGTACGTCTACTATTCACTCAAACAATGAGTAGGTGAGTGCAGGTGACGAAAGAATGAGACAACATTTATATCTGAGGAACAATGTTTCCTCCTAATTCTCTCATGATTCCATATTATTCATATAGTTTCTGTAGATACGATGATCTGTACACTACAGTGTTTTCTAAGAAAATAAAATAGTTAAGAAAAAATCTTTTTTTTCTCCTATCAATAAACCCATGCGTTACTTAGCTTGTAGGAATTATGTAAACAAGTGTCATTTTATGATGATTGGCTTGGCCAATAAGACGTCGTTGTCATTATGCGTCACATTTGCTCCTGAAGTGATTGGTTACTTGTTGTTGACGTCACCATATGTCAGTGTTCACAGCGTTCGTCGTCAGTGTACAGTAGTTGGACCTGTGCTTTGACACAGTGTGGATGCGTCCGACGCAGGACAGTGTGGATGCATCCCACGCCTGACCTTGACCACCATTTGTGATTCTCATTTTCATAGATAATACCAGATCAGTTATTCTGACAAAATTTAAAGATTATTTCAAGTATTTTAGTAAGGTAGAGTCTGAGATTATAGATCATAGATTCGGATACTGAAACAGTTTCACCAAGAAACGAACCAACCAGAAGCAAGTTCAGACACGTATGATTTCCATTTGTTCAGTTATGCCCAGTGTTAATACGTTCCTCATGCCGGATGACAGTGACTGCTGTAGGAAAACACCATCAGAATTTACCATATACATCGTTGAAGACACAAATGGTGATGTATTACCGCCGCTGTGAGCGTGGTCACGGTGGATGGTCCTCTCTTTACAGTTGATGGTGTTTCAAGTGATTCTGACGCGGTTTCGAATAACTCGAATGTGATTCCGAACGACTCTGATAAAAGCTCGACCACTGATTCATGTAACGCTTCGGTAGGTAGTGAGGGTGTCATGAATACTTGACCTACGTACTGATAGTTCGGAAGCTTGTGTGTGTGTGTGTGTGTGTGTGTGTGTAACACCACGTACATTGAGGATGACTTCATTCATCTCACGTGCCCAGTACGTAGTGGGTGAACCTGGAGATGTGATACGAAGAAAAACCTGAAGACATTCTACCACGTGAGTACCTTCATGGTGGGCATCTGCAGAAACCCTCGTCCAGATGAGCCCATCCAGCCAGTAGTTTTTACATCCGTCAAACAACTACTTCGCTCTTCTACGAGCAATTCACACTCGGGAAAATAAGGTTAGTGTTATTTCAGTTATGTGTTATGAAGTTAGGGTTAGATTTCCTTGGTTAAGGAAGGATCATTAAGTCAAGTTGGTTCAGGTAAGTTTTCTAGATTAATTAGCTCATGTTTGTGATGCGGCGAGGCGGAACAGCTCCAGGATTATACACACTAGACGATGCAGTCTTCACACACACACACACACACACACACACACAAGGCGGGTCATTATAGACTTGGAGTATAATGGTACGTAGTCCTGCCATCAACATATCAGTACAGGTGGGATGTTAGTGGCCTTTGTTCATGCATTTTTGACCACTTTCTTGACGATATCGTCCACACATGACTTATTCCATGTTATCATCCGTCATTTTGGTTTATCACAAAAGGAATTCCAGTACTAAGGGAGGGTAAACCATGCGTCAGTAGGTAATACTGGGATAAGAACGAACGTAAACATGAACATGAAATCTCGTATTGTCTCGCTACTGACCCCAGATTTTTCTTTCTCTTTTATCCTCATTTATAATGTTACATATAAGTTTCACATACGTAGTTATCTGAGATCACCTGCCATATGTATCTTTCGTTACCGAGCCCGGGAAACCGTAATTCCTTGGCCAGATTTTTATGTAATGAAGTGTTATTGTATCATGAACTTGTTTTGTGTATGTTCAATCTTCCCTTTACTGAAGTTTAGACGCTGATTGGATCACAGGCGAAATATCATCAACCAATCGGTAACACCCATTTTGATGACGTTAACACCTTCCCACCAATGAAAAGTCTTTCGTTCATAGTGCGTATGGACGGCTCTTACGTTAACTTTTTTAATATCGCTTCATTTTCCAGTTTTCCAGGTAACCTTCCTGCTGCCTTTTCATTCTTTCGTACAAAATTTCGTTATAGATAAGTCAATATAATAATGAGATAATACCACTGTCAATACCAGTATCATTATCAGTTATATAAATTCGTTATTGAACTTATTAGAATTAGTTGACAGGATATACAACACAGAGGTCGAGCATAATAGAGAGAGATCATGATAGCAACGTATTAGCTACGCCAGTACTGTATACAAGGACTGACATTATATCAAGAAGAGAAAGAGACGTAAGCCACAGTATGTTGATACCAGACGTGAAGAATATAAAGTCTGATTCCACCTCCCTGTGTGTGTGTGTGTGTGTGTGTGTGTGTGTGTGTGTGTGTGTGTGTGTTGGTCTCCTCCCCTGCCATTTATCAGCCTCGTCTCGTCGTTGTAGATTGTGCCATCATTAGTCAGTTTTGGTGGCAGGTTTTGCTCGTGTCCAGGGGATTGTGGCTGTTAGCAGCTATTTGTTCCTCTCTCGAGTCTCAACTTCACTATTGAGAAGGTTAATCCTTGAAAATACGATGCATTTCTCTGGTTCATTTTTCGCGTATATTCTTTCAGAATTTTTGGCAGGAAGTTTGTAGGTAGTAAAGGCTTTTAGCTTTTTTATATACAGTGTTGTGAGGTGTGAGGGTTTGTCTTTATTTTTTACCGAAATCACCGGCTGTACGTCACATACATTGTCTTTGCTCTCTCATTCCCTCATCCTCCACCCTCATAACACTCCAGTGTTCCCACGTAACACTTTACATTCCACGACGTTGTGCCTCCTCTTCGTGTCTTTGCTCACCTTCCTCCTCTCCTACCTCCCCCAGCCTGTGCAGCATTCGCCTCAGTGTCTCCCTCACAGTACAGCCTCTCTTATCCAATTTGTTTGTGCCGCCACTGGCCACAGGAGAGCCGGCTGTGGTCACACCGTACATCACACACACACACACCACCTCACAGTACCCTCCGCGCACCCACACCCACACACACACCACCTCACAGTACCCTCCACGCACACACACACACACACACACACACACACACACACACACACACACACACACACCACCTCACATCCCTCTCCACACACAGACGACCTCACGTGTTTACATCTAGACCAATGTTCCAGTCCTTGGGTCACTTGTTTTCTTTACTCAGCTTTATCAGACATCTTCTTCGCCCGTGGACGCCGGGTCGCACCTCCACGACGTGGTCTCCTTCACATCGTAGTGTTTTGTGCGGGTGAAGATATTAGATTACATCTTTGGGTATTTCCTGAAGGCTTTTCACGATGATGCATCGCCCAGGGTGCATCCTGAGGAGAAGGATAACGTCTCACATGGTACACGGCACAGGCTATCTTTTCTCATTTCCTTTGCAGTTTTCTTGACGCTGAGGTTTGGGTTTACCAGATAAAAACATTAGCTTGTAATCTGAAGTTGATGAAATGAAACCTTTTGAACGTCTGAATACGAGACCTTTACCAATTAGAGACAGGAAGTGAAACAGGTTGTAATATATTACTACTCATACACTTCTCTTATATACTTCCTGTATCACCAATCTAAGCACGACGGTACGACCGTTGAATATGATGATCTGGCTTTTGTTTGACCTGATCCTCTGCTATAAACCCTCTCACACCACGCCCAACCTCACACCACGCTCACACCACGCCCGCTACTCCCTCATAGACCACATGCACCCACCAAACACTCCTACATAGACCTACAAACCATGAAGCGGCTGAACGCAAAGATGTTATCGCCAGACATGCACACGACACTGAGTTGTGGGAACAGACATTGCTTATCCCTGCAGCAAGAGGCCAGGAAATTCGTACAACACGAAAAGAAAATGATAAAAGACAAGAGAAAATGTGTCCAAGGTAAGCGTCCGTGATGGCGCCAGTCTGGGTCATATCGGTTTTAGATGTCTAGTGTGAGGGTGCGGAGGCGGGAGGCAAACCTGGTGTGAGGTTATCGACAGGTACGTCGGTGAGCCTCAGGCAGGAACACTGGCCTGGTCGTCCAGCCTCATGACCCATGTCGGATTTAGGAGGACACACTAGATGAGGAAACTCTCCCACAACTCGAGGTAACGTATGCCACAGAATGCGATGATGTTAAGAAAAGACGACTGTGACTCATCTGCAGAAGGCGACCTTCCGTCTCCCTTTTTTGTATTTACCTTCATACCTGAGCAAGGTAGTGTCGGGAAAAGGCGATTGAGCCTTCGAAGAAAATCCTCGCTTGCCTCTTTCGTTTCTTCCCGAATTTAGAAAGTTATGATAAAGGAGGGGAGGATTTCTCGGCTCCCGTTCTTGCTGATCTTGATTGTAATCTTTTGAGATACAGGACATACGTGGGCAAGAGACTTTCTTCACTACCCCAGGGGGTAGGGGGATTAGATCTAATAAGAGGACGAACAAATGCAATACTAACACCAAACTGTTTTGTTTTGTTTTTTGTTAGATATGGAACGTGGGATAGCGAGATTCAAGATGCTCGCAGAGAACATCCTCTTGAGCTGTTTTGTTGTTCTGCCAACTGGAGTGGAGACTGGCAAGGCAGCGTCTGAGAAAAACAAGAGAATGGAAGCCAGGTTGATGAGACAAGTCCGTGATCAGAGAATAGTTGAGTAGGAGGAACAGTTGTGGTGTGAGGGCTCGGGTGAGACTGGAAAAAAAGGTCAGGAGTGTTGTTTAGCATGGTAAAGACTGCGGGGTTCATGGAAGTCTGAGTGGGTCATTAATGATGTAGAAGGTCTCTGTTTATATACCATCTACACTGGTGTGAGACATAGAGTGTGTGTGCGTGTGTATTATTTGTCTAGTATTGTTTGTGCAGTATTGTTTATACATGGTATGGCGTCACCTGCCGTACCTAAGTGACCTGAAGCATTTTCATCTCATACTTTAGGCAACCAGTGAAGTCCACAAGTATAAACATCATTTAACTACGTTCATCCTTGCTGCTGTTATCTGTGCAGGCTAGCGAAGGTCCAAAGCCGCCTCTGACCACATCTTAGCAAGCAACTCACGAAGACTGTGATAAATCTGACACCTCTGAGAATAGTTGCATCTACGCCAGTGTGGTTCTCTGTGCTAGTCTGATATCGTCTTTATCCTCTTTCTTCGCTACATGATTAGAGTGTTAGAGGGCAGAGGGCTGGAAACTGACACCAAACTAATCGCTTTGATTGTGTCAGGACCAACATGAGGAATGTAGTTTGTGTTCCTTCCATCTTTATGGGCGACAGTTGGTTTATGTGGACGATATATACGTAAGATTGTAATTTTCTGTCAGTCTCCGGTGAGTGGAACATATGCAGGAGTGATCAACAGTGCATGATGTGTAGCATTTTGTCTTTCACAACGTCCGTCACTCGACCTAACCTCTCCTAGTCAAGCTAACTTCATCTAAACAAAACATCGTCCAAGAGTAAACCTCCTCTACAACATCAGCTCCACATTAGCAGACACCCAGATGATTCTTAGCTGAACACAGGAACGACTTGAGACAAACTTGGGAACAGACGAGTTAGAAGAATGTAAGGCAGCAGGTCCTCTGTGGTCAATATGTTTACTGCAGGTCTGAGGTCATTATTGACAGAGGCTGCAGGACTCGGGGACCTCGATATGATGGTTCCTTCATTATTACATTTCATAATGACATTATTTCTCCTTTTATAAACTGATAAATGAATTATCTAGGAATGATTATAGTGAGGTCTAACTGATAATGGAGACAGTGTATCTCTGTGTATGAGTATCATCTTCATGGACTAAATCATGTAAAATACTTGTCGAAAAAAGAACTCGTTCGGTTGCTGTAAAGAGCGACCACCTCCACAGCTTCTGGTAATTGTTATCATAAAATCTTGATTGGTTATCCTTCGATCACATTCTTGGTTATCACATGCAAGGTGTTCCGTTATCCTTGACCGCAGAACTTAACCCAACATTCTCAATATAGCTACGATGTCCCATGATATCACAAACTCTCAAGGTTTATACAGCGCGTGTTGCTATCTCACAATGCTAATTGTTGTCATATTCAATACAGCGGCAATAAGTCATGATGCCAGACAATATCAAGGTAAATTGTCACGATATCAAGCAATACTTTTATACTGGAAGGCTGGCCTTGGCTTGGATATTCCAGAACTGGAGGGGCAGTCAAGTTGAACACATTGGAGATAGATAACCGAGGCTCAGTGTCCAGCCTTACCATCCAGAGGTATGGTCCAGGCGCAGGGAACACGTCACTTCAAGGTTATATTCCTGTCTGACACGAGTCATATGCCTGACCAGGTCCCTCATTGTAAACTTCCTCTGATGTTATGAAACATTTATTCAACCACTTTGTGTTCGCGACAGAAATTTGCCGGTCACGTTCAAGAGCCACAGATAAGCAATTCTGGTGTCAAAGCCATAAATCCAATGGCGTTCTGCAGAATGCGAAATGAAAGACGAAAGATCCTGTGGTCACCGCCTGGGTGATGGGCGGACGACCAGCGAGAACGTCTCCGCTGGTCGTGTTTGGAGTACATAGGAAAGACAGACAGTAGGAGAACTGAGATAGTCCATGGTAGGGAGGGGCGCTCGCCGGAAGACTGATGTAGTATTCTTAGAACATTAACATGTTTGTGGTAGAGACTGGATGGTATAGCTGGAGGTTGCCTGGTGTTGGTTGGTGGTTATGATGATGGTTGTGGCACAAGTTAGGACGACTTGATCTCGGTCGTCTGGAATCTTGCTAGGATCTCAAGAAGCCGTAGACAGCAGCAGCCTCGCCACCAGCACACACATCTTGACTCTATAAAGATAATGTTTGTTTGTCTATGTGTCTGACACATGGTGTTGTCTGGGTGAGTATGCACCTCCCAGAGGTCACTGCTGCTGCTTCTCTCCATGTCGGTCTCATGGGACACGAAATTCTATATTTTTCACAACTTACCACTACACCCGCCCTTTGTTCAGTGCTGTGTGTACGCCTGAAGACCTTGTGCATCTCTCTTTTTCTCGCTCTTTCGTAGCCTGACACACAGGGCAATCAAATTCAGGTCTGAGTAAATCATTCTCACTCTCACAAATCCACTTATGTCTCCAGCTTGCGTGTTGTGTTCAGTTTTGGTCTTAATCTTTTTTTGAAATGGACAAAGTACTTTTCTTTGATAGGATTCTTGACATGATGAATCTATTCTCAACAGAAGCTGAAAAGAACATAGATACATTTGAAAAAAGGGCTAGACGAAAAATTCATCAAAGTCTAAGATTTACTTCATTTGCACGTTCGTAAATATGAATGTATCAGTCATTTCTTCTCTTACACATTCATTTGTTTTTGTACCCTGAACTCAACTCGCGTTGTATTTTCAATCTTGTTGGGTTGTTGTTTTTGCATTTCTTTGTGTTCTTGTTATGAATAAACATGCAACTCAAATTTTCCGGTCTACAAATGGACTTGACTCTTTTTCTGAGCGATGTATTCAATTTCACTCCAGTAAAGGAGCTAACAATTTTGCAGATCAGAAAACTTTACCCTTCCGAAAATCTGAAAAATTTATACGTGTTACGAGCTTACCATAAATATATTCGTGTTGAACAACACTTCAATATATCAAGCAACACAAAGTGGATATTGGTTGCTGGTTACAGCAGTGGAAGACGTCACACGTGTGTGGTGGAGTCTCGCTCATCACGCCAACATCTGACCCTCCTAAGGCACTGAACGCACCCGAAATTCCTCTTCCTGGCGACTAAACTTCGCTACATCCCAAGCGGTGTTGCTGAAAATGCTGAAACTGTAAATAACTCGATGCATATCTTATCTATCAAGAACGACATAGGTGTTTACATTATACTACGGATGGGTGTGTACTGGTCCAATACTCGTCATGAAATGACCTCTTGACCACTTGGTTGAAACCACGTCCCCTGTCCAACCCCTCACCCATCATCACACCCCTGGATACGCCTCTCTGGTGGAATTACACCCGTGGCTAAATACGCCATGATCAGTCGAGCAAACACTTCATTAGTTAATTATGTTAGTTGTAAAAGAATCACTGACATGTACCGTGAATATACGAGTAAGCAGTGATACAGTGTGAATATGTCTACACATGGGGAAGCCACCAGCTGAACAAGAGATCTCTCAGTAAGACAACACAAGGATCTTAAGAAACACCAGAGAGTCAGTCTGAGATCACGAGAGGGTCATCCTGTTCTAGTGAGATGTGATTAATCAGGTTTCGGGAAATTGTGTAAATCATTATCCATATGATGATTATAGATTTTTCACTCTGCTCCTACTGTCTGTAAGTGTACAACCTTCTAGAATACACACACAACACACACACACACACACACACACACACACACACACACACACATCTGTGACCTGAGGTTTACTGTCAATTTCCACACTTAATTGTCAATGTTCTGCTCAGCTTGTGTAATAAAGGTTCATTATCGTGCCAGCTTCACGTCTGTAGCTCCGTGTGCTGGTGGTTTGGGTCCCTAGCGTGGTGCTTCAGTTGTCTCATGAAGCATATGATCCACATTTTACATCCATAGTGCATTCATATTAAGTGAGCTTTGTTTATGCCTTCAATAATACAACTGAACCCCATAAGAACGACGGTTGTGTAAGACCTTTAAACAGTACAACGTTACCACCCCGGGGTACGATGGTTGGCCTGTGGTTTGATCCCTGATGTGTAGGTCGAATGTGGCACCATCATCCCCAGGGATCATACAGTCCAGCTGAAGAGGTTAAGGTGGGTGTTTCATATCAGTCAGACCTCTCTCTCTCTCTCTCTCTCTCTCTCTCTCTCTCTCTCTCTCTCTCTCTCTCTCTCTCTCTCTCTCTCTCTCTCTCGTCTTCTGAAACGACCAGAATCAATTCTTACCAGAAATTCCTCTGCCTGTTTTTCATTTATCTCCGGTTCTGTGTGGTAGGTTTCATGCGATCAGTTACGAGGAGAGAAGATGGATTGGGTTGGTGCTCCGTCAGCCATTGGTGGGAAGGTAGAGTAAGATGAGAAAGATGAAGAAAAAACAGATGAGGATTATTAAAATGAGGAACACAACAGTGACGACAGAAAATTGGTATGAAAAGAAAAAGAAAATGATGAAAATGGAAAACAGTAAATAAAGAATGTAAATGGAGAATGTGAACGAGGAAGTAAAAAAGAGGAAAATGTAGACAGAGAAGGAAAGAAGAGAGGAAAACAACAGGATACTTTTGTCAGGCTTTGCTGCCATATCTGTACTCACGTCTGGCCTTCTGCATCATAACAATATACTTGGTGCAAAATATCAGTTCACAGGAAGGTCATTTCTTGATATTTATGTCCTGCACAATTCCTTGAGGCACCTTCTTCACACGGGACAACCCCCGTTTTTCTAGTATAAATACGTTTCTTTTTAAGAAAAATATCTTTGTATTTTTCACATCTAAGCCGTAATGATATACAGTTTTGCTGTAGAGTAGTTAGACAGAGAACTGTATTAGGTTAATGTGCCTTTCATGATTATATACAGGATAAGTTCCTTGTCAAATGACTGCGATATTCCCAGCTCATCAGACAGAATCAGACATCGGAGAAGTTACTAAAGGTACGGCCAGGTTGAGGAAACCAGCAACAGCTCCTCCCTCTCCTATACTCGCCTCTTTCTCCTGCAGAGGACGGGTCGATAGTGAGGTGAGGGAACAAGGCTGTGTGGATGGCAGCATCAGAGAACTGCTCACAAGTTCCTGACTCTTAATGAAAAAACAAAACCAGTCTTGGTTTTACTCGGTGCCTTGTTAAACTTCCCACTATTTCATCAAACTTTTCCAGAGGCTGGAATCCTATGGAGCAACGAGGCCTGATTATTTCAACTATGATCACTCGCTGACGTGGAAGCCATGTATGACTCGATAGCGAGTGACTCAGTGTTCGTTACGAAGGAAACTTTATGTAGCTGATTATAACGTTGCAAATATTATATGTTCCCAACCTGTATGTCCAGGAAATACTAACTGCCCTCCTCCTGCTGCCTCCCTTCCAACCTTCCTCTGTAAACATTATCGCTTGTCTCCATCATACACACGCCTTTCATGACTGCTCAGCTGAGTCTGCAAACATCCTTGCTGCTCCCTAGTAAACCTTAGCAGGCACGCACACACACCCACCTCACCCGCTCGCTCGCGCGGCGCGCACACACACACACACACACACACACACACACACACACACACACACGAGTATAAGACTCCGTCTCCATGCGATACAAATAAGTGATGACACACACATGCTCAAGATCACAAGTACATCCGCGTCACTATACGAGGTAGTTTAGCACTACTTACATGACCCGTTACATAAAGTGTCATAAGAACAGTTTATGATGAGTAAATGTTATTATCCAACGCACAGTAATATATTATATAATCTAATCCTCTTAAAAGTTCGTGAGTAATGTGGTTTCGGATCACATTTTTTGTGAAAGGTACAAGAGGATCTGTCAGGTCACGTCCTGTCTTCTGGAAATGATCTTTAATTCACATTGTGATTGGCATCAACATCACCCAAGGCTCCTTCTTCCCCTATATTTTGATCACAGTCCGTCCCACACCACCAGCCCAGTCATGACCGTCAACAGGCTTGCTAGAAGCAAGTATTATGTCTCTCTTGGTGCTGAGGACATAGCGCTGGTCTGCAGCTCTCGGACGACACAACCTCAGCCAAGAATTTCAGATTTCAACATGTATTTGCGACATATGCAGGTCCTTACCTCTCCCTCAACAGTTTGTAACGCTCCCACACCTCTGTTACAGCCCCAGCAGTTCACCTTACACCTCTACAGCGTCAGCAACCGACCTTACACCTCTTCCACAGCATCAGCACCTCACCCTACTCCTCCACAGAGTCAGTACTTCACCTTATACCTCCTCTAAAGCATCAGCACCTCACCCTACACCTCCTCTAGAGCGTCAGCACCTCTACAGCGTCAGCCATTCAGCCAGTACTTACCCAGGATCCTCACGCCTCACGTACAGTCATTCCTCCTCTAGCCCCAAGGGGACTGGCTAGGTAGGTAAACAATAAACTGATAAATACTGTGAGTGGCTGGCGGTGGCAGAGAGCCCACATGCACGCGATAAACACTTGAACATTCTTTTCATGTTTTCAGAAGACGAATAAATAGATATAAGGGGTTTAATGCCACAGTTCTTTCCAGGTCTGTTGTTCCAGCTACAGAAGTTTTTTTAGGCAATGATGTGTTCCAGGTACAATGCTATGAGAAATGTCGTGTTCCAGCTAAAGTTTTGTAGGAAATGTGTTCCAGCTAAAGTTTTGTAGGAAATGTCGTGTTCCAGCTAAAGTTTTGTAGGAAATGTCGTGTTACAGCCACAGCTTTGTAGGAAATGTCGTGTTCCAGCTAAAGTTTTGTAGGAAATGTCGTGTTCCAGCCACAGCTTTGTAGGAAATGTCGTGTTCCAGTTACAGTTTTGTAGGGGATGTTGTGTTCCAGTTATGGTTTTTGTAGGAAATGTTGCGTTCCGTGTGGACGAATGCTTGTTGAGAAAACGGAAGCATTTTACGTCACTTACCCTGAAGTCTTATCAGTATGACATATATTTCTTGCTTTTCAAATTCTTTTTTCTGATACACTGTATATCATAGAACCATTTCCAAGGCACGAGATGACCTGTTGACCCTCTCTATGATCCTTCACACAACGTTATATCCTCTGTTAACATCTACACACTGTAGGTAACCAGGAAACTCACTCTTCATATCAAATATGAGATTAACACAGAAAACTTATCAAGAAATATGAGAGTGTAATGTGAGATGCTCTGAAGACATTCTGTGGTAAGTGTCCACGTGTAGATGACTTACAAGACAGATCAACAGTTAAAAGAAGAGAAGAAAGTGTGTCTGTGACGATAGTCTTCTGCAATGGGGTTGTCGTAACATTAGAGGATAATGATAGACATAAAATGGTTGGATGTTTATATATATAAATATTATAGATATTCTATAAATGTATAAAACATTGGAATTATACTGCCATTGCTTCTGAGAGCAAAGATTTGTTCACGTAAAAGAGGAAATTCTCTTACATAAAAGTATGCTCAGTCCTACCTCACACACGACTCTCCAGATCCTCACCTTTTATCTCCTCAACAATTCTGGAAAATCCGGTGTGTTCAGAGGTCCGGAATGACCTCTTACCTCGAAAGAAAATGCAAACTTCATTGAAAAGTTGGAAAGTTTTCCGCAATGACTGACAAAGTATTTGTCTGGCACTGAAGCTTCCAAATTCTTTTCCCACCAGAGATAACAGTATAAAATTTTCAACATATTCCTCAAGGAACATAATACACCTTTATCTTTAGCACAAGACAACTATTGACCTCGTTCAGTTCCGTGTGGGCAGTGAGGGCAATCAGGCTCTGGCGACCGCTAACTACCACTGGTATTGTTCTTGCTCAGTCCCGCCATCCTAGTGACCATAACTGCTCACTGGATACTAACATGTACACTCCTGATATCATGATAACATCAAGATATGACGACGAATAGCGAGGAAATTAAGATATCAGACTAAGACTGGTCGTTACTCCAGTTGTGAAGATTGACTCTGCTTGGAACTATCACTTCAAAGCCATCCAGGGATTCCATTAATTTGTTTCTGATCCTCAACACACCGTCGTCTGTTCTTCCTCACTACGAAATGTTGAGATACGTGGAACAAGGTCTCTAGCTTGCCTGGTGTCTACAGGAACTGTGTCTACTGGTTTTTTCGTGGCACCGGATATTTTATCTCTTATGCACTCCGGAATTTTCGTCTGATTGTGGACTACATTTACCGGGGTCTCCCCTACAACCTTTACTGTCCGCTCGTTTGGCTTCGACAACATGGAGGGAGACCTGGTTGCCTCCGGCAGGTTCTTCAGGAGATCCATCACTTCCAGAAACTCCGTCACTAGTGGTCTAATGTTGCTCTCTTCAGGCTGCTCCTCCCGCAGACCTGTGCAGGAAAAGACGAGATGACATGAAGAAAACGTTAAATGTCTCACTGAAGGATGAAATACCTAGCACAGATAAGTGATCTAGTAAAAGAAATGTAAGAGGAAAAACACGAAGGGTTGGCACTTTAAACCACGAGTACCACTAAAGAAGTGAGTGCGCCTGCCCTCCGCCAGCCTGCGAGGTTAAGGCAGGGAAATGTAATGGAAATGGAATCAATATATTGACGGAGAGAGATGAGGACATGTAGCATCCCCCTGCAGGCGGGGACTCCTGCCCACCCACCTGATAACGCTGAGGTGAGGGACGCTGCTGAGGATCCATCACCCTCGTAGGCATAGGCACGGAGGTCATCCTTCGCCAGGAGCGGGTCAGGATCCCCTGCGCCTGCGCACACCACTGCTTCTCCTCCCGCCGGCACAACCAGGCCTAACGGGACGCCCGCGCTCGTTGCTACCGCCGAAGAGATCGAGACGCTGCTACTGACGGAGGATACAGTTGTGTGCGACGTGCCTTTCGTGGTTGCACTCTCATCTCCTGGTGGACGTATGGACCAGCAGTGAGCATACAGAATCATCATATAATGGTTGTTGTGCGTCGTCTTGAATGTTTTTGGATGTTAGAAGTGTTGTAAACAAAAGAGGAATTGAATAAATGACGCACCTTTTCTTGGCGGAGCCGGTGCGACCTGCGACGTAAGCTTCAAACATTCAAGAAACTCTTCGTGGTGGTCGTCGCCTTCCGAGCCCAGCCTCCCACCCACTTTCGTGACGCCATCCTCTGTGCCGCCCGCCTCGATGCCGCCCACCTCAGTGCCATCCACCTTGGTGCCACCCTTTTCCTCTACGATAGTACATTCCGGGCCGCCTCGCTGCCCCACCAGTCCTCCAGCAAACCAGTGTCTCCGTAGACGTAGCGACATGACCAGACCCACCACCACTGGTGCAGCACACCAAACATGGGTCAGACAAGCCATAACAATACTGAGTTCAGTCGTGGGTAATTCCTATATATCACAAAGCCTTTTTTCATATAGTCGATGTATCAGTTATATAGGAAAATTGACCCTGAAAATCGAGGATATCTAAGCAAGCTTTACTTTGCTGAAATTCGTGTGTATGTGATGGGAGAAAGTCAGACATGAAACATACATGTAGTTACATGGAGATACTGACCCAAGAGGAAGAGTGACACTGTAAGAGTCACAGTGATCACGGGGGCAATGAATGGGTGGCCCTCTGTAGATAAATCGGTCCACTGACAGTGTTGGCCCGTGTGGCCCGGGCCGCACACACACTGGAACCCGGGCCGCAGGTTGTAGCAGGAGCCGCCGTGTAAACAGGGCCTCCATAGGCATTCGTCCACGTCCTGACAGGCGCGGCCCACCAGCTGGCTTCCTGACCCACAGCTGAGGCAGGAGACGGGCAGGATAATGCTGGCGGTATTACTACTAAATGTAAAGTTGCTATGGACCAGATCATAAGTTTATATTGTGAGAAACAACGTAACATATTGATCTGCAGACGCCCAGCTGAGTCTGAGATATAGTCAGAGGTGAAGGACTGACCTGCAGGAGGCGCGGCCCCAGGTAGAGACACAGGAGAGGGGCGCGGCGCAGGTGGTGTTGAGGCAGGCGTCCGGGGCAGAGCAGCCTGGCTCCAGACCCTGCAAGGTGGTCACCTGACCCCAGCTGGTGCCATTCACGGCGGGAGGCAGCGGCATCGGCCGACCCGACACACGCACGTCGTCAATACAACCTGGACACAACAGATCAAAGAAGCTCGTGCAGAGGAGAGAGTATGCTAAGCTGGCGACAATAGGAAGACTAAGCATATTAATCATATATCTAATCATCCACAAGAACATATGGTTATATCACAAGGAACACGTGTATAGTAGGTGGGATATGTTTCGTCATTTCATAAATTTCATCGAAAGATTCATTAAGAAATGGCGATCAATTCCGAGGGTAGGAATGTGTGGCACTTGAGCCATGATATGTTGCGGTACTCGAGCGGTCATAATGACCCAGATATTTATCACTCACTCTCCTTCAGGTCGTCCAGAACTCTGATGAGACTAACGCCCACAAACTCTGGCAACCCTCCCACAGTCACACCCTCCTCTTCATCAACATCCAGGGGCGTGGGCGGCTCTGTGGGGGTTCCCTCTGCGTCAGGTGTTCCTAGTGTCACCAGCGACTCGTTGCGTCGCCAACCGTCGCCGTCGTCGACGCTGATCACCAGGTTGTGGCCGTGACGCTCAGCTGTCACGGTGTGCCAGGCGCCGTCACCCACAGGCCGGCCCTCCACGCAGGCCTCCCGCGCCGCCCTCCCCGACCCAGACAACGACGCACACGCCACACCTCCTCGGAGCTGCAGACAATTGTACAACCAATGTAGAAGTACGTTAGATGCTTCATGCTACATCAGGTAAATTCACAGTAACATTTTGTCCACAGAACAAAGGGAGTCATACGTATATAGTGAAGGCGGGAGCACGTTGGTGTGAGGCCAGGTGCAGCAGGAGGCCATGGCGTGCGCCGCGGGTCCTCAGCCGCAGATGTGCCCTCACCACCTGCGGCCCCGGCGTGAAGGACAGCGTTAACTTCATGTAGGACGACGACCCAAAGGTGGCAGGAACGGTGGGCGTGGTGCACCCGGGACCCGCCCACCCAGACTCACACTCACACTCCGGGTGGCTCAAGCCGCCCACACACTGGCCACGGAGTCCACACCCGCCCGGGCAGGCCGCGTTCTGAGGGCGGCAGCCACCCTCACTGCCCCTGCTGTAGGCCGGCTCCCCTAGGTCCACCAGCTGCAACAAAGCTGCAGGACAGTCAGCTGACGGCGTCATCGTCTGCCCACCAGTAGCTACGTCACTGCTGATGATGGCAGTTTATCAGTCAAGTAGCAGCAACATTGGTCATAACCCACGTCACAACCAGTCATGTAGCAGCAACACTGGTCACAACCCACGTCACAACCAGTCATGTAGCAGCAACATTGGTCATAACCCACGTCACAACCCAGTCATGTAGCTGCAACATTGGTCATAACCCACGTCACAACCCAGTCATGTAGCAGCAACACTGGTCACAACCCACGTCACAACCAGTCATGTAGCAGCAACACTGGTCATAACCCACGTCACAACCAGTCATGTAGCAGCAACATTGGTCACAACCCACGTCACAACCAGTCATGTAGCAGCAACACTGGTCACAACCTCACCTGACCGTTGAGTGTGAGATGTGAGACACAGCCGTCTAGTGGGCGTGGTGTGGGCGCCTCTTGCCACCCGTGGTGGGCGGGGCTGGGAGGAGTGTGTGCCAGCCCACCCACCTGCAGGGGTCCAGATCCCGCCCACGCCTTCACGCCCCTTGGGTCGGTCCAGGACCCCCTCGCCGCGCAGTGGGAGTCGTCCAGGGTCGTGTTGTCCCACCCTCGACCACACAGGTCCACCATCAACGCTACGACCTGCACAGACCAACAGCTGAAACTCGTCTCTTCCCGCTTGTGCAACAGTCAATCATTTTAGTAAACAACTCCCTGAAAGCTGCAGTTCTAGATGAGCCAAGTTCCGCTCCGCATTCTCAAGCGAATGAAATGAGGAGGAGGAGGAAGAGGAGGATAGTACGGCACCAGCGGAAGAGGATATCACGGCCACGATGAAGACCTGGGTAGAGAGCAACAAACTGCAGGATGCTTGGCGTAAGAAGGAGCACCTCTGTGTTGTGTGGTCAGGAAAACTGAATAGTGCAGTACATAAACACAGCCTCCTGAGCATGAGGCTGTTGACCTACCTGAGAGGTGATTCGCAGGTGGATTGTGTGCCAGTCACCATCGTTAAGTGTAGCGTTGACCTCCAGCTTGAGCGCTCCAGCACTACCCTCCAGCAGCAGCTGTGGACGCCCTCGCCACAGCTGTAGAGCCAGCATGGGCGTGGACGGGGAGTGTGGGTGTGGCGGAAGGGGCGCCAGAGGGCCGGAGTAGAGGATGAGGGTGTGCGGGCGGCGGGTGAGGAGCCGCAGAGATATAGTGGTGGGGAGGCAGGGTGGGAGGGGCTTGACCCAGGCCCACCCATCGCCAGAGAAGGTTCGAGCCAGCACCTTGCACCGCGCCCCCCACGACCCGCCAGGGCACACGCACCTGCCGCAGGAAAACACGTGACTGACGCTGCCCTGAACAATCATACGGAAACATAAACATGTCGATCCTTCAGGATCTCTCTCTCTCTCTCTCTCTCTCTCTCTCTCTCTCTCTTTCTCTCTCTCTCTCTCTCTCTCTCTCTCTCTCTCTCTCTCTCTCTCTCTCTCTCTCTCTCTCTCTCTCTCTCTCTCTCTCTCTCTCTCGTATACAAAGGTCTAACCATGGCACACCAATTATCCTTGCACAGAAGAAAAAGCACACTGGAGCACGTAAGGCACATCAAAGCACTCCAGTGTACCTGATATGGCAGCTGACTTTGGTTGAGGATTTGACGAACATTTGTCGACGTTACCTGTTGCTTGCTGGAGAAACGAGACAGCGGCCGCCGTTGAGGCAGGAGGTGGGCGTGCACGTCTCTGGCTCGTGGGCGCGGCAGGCATGGGTGCGGGTGAGTCGCGGTGTTACAAAAGATGTCGAGTTAGTATCCACGACCTGGAGGAGGATACGAATCGTGATTCCCATTTCGCGTCCAGTTTGGCATCTACTGTCAGCAACATTTCCCTGTCAGCTAAAGTTGGGTGAAAAGCGGCGTGATTCATGTGTGCGATACATATCAGTCAGTCAGTATAATCATCACTTCGTAGTAGAGGTGAGAGTGAAAGATGGAGGTGGATCTTGGGTAAGAGGAAATGACGCTTTGGAAAAAAGCGGTGAGTGTGAGCGATATAGGAAAGGAAGTTCGAGTATACAGAGCTTTGAGAAGATACCGAGTGACGAATGACATAAGAGTAGGATCTCTACACTACCTGCAAGGGGAGTGTGACGGAGGCGCGGGAAGCAGCGGAGGAAGGATCAGGAGGGCCAGTGTGGTGTAGCGAGGGCAGGGCGGGGTCGTTGTGAGGTCCCCGAGTCCTGGTACCTCCTGGTCCAGTAGCTGGGGCCGCCATCACCACCGTCAGGTTGGTCGCCGCCTCTAGCTTTACATACACACACACACACACACACCAGGTAGTAAGATATGGCCTTATATGTAGATATATATGTAATGTTACATTATATCATCTATATGTATATTTAGCACGTCTATATTATACGATATCTTAATCTTTAAAAGCATGTCCTTCATCAGATCATGGAGTGCATGATTTATTTATCTGTGATCATGTAGTTTTCCTGAAACTAAAAACATTATTTGAGATTTAGATTCTTCTTGATAATCTAAAACCATAAACTTTAGTTGTTTTTACAATCTAAATTTATACCTTCCCAAATGTTGGAGGTTGAAAGTGAAGTAAGTAGGGATTAGAAAGTTAACATTTATATCTGCATACATCTGCTACTATACGTAAATCATAATCAATATCTCTCATCTGTGTCTGTACTTATAGAATGTTATCTTCGTCATCTCTAACAATGGAAAAACTAGCAAGTGCAGGAGAGCATGGAGCTCCCTCTCTGCCAGTCGACACTGACCAGTCGTGAGTGTAGCGCTAGCAGGCCTTGTAGCTTGACCGAGTCCATAAAACCTCCCGACGGCGACTCCCTCACACTCACCCACACACACGTTGAGGGGGAGTGGCGTCGGGCTTCCTCCTCCCCGCCGCCTGGGGAGGCGTGGGTTGATAAGGGCGGTTGGAGGGAGGCCTTGTTTACGGGAGGCGCGGTAGGTCTGGCGGCAGGGTAGTGATTTATATCGTCCAGGCGGGGGTAATGAAGGTCAGAATGGCGTGGGTGTTCCTCGTAGGCCTGGACACTGATCACCTCCACGACCCCGCCCACCACCTGCGACACGCCCCGCACCAGACGCCCCAGACCACCCCCGCCCTCCTGCTCCACACCAAGATAAACAAAAGAAAGGCCTTACTTGGTTGCCACGCAAGCTACACATTTGTGTTTGTATACACGCACCTGCAGCTTCAAGGCTGCGCTACAATCAGTAGCACGGTCTAGTAAATCACACACACACACACACACACACACACACACACACACACAGTAACTTTAATATGCATAAAATGTATTAGAAGAAAAGTCACCCATTTTCCCGGGCATCTGACCTCTGGCGCCCATCCAGTGGTGAGGTGTGCGGGCGTGGTGGGCGTGAGGGTGATGGGGGCGGCGTGGGCGAGGGCGTCAGCTGGCAGCACCCGCACTGCCACAGTCACGTTGGCCGCCACGTCCTTTTGACCCCAGACCAGGTCATCCACCGCGAACTGCAGCTCGTACCTGCAGAGTCAACCAACACAGACAGGTCAAGCTCCTGACGGTCTAGCTGACCATTTCGTTATATACCATACGAAAATAAAGATCTTTCCTCACAGTCAGTAGGGGAAGAAGGAGACTAACCTTCCTTCCGTGACCTGGCTGGAGGCGAAGATATCACCAGTGTGGGTGTTGAGGGAGAAGAGCGGGTGTGGGGAGCCTCGCCAGCGGAAGGTCTTGTCTCCCAGGTCCCAGTCGTCGGGGTCGTCCACGAACACCCGGCCCAGCGGTGCGTCCGACCCTCCTCCCTGCGTCCAATAGGATTTTAAACATCTTTAGTAATATTGGGTCTCTTTTATTGACGAACAATGACCGCATTTGCACGCGTCATCTCTATAGTTGTCAAGTATGATTTGCAGAAACAAAAGTCTACTATCTTCGACCATGACCCAAAACCAACCCGTGGTGTACCATGACCACTCCCTAAAACTCAGTCTATCGACAGTACGTCGTCCCCCATATACCACAACGACCCAATTTATTCCATCCCATATTATTTTACCTGCATATAAGCATGTAGGGAGAGTGGTCCTACCTATGTCTTCCAGAGGTAGACGGTCTTGGCTGCGGGCATCTACCTGCAGGTAGAACGGACCTACCTGAGTCTTCCAGAGGTAGACAGTCTTGGCTGCTGGCTTCATGGGGTTGTCGTTGACGTCATCGATGACCACTGTGACGGTGTGGGTGGCGGCCAACCCCCCAGCGTCAGCCACCAGCACCCCCACCAGCAGCTGACGGTGTTCCTCGCGGTCCACGGCGTCCACCGTCCACAGCTCCGCCCCGCCCCGACCACTGTCAAGATCTGTCAGCGACGGTGTGATGTTATGTATGGAACCAACAAAGGAGAGAGAGAGGAGTCCTCTTTACTTGGCCTTTTTTCATGTCAGCTGAGGCGGCATGGGGAACTGAGGCCCTAATCAAGGCCATCTCATTAACGCTATAAGCATATACCCTAGACTGAATCAGGTACCCCTTTTATCAACCAACCCCCACGGTGGAACCACAGTTGGGATGACTGTGGGTCGACTTCCGCATCCAGGATTTGAACCTATGCGCTCTACCCTGGGCAGACTGTGAATGCGTCAGTCATGAACGCTAACCACTACACCAAGGAAGTCCGTAAATATCTTCGCAGAAGATAAAAAAGATAATGTTTTTGCTCTCTTCCTTTCGCTTATTTTCTTCGTTTTCTTCCTGAACTCAGTATCGTATGATATTCCTGAAGGATCAGGTCAAAGGCAAGAGGTTTTGAAGGTTTACTGGTGATGAGAGTGTAGTAAAGATGCTCTTTGATCTGACCCTTAAAAACTCAGATCAAAGGCCAGTGGTGTCGAAGTTTTCGTGAAGATGCAGTTGTCGAGGGTAAAGTGAATTCAGTTTTATCCAGGATGTCGTAAAAATGTCCTTGATGGCGTACCTCTTCCTCCGTTGTGAAGATGATGGTGAGTGATAGTGTGGAGGCGGACATATTATATTCACTCGCGAATATTGGTGTTTCTAGTTGTTAAATCTTAAAACATCATTATTGATTCATATCGTAAAGAATCTATAAGTTTTGTGCCAACCGCTATATAACACAGATCTGTGCCAGACCAGTTCAGATACAGCAACCTTTCCCTCCTGCTCTATACATCTTTATCACAGATACATTACTGTCACACTTCGATTTAGCAAGTGAGCCAATGTAAAATACTCGTACATTTTTCTTCACTCTAATGGCATAGGTATAACGAAAAGATGGTAAGACAGAAAATGGACAATCAACGAGAATTGAATAGTCAGTTTTTTCATCTGCCACAGAAAACACATCATTGAATTAAACTCGATACTTTTCATTTTGACAGTTGACATGTTTATCTGAAAAGTTTTAATTAGATTAAACTTAGGATTATCTCATGACCAAATGATGGATCATTAAACTTATCGTGTTGACAAACGCACATATTTGAGCAAAACACAGTACGGCTCACTGAGACCAGCGCTGTTTACCTAAGTCAATAAGACCATCATCAAGCGATCCTACAGTACTTCTATCGTACTAAATAGATAATAAGTAGACCTTATTCCATTTTCATACATATTCGCCATTTCCCGTGTTAGCGAGGTAGCGCGAAGGACAGAGGTCTGAGCCTTAGAGAGGATGTCCTCCTTGGCCCCCTTCTTTATTCCTTCTTTTGGAAAATTAAAAAAGAGGGGAAGATTTCCAGCCCCCCGCTCCCTCCCCTTTTAGTCGCCTTATACGACACGCAGGGAATACGTGGGAAGTATTCTTTCTCCCCTATCCCCAGGGTTAAAGTACACCTTATTATGATATGCAATATCTTTGGCCACTTTTTTCCCGGGAATCGGTGACATAAAGTTCCTCCCCAAAAATAATGTAATGTCCTCGTCTTGCTGGAGATCTCCCAGTGTTTGCCAGTCAGGATTACAGGAGTTGTGAAGAAATATAAAAGTAAGATGTATTTGATGAACGAGTGATGCCGTCATGAGCAACGAAAGTGTATACAAGGAGAACGAAGTTTGTGACAGTCTGAGTACTTACGAGGGTCGAACTTCAGTGTGATGTGAGCTAAGACGGACGCTGTGTTGTTGGGTGACAAGGAGAGGTTGAAGGGCGGTCCGTGTCCCAGCGCCCACACGTCGTGATCAGTGGCAGTGAGGGCGCCCAGGAGGGTTGGGGCAGCGCCCTCGATCACGTGGAAGAGTGTGGGAGGGAGGAGGACGGGTGGGCTGTCGTTGACGTCTGTTACGGTGATGGTGAGGGTGGCGGTGGCCGTGAGGGGCGGCTGGCCACGGTCCACGCCCAGGATCTTGGCCACACCTATACCGCCGTCAGGAGGAGCCTCGCGGTCCAGGACCCCACGCAGGCTTACCTCCCCTTCAGAGTCCACGGTGAGGACGCCCCAGCCTCCCTCCACACGGTAATCCACCTTCTGTCGTCCATCCTGTGAGATGATTAAGTCTATACTGGATCTTCACGTGTGAATGTATCTACATACTGTCATACAGGATGTTTCCTTTATATATAGTGACTGACGTGGCCCGGGCTAACACGCCATAGATGTGGCCTATTTAGTGAAAGGAAAATTGAGTAAGAAAGTAAGAAAAAGAATTATGATTTTATTCAAGAGTTCCTCAGGTGTCTGGAGACCCGATTCTTGAAAGAGGGAAGGAGGGAGCATAACGGTCAGTCTCTGTATGACTAGTCTCCACACAGCAACTAAAGGAAATAGTGACGGGTTCAAGCCTTGATGGCAGGAGCATAAGCAGACAGTTCACGAGAGCAATGACCAAGGTCTTACTTGTAGAATAGGGTAGGCGGCAGCAACAACGTGGCAAACAGAGATGGGTAATTGAAAAGTGATGATGCTTGGAGAATTACTAAGACGAAAAACTTTTTATTCCACTGCATGTAATAAAGACGCCGAGGAAGAGCCATTCCATATATGTGAACAGATCTCTATTCTGGAGACAGTAAGACCCCAGTAGATCTGAGGTAGCTATTCACGGGTGTCATAGCTTCGACAACTATACAAGACTCAAACTTTTAGGAAGCAGATTTTCCAATGTTGATTATGTAAGGTTTCCAAACTAGTTTCCAAACTAGAATGGCAGTTAAGGAGAGTCTTAAAGTCGATGGAGACATCAGAAGTGAGAGCAATTGGGCGATAGTCGGAAGAATTAAAAGAGTCAGTCACGCAATATGTATTATGTAAACCTATTCTCCGTGAAGCATTTCCCTGCAGACGTCCTTGAACTTAATTTGATCATTTTGTAGGTCAGGTGAAAGAAAATCTTCATTTTTGCCCATAAGCTACATCTTCACTACACTTTCGTCTCCACGACCCCTCTTTCTACCCAAGCAGAGAGAGGAAGTTAGAGGCCAGATACGTCAAACCACACACACATTCCGGAGATAGATTAAATGAAAACAAGGCTTGAACCTTTTATGGGATCAGATCCTGCAGCAGTGCGACTCCCAAATAGTAAAGGTCAGAGTAGCCTAATTCTTCACGTATTTTGCTGCACAATGGCCTCAATCGGTAAAAGATCAGGTAATTTTGTTTCAACGTGTTATTGAATACCTTCTGTTGTTCTATCAGGCACATGCTGTTGAATCTATATGTATTAAGGTATGTGGCTAAGTCACCTGCACTCACCTGGCAGACTCATACCGTGATGCAATTTATGCATCTAATCAGTTAAATCTCGGAGGATAATAATGAGATGGGAAATCTCCCTCATTCGTCACGATTGACACAAATGCATTACGACCTTCAGGATTTCACTTCTGAAATGATTTATCAAGAGATTGTGCCTCCGCTGACAATAAATCAAAGAAAAGTATGAAACACTGTATGTTGGGTGTATGCTCGACCTTTGACCTGACTTCTCAAGGCCAGGTGAAAGGTTACGCCATCATAAACAAGGGTCGTACCATCGCTCTGAAGGATCGTGCTACCACTGTGCTCAAGGGGTTAAGTATAGTACATAAAATACCTCTCTAAATCCCCCTCACGGACGGCCAAGATTCCCAGAGGTACTGAGCAATATATATCCAGGCCAGAGCTGGATACCGCTGGTGAGGAGGTAGGAGGAGGCCAACATTCCGCACCATCTCCACATCCAAAGTAGAAACGTTCAACTTATATGTGAAGTTTTCCCCTTTGCCAACCAGCTGCGCTTTCTCTCACGTCTTCTGTTCCCCGGGATGAGGACGGAGACGTCAAAGAAGTCCGGATGTTTGCTGAAGATTCTTCGAGATCACCGCCGCCCTCCTGCCCAGCCACCCAGCCCACTACTCTGGAAAGACTCGGCAAAAAAACAGATCCTTTTCCTTGACAAGTATCTTTTACTACAGTACTTACCCGTGCATATATATATATATATATATATATATATATATATATATATATATATATATATATATATATATATATATATATATAAACCCTCGCAGTACCAGAGATTTTATATTTCCCTATACGGCTTTTTCAACCCATTCATTTGCGAACAAAACCATATTTCCGCCAGACAGATTACGGTAGGTAACGCGGGATCATACGAATATCATGGCACAAAAGAATAAAAGTCAGAACATGATCACTGCTGGGAATATACAGTAACATAACACTGGGTAATGTTATCTTTATTGCTAGGGTTAGTCATGTTTCATGCACGACCAATGATTACGTTTGTTTATTACATACTCTGCTACTGAATATCTGTAGGGGTTACACAGATAAAATCCTTTGCGTGTAGATACTTTGAAAAATGTAACTTTTCCCATTTGTCTAAGTACTCATAGTTTTGCATAGTGTGTGTGTGTGTGTGTGTGTGCGCGTGCGCGCGTATCAGCACAAAATTGGTGTGGAAGTTCAGACACACAGCCCATGTTCAGGTGAGGTGAGGGGGTGTCTGTAGTTGAGTTGTGTGAGAGATTTTGAGTTCCCTCACGGTGAGTATGGCCAGGAGATTGGGTGGGCGTGCGGACGTGTGTGTACTCACCAGATGAGTGTCTGGGCGGGTGTACTCACCATGTCTGGGTCATGGGCGGGGAGGGCAGCCAGGAGGGTACCGGGGGCGGCGTCCTCCCTGACGGTGACGTGGGCGTGCGGGCGGTGGAACTGTGGTGGGTTGTCGTTGACGTCCCTCAGGAGGACGGACACCCAGGCGGAGTCCAGGTGGCGCGAGTCCTCCCACCCCCCGCGGCCCTGGGGGAGAGACAGGTGGTACTGGGGTAACCAGCTGGTCATGACCCATCTACATCAATGTAACCTAACCCATTCAGAGAGAGATCAGAAAGCACACAACAGTTGTTGGACACCATCATCCAGACGCCAGATGTTCGTACATTCCTCCAGGCCATCTATCTGGAGCTGACCATAGACAGTGGTCGACCATTTCGTCGATAAGAAAAATTCAAGGAACCAGTAAGGGTGTATGGCCGCCTCGCCGTCTACGTGTGTGAGAAAAAGCAATTTTCCGAACAAGTGAGTTAGAACAGCGGAAGCGATGCTCTCACACTTCCTGCAACTTTATTTCTTGTTCCATTATCGCCAGTTGCCAGGGAGACCCTCGGCCAACAGGGAGGCCCTCGGCCAACAGAGAGACCCTCTGCCAACAGGGAGGCCCTCGGCCAACAGGGAGGCCCTCGGCCAACAGGAGAAAGAGAGGCAGATATTTCACCTTGGCCTCCTGCGTCCATGCTCCTCCTCCCTGCACACTGACAGCATTCCATGAGTCATCCATATAATTGTTCAGTAAACAGATAAAACTCTGTAACACAACACTTTCATATTGTTCATAACAGAGATGATACAACACTGAACATAATCAGATATCAATATCACATGTAAAGATTAATTTTTGATAAGCTATGAAAAATATATTTGATTTAATGACGCCAAACATTTTTCTTTTAATACTTTTTTGATATTTTTCTGCAAATGAAAGTCACGCAAAGGATAGAGCATACCTAACCCTGCTAGTATGTACTTCTTTTAAATCTCTCTCTCTCTCTCTCTCTCTCTCTCTCTCTCTCTCTCTCTCTCTCTCTCTCTCTCTCTCTCTCTCTCTCTCTCTCTCTCTCTCTCTCTCTCTCTCGTCATATTCAGATGATTTCCAGAATATGTGCTTCAGCTGTTTACTGGTTGAGTCAATACTCATGCTGCATGTTTACTGGTTGAGTCAATACACATGCTGTATGTTTACTGGTTGAGTCAATACTCATGCTTTATGTTTACTGGTTGAGTCAATACTCATGCTGTATGTTTACTGGTTGAGTCAATACTCACGCTGTATGCTTACTGGTTGAGTCAATACTCATGCTGTATGTTTACTAGTTGAGTCAATACTCATGTTGTATGTTTACTGGTTGAGTACCTACTCACCCTGTCAGTCACCTGAACCATAAACTTGAAGCCCCGACGATGGGTGTCGTCTTCGTAGTCCAGCGTCTTCAGTGCGTACAGCTGTCCCACATACCCGGCCGTCCTCATGCCGAAGTGCTCCCAGCCCCACCCGCTCGCCTCCACCACCTGACACACGGGGGGAAAGAAAAAGTCTCATTTTCAGTAGAATATATGTCTAAACCTGATCTAAGAGTTCCTTATCGTGTATCATGAAACCTTCACCTTTTAAGATGGTTTCTGACAACGTGATAATGCATTACGTACCATGTAAAAGAAGTAACTCACCCTGTAAGATAAGAGCCCCACCTGCTAGAAGTGCCTCTTCTTGTAGAAGTGACTAACCCTGTAAAAGTGATTTACCCTGTAGAAGCAACTTACCCTGTAGATATGACTCTCTCTGTAGAAGTGACTCACCGTGTAGAAGTGACTCACTCACCCTGTAGAAGAAGTAGTTGGCAGTGTCAGGGTCGAGGACGGAGATGTGAAGCAGCGTGGAGTTGTCGGGAGGACCAGCGCCCCAGGTCTCGTCCATCTCCACATGCCACAGTGTTCGCTCCAGTCTTGGTGGGTTGTCGTTCACGTCCACCAGACGCACCACCACCACGCCCGTCCCTACGACAGTGAGGCACACCGCTGGTCTTACACACACACACACACACACACACACACACACACACACACACACACACACACACACTGTATCATGGAGACATTCCTGTATCATCCTGAGTTTTCTTGACTGGCATGATTCTGAATTCATCATACTGGAAGCAGTAGTCTGTTCATCTATAACGTCGGTTCTTTTCATATCAAATTTTATCAGTGAAATATGATAATCTGTCTGGGTTGTGCTGATAAAGAAATGCTTAAAACACTTGATGTGAAGTATATGTATATATGTTGTTAGATAAGCTCCTCCCATTCAATTCATCAACAGAAAATGTAGAAATGATTCGGAAAAATATATTGTATCAGCGCGTTGATACTTGGAGCAATAACACGACTTTCTTTTCACAATATTCAAGATACAAAATAATCCATGAAAAACATAGAGTAACTTTATTCCATCCTAACATCGAGTTTGTCACTAGTCAGACATAACTGTACATAATATTCTGCGATTTCCTAGTCCAGGCCAGGCCAGGTCAGGCCAGTCCAGGCCAGGCCAGGCCAGGCCAGGCCAGTCCAGGCCAGGCTAGGCCAGGCCAGGCCAGTCCAGGCCAGGCAGATGGTGTACCATGGAGTTGATCTACCGGTCCAAACAACAGATGGATACTCACCCCTGAGACCCCCACCATCTGTGGCCACCACCTGGATCTCGTACTCGGGTGTGGTCTCTCGGTCCAGACAACAGATGGCCGTCCGCACCACGCCGGTGTCAGGATGAACGGAGAAGATGGCCTCACCCGTACGTTCCTGGATGACGTTCTTCTCGATGGAGTAGGTGATCCTGGCGTTGGTGCCCTCAGAAGTGTCGTCCGCGTCCCACGCGCTGATAACAGCCACTGACAGATCTGAGTGTACATAGTTATATAACATGTAATGCTTGGTGCTCGAGAGAGAGAGAGAGAGAGAGAGAGAGAGAGAGAGAGAGAGAGCACCCCACCGCAACGACCCTCGTGGCAGATTATATAAGAGCAAACGAGGATAATGAGCCACCAGCCAGCCAGGGTGTGTGACGCACTGCCACCCCCTCCCTTCCTCCCCTTCCCCCACAGTGTTACGTTGGATGTCACGACGTCCGTCGGCGCTGTATCATCCAAGCTGTGACACGCGTAACATTCAAGCGTTACTTTATATCATAACACAAGTTTCGATAGGAGAACAACCGAGTGTAAGTGTGTTTCTCCAATTACTGGAACGCAGCTGTGATGATGTTAACAAGGTCGAGTGTTACTGTGTTACATCAGATGTTACTGCGTTACATTAGGTAACACAACCGTCTGGGATGAACAACACAGAGTGCGAGGCTGTACTGTTAACTACCCACCTCGTAAACTTGATCTCTCTTTAAAGATAATTACCGAAGAGGTTTCCCATCACGCTGGATGACGTATAAAGAGGTCATTATAGGATCAGGGGAGTTAATTATAATTACGGTGCAAATGACCGCGTCTTATGCAGCTGTTTGCAAGTGCAGGAACCGGTAGTTTAAAGTCTTCAGGGATAATAAAAGGGAAGGCGTCAAAAGCCATTGTTGGTGTTATTAGAATCATTAGTGAGACCTCTGATGATGCTGAGGCAGTTCATTCTCTTAAATACTATTGAGGTCATTCGAGGTCGTTTACATTCCAGTGAGTTTATTTTCTGTCCAGGGAAGACATGTGTTTTGATCAGCCAGTAGGAACAGCGTGGGCCAGGGTGGAGGACCTCACCCAACACAGGACTTCATACATTATTCCCTGTGAGCAGGACGGGACGACCCTAGAGCAGGACAGTCCGAACCTTCTGCAGGACGGGACAAACCTTGAGCAGGACGGGACGAACTTGAGCAGGACGGTCCGAACCTTGAGCAGGACGGGACGAACCTTGAGCAGGACGGTCCGAACCTTGAGCAGGACGGGACGAACCTTCAGCAGGACGGGACGAACCTTGAGCAGGACGGAACGACCCGAGAGCAGGACGGGACGAACCCTGAACGTATACACTTCCTTTTGGGGATCCCGTGAGGGATTGTCGCCTGCATCCCTGGTGAACATACAGCCAAGAGCCAGGGAATGGTAATACTCCCTCACCAAAGTCATCATCATTAGAGTAATGCGTCACCTACTCTGTGACTATGACTGACAATCATCATAATGATTATGTTTGATGCCATATGTCCTTAAGTGCCTCATACTACATCATATGAAGATACATACAGATACATAGTTTACTAAGTATCACTTTCATTCGTTGACTGATCCGCCATGTTAACTAAATTTTGACACTTATTACATCTATATAACATGTTTCAAAAGCCAAAATATGACAAGTCTAAACCATTTTCAGGTTTCATCAGAGAGCCACTATGAATCGTATTTCACTGACATCAAAAGGTATTTTCCCTTATAAATTTGTCTCGTTTAGACCACTGGCGCAAAGCGGAAACTGCAAGGTTCAGCGGCTCAGCCAGAAATTGTGTGATTTTTAAGGACACTTCCCGACAGGAAACAGATCTCCCGCCAGGATTTCTCTGGAACTTAGAAAACTGCTTCATGGAGGACGAAAATGATTCTGTTGCTTAAGTTTGCCTTTATTTTGCTACAGTATCAAATGAATTACATCATATTTCGCTTGTCAGTAATGTACCTTATTAAGTATATATTGAGGCAAATATTCATTGATGCCGCTATCATAATTTGTTTCGCAAGTTTGGGTAGGTGGAGTGACTTGTTTATCAATTATAAAAAGTCTATCGTTTGTGAATATCAGAAATGTAAAGTGTAAGACATTGGTTGTAACAGAATCCTAAACATAGCATGTTATTCTTGTCAAGGAAAACCTTGCCAAAATATCGTTCAAAACTAGAAGTAAAATCTATTCAAATCAAAAAGGTAAACCAAGAATACAGTAAAGATATATCACGAGTTATATTTAAGAATTCGGAAAGATTGTTGTATATAGCAGGAGTTGTGTTATACATGTTGTACCAGGAGGAACGTGAGGGGAATCACAACCCTAGGTCGGTGGCCACTCTTCTCTGAGCAACTTAAATCAAATTAGGTTTTGGATCTCTGTGAAGAATCTTGTTTTTCCCTCCAATTCCTCTGTGCTGAACCCAAAATTAAAACTTTTTTATGCAACATCTGACATTAGATATTTTCATCAAAAATTAAACCTCGGTCTTCAGTCTTTTTTTCATAATTGTGCGACAATTTGAGATTTAGTTAACCAAAAATCGTTCGATTAAAGAAACAGAAATATGGTGAATCTTGTCCAGAGAACAACAAGAACAAAATATGACAAGAAAGATAAGACATCTACTGCCATTGTATGATTATAAAGTAACATTCTTCCTCAGTACCAGTATGGTCGATAGACAATTAAATAGATGATATGTCGTGTGGGATGGCAGAGGCTGGAGGACTGTCAGCGACCAGGCGCCAGGAGGATGTGTCGCCGGTAATTAAGTCGTCTCTCCAGACGACACACAGACAGACGAAGATGGAACGACTCGTGGAGTTATTGAGCTCCGGGCCTGGCATGGCTGTGCTTGAGTGCCACACTGGGAGACCAGTCTTGTCCTAACTTCTGACTGAAGGAAAATTAATCAGGGGAAAAAACTGGGCAAAATCTGTGATGTACTGCGGTTTCATGCGTACCTTGTAATCCCAACTGGACTGAAAAAGTTTTAAACGTCATTAAAAGTTGCCTGCTGAGATAAGCTGCGTGGATAGTTAATCAAACCTGGCAAGGTTTTTAGGAAGCGTCGTCATACTGAGTTTAAAAAGTCGAGACTAATCTTGAGAAAGTTAAACACAGAGGAGAGAAAGAGAGAGAACCACCGCCAGTTAAAACTAGAGTACCTAGTGAGAGAAATATTCTTTCCTTATAAAATCTTTGATATAATTCTGTTATAATAACCTAGATATGTGAGGTACGTTTTGCAGGAGACATAATCATCCCTCTCTTTCTCGTTCTATATAAAGGTATGACAGGATAATTATTCCTCAGTAGTCACACAGGCACAAGAGGGGTATTTTGTCCTCTGTCTGTACACTCAAACTGCCAGGCTAAGTCTGTGTCAAACCACGACAGTTGTATGCGTCCTGTTAGTGTGTGACAGACAAAATTAGACCATAGTGCCTCTTGCACCACGAAGGTAGTATACCACTAGGCTTGTTCATCAGTTTGTGAATGTGTCATGATGACGCGAGTATGACTACACCCACCTGTGATGCCCTCCATGAAGCCAGACAGAGGTCTGTCCTCACTACTTCGAAAACCTCAAAAAATGGAAAAATTAAGTTGTCTGAGAGAGAAGAGAGAGCGAGTCATGATGTAAAGGGTTCATCTCACAAGATAACGTCTCAAATTACGAAGAAAAGTTTTTTTAAACTTCCGTTTTGTTAAACACGAAGAAAAAAAACAGTGAGGATTTTTCTCCTCCGTAACGCCCGCGCTGCAATAGATTCCATGGTGGGCTGGAGCTGGGGAGGCAGATGGTAAGAATGTTGGAGGGTCGTAATGTTCCTGTAAATGTTGGAGCTGTTCGGACCCCTGGCCAGTTAGCTCACTATTTCTGTGGTCATTGCCTCAGCAGTTCCTGCCCTCTGTAAATATGCTCTTCTTTACTTAACACTGGATAATATATATATATATATATATATATATATATATATATATATATATATATATATATATATATATATATATAATGGTTAAGATATCTACAAAACCCGTCATCATCAATTTTAAGACAGAAAAGTGTATAAGTTAGCAATGTAACATATAACGTACGTCATCGCAACGTTAGATAACAACACCAGTTGGTTACGAGGTCACATATATGATACGTAGTTCACGTCTTGATATGTGGTTCAGTTGACACTGATGACGATTCTAAGTAATTACTCGTAAAGTCAACCTTGATAAGATTTAAAGAGGCATTTATCTGAGGTAATGTTCCCGCTGAGCCTCCACTAACCCGTTTGACTCACCTCTCTCTCTCTCTCTCTCTCTCTCTCTCTCTCTCTCTCTCTCTCTCTCTCTCTCTCTCTCTCTCTCTCTCGTCAATAAAGCCATGATAGTTTGATTCGTATATTCGTGTCCGAGGTCATCAAGCCCATGACACCTCACTCCACAATCGTGTACGACACCTGGGGAGGAGGAGGACAGCTCGCTTCGCACAACGTTGCCCGACATCAGGGAAGATACAGTTATCGTTTACATCCGAGTCACACATCAGCGAAGCCATAAAGGCTATGACTGCATGACTAATGGTCGTGTTCAACCTCGGTAAAGCCAAGATAACCATCCGTGTGAATGCCGACCACACAGGGATTCAACCCTGTTTAGAAAAGTCATGTTGTGCATTTAAGGTGCAAATTAGCGAAGCATATACACCAGTGTAGAAGGGGTTGAGACTGAGGGGTTCGACGGAGTGTTTTCATGTAAAAGGTAATTGAAACACATTTAAACAATAGCGGTTTCCTGGGAGGGAACTGGCCAATGAAAGCAAGAGCTTCACTTAGTATTCTGACAATGTAAGCTGTGTTGAGTCGCAAGGTTCTGTGGGAAAAATAAATTGTATTTATCTTTGGATGATGGATTGTCCCACCATGTAGAGCTGGTTGGTCACTGACATACAAAATCAAGTACAGAATATAAGACAATACGTGCAGTTACAGACATACACAAAAACATTAGAAGCAAGTACAAGCACTGAGAGAGAGAGAAACAGGAAAGCAAATACGAGCAAAGATACACACATACACACATACACGCACATACACACACGCGCGCGCGCACAGAACAAGCACATAGAAAAGAGAAATATGTACATCCACCGAAAAAAGAAAATATAGATACACATAAAGTATGACATCTCTCGCGCGCGCACACACACACACACACACACACACACACACATTCGGATCCCCATTAAAAAAATCCGCTCCAGCAATTTATTTATTTCTTCCGACGTATTTTAGGAAAATATATATTACGTATGTAACACCTATGTATGTATGTAACACGGATGTATGTATATAACACGTATGTATGTATGTACCACGTATGTATGTATGTAACACGTATGAATGTATGTCACACGTATGTATATATGTCACACGTATGTATGTAACACAATGTCTGCTTGAAATGTAGTAACTTCAAGTTGTCTGGTGATGTGTTGTGGGTGACGTGTGGTGATGATGTGTGTCTGTTGCCTCGCAGGTCAGGTCAAACGTAAGGATAATTTCCTGATCACTCGTTCTTTTTTGACACGTTGTTTGTCACTGAATGTTGTGACGTCCTGCATCGTAATCATGTTTACGTTCTTGACATAATGCTACGAATTAACAGAATTTCAACTAAAAAAACTTTTGATATTCGAGAAGTTGTTGATGGTGTTGTGTCCTACGTGATGTTGTGAAAGTTATGGTCACTTCCCGGACCTGACTGATTCCTCTCATGTGAACGTCACAGTAGATAGACAAGTATTGTTACAACCATAACAACAACAATATTCGACTTATTCCATTCATGGTTTGTTGTACATAACGAGAGTAATGGTTGTACTTACCGATGGGGCCATTCTCCTGGACGTGGCCGAACATGGTGGCGTTGGGGAAGACTGGCGGGTTATCGTTGATGTCCTTCACCAGCAGTGTGACCACCGTCTCCGACACATGTACTCTGGATCCCCCCAGACCGTGTAAGCTGCCGCCATCCAGACGACGCCCCGCTGGCTCAGACCTGTTGTTACCGCTGGCTCCCTCCTCACCATCGTCACACCCGCTGTCAGAACTGAAGCTGCCCAGCTCGTAGTGCTCATCTGCTGCTGACTCGGCGGCACGCCAGACTCTAGACCTCACCAGGTGGCCTTCAGGAGATGCATCACGGGGGAGAGGCTCCTTCATCACATGTATATAGAAAGGGTCATGTTGATTCAGCTTAGATTTACGGGAAAAATCATCGGAAAATGAAGCTCCATTGTTGAGATCAGGCTTGATTACTGGCTTTGTGGCACTGAATTGGGACGCTAATGTTTGGACCTGGGGTCTGATGGTTGCATATCCCTCCATCGTCCCTGTAATGTTCCCGTGTGTAACTAAAGGATTCGTCATTCTTGACGTCTTTCCTCCTGTTTGTTTTGAGGCAGTGGACGAGGGTTGAGAATCCAGGAATTTTAGATTTTCCACATAACTGCCTTCCCTGTGACCTTCATGACTGTCTGCCGGCGCTGACTGCGAGTCTTGGGGAATTATCTGCCGCTTATCAGTGTGTACAGTGAGCTCGGCTCGTCCACTGTGCCCTTGTGGACCAATAAGGTTCATGGGCCATCTCTCTCCCCTGAGACTTGTCTTGGCTCCAGCGTGTCCATACTCACTATTTAAGATAATGACTGACCTCTGATCTAGAGACACTTTCCTTTGTCTTCACTCTTCCATGTTTCATTGTGTGTCTAGATTCTGTATTTACGAAATTTTCATGATTATCTACTTCGTACAGCATTCCCCGTTGCACGGTTCCATGGCCTTCCATGATCTCTGGTTTGTCTCTGCCTGTTCTTGGTTTTGTTATCTTGCTCCCATATTTCCATTGATCTTTATCTGAATACCTTGACGTATTCGAGAGTTCGGTGACACCCTTAACTGAAAAGGTAATCGCTCTGTGGCCACTGTTCGTTTTGGTTTGTTTATCTTCTCTGACCACTGAGGCTGGAGGCAGACGTCCCTGAAGATAGCCTTCCTCAGTCTTTCCTGTAGACTGATCCTCTGCAACCTCTACTCTACCATGCCTTCTGTCGATATCTCTTCTTGTCATCTCTTGTGTACTAAACCAGTCACCCTTGTATCCTTGCCCTCCGCTTCTTCTCCGCTTCCGGTCGCCCTCCTGGGTCTTGGAGATCTTGGCCAGGTGACGATCCATGGCCTGGCGGCTCCAGAGGGCCTGTCCGTCCCTCACCTGCACCCTCACTCTCCACACCCCCTTCCCTCTGGGCGGGTCGCGGTCCACCGCCTGCAAGGAAAGCATGATCAGCAGAGGTTATTATTGTTGTGGTCCACAACCTGCAGGGAGAATGTGATCACCAGAGGTTATTATTGTTGTGGTCCACAACCTGCTTTGTTCTTACAATGGTTCATGATAATGCCTACATGGACACTAACAATATTGGAACCTGTGGCAGCAGTATTTACACTTCACTTGATGCAAATCTTGGCCTTTTATACCTCGAACTCATTTTTATTGTCAAGTTTGAAATCATTTTAATGCAAGAAAAGTTGGAACCATCAAACAAAAAATGAATGTGAGGGCGAAAGAGAGAGAAAAAGCAGAGGTTTCGTTCACTTATGCCCAAGTTGTGTGTTTTAAACTTACATGTATTAAATTCATAGTTTGAGTGCATGCGGGTAAGAATAAAACAGCCAACAATATAATTAATGAAAGAAAAAGTTGCTGTTGGACAAGTGAACTTGCATGGAATCTAACAGAATAGAACGCAAGTAAAATCCTACTATAAAAACTTACTGTATTATCCTTCCCTCCGCTGCGCTAAGATTCATTCTTAAGGTCAGACATGAGCAAGAAAAGGGAGATGGGAGGCGCAAGGGACAGTGAAAGATAAGGTGAAAGACAAAGTACAGAAGAATAGAGTTCGAGAGGGTGATGGCTAGAAGGGAGTGTAGTGAGGGAGTTGATGGTGAAGAAGGCATCACTCGTGGTAAAGACTTACCCTACGCTGGATCAGTTCCCCTGTGAGGGAGTTGATGGTGAAGAAGGCATCACTCGGGTCGTAACCATCGACACCGTCGCCTCGCACTGTGTAGAGCAGCCCGTGGTGGTCCAGACGGTCCGCGTCCTGCGCCTCAACCTACCACACAGCAAGACGTTAGTAATCTTCACTCGACATAACATCATAAGAAACTCTGACCTTATGAAGCAGTCGAGACGTCAGAGGATAGTCAGTATTACGACACCTCCTACAACCGTAGATCCCTCGTCCCTAATCTGCAGTTCGACACCACATTCTTTGTATCATGTCTAGTGTTTCTGTACGTAGGTTTTCACTCTTATCCTGCAGTAAATTTATTTGTTCAATGAATTTTTAATCTAACAATCATGCGAAGGCCACATAGACATCATTCATTAAAAGTATAATCAACTTTTACAACCTGTTAGTCAGAACAAGAGTGGAAAATTTTACAAATGGTCTAAATTGTCAGTGGAACTCACGCGTTTCTGGTCGCAATCACTGTTCTATTTCTGTGAAAAATGCTGGAGAGTGAAATCAAAAATATAACCGAGATGATATTAATTGGAAGGATGACTATATCTGAACCTGTAATTAATTGATTTTTTCGTAAGTATTCTGTAATCAGCTCGAGAAGAGTGGTTCACTGCCTCACTGAATCTATTACGAAGATTCGAATCCAAGGTTCAGTGATTATCTGAAGTGTTGGCGTAAACTTGAACACTCTGCCTCATTGTCTTTATATATCTACCAGACACAGGAAGACATCATGCACGGTGGATGTTACCTTCGTTAAAGATGTGCACATTTGGTTCATAGACTAATTAGCTCAGAGTATCATTCATAAAGTCTTGATTCATATCATCACCAGTGAGTGAACTATGATTTGCTCCTCCTGATACATTTACTCATGATCAAAAGTTTCTTGTTCTGTAAACATCGTTTTGTCCTGGTGTGAGCTTTGCCTTTAATGATGATGTCAGAGTTTTAGTGATCAAGATCTTATTAAGCTAAATAAGCGTGTGATGTCAAGGCTGGTGATGAGAATGTGTGTGTGTGTGTGTGTGTGTGTGTGTGTGTGTGGGAGGGTGTGGTAGTGGAGGTGGTGGATGGATTAAATTGCTGGTCGCAGTAATTGGCGGCGGTGCTAACGCTGTAGAGGCGGGTGGATGAAACTGGCGGTTATGATAATGATGATAGTGGTGGTAAAGTTGTTGTATTCTACGTGGTTAGGAAGTGTTAAGAGGGCGGGGTAGTGTTGTGGCGATGAGGTTGTGGAGTTGTGGTCAGGTGAGGAGTTGTGGTAGGAGAGGAGGAGGATGCCTCTATTTCGTTGTTGTGTTTCCGTCTATGGTGGTGAGCTTGGAGGAGCCTTCTGTGTTGTTCTCCTGTCACTATCTGTAATGATTAAGAACTTACGATATCATTTCTGTCCTCCGGTAGATAACTTCGTTGTAGACCATCAGGTCATATCTGTCGGTCGTCCTCCAACCATTCTCCAACACAGTATCACCAACACTAACCTTAGTGATGGTGGCTGGGAGGTGTCGGTCGTCCTCCAACCATTCTCCAACACAGTATCACCAACACTGACCTTAGCGATGGTGGCTGGGAGGTGTCGGTCGTCCTCCAACCATTCTCCAACACAGTATCACCAACACTAACCTTAGTGATGGTGGCTGGGAGGTGTCGGTCGTCCTCCAACCATTCTCCAACACAGTATCACCAACACTGACCTTAGCGATGGTGGCTGGGAGGTGTCGGTCGTCCTCCAACCATTCTCCAACACAGTATCACCAACACTGACCTTAGCGATGGTGGCTGGGAGGTGTCGGTCGTCCTCCTCGACGACGGTGAGGTGGGGCTGCGGGTTGAGGAAGTAGGGCGGGTTGTCGTTGACGTCACTCACCCTCACCTGCACCATGGCGTGCACTGTGTGGCCGCCTCCCTCCGCCGCCACCACCAGCTCGTGCTGATGACACACACATGACCAGGGGGAAAATATCGTGTCAGACGAGTCAAGTTACTTGGTTATTATTCCATTAAACTGTTCCTGTGTGGGATAATCTAACCACGCTTCGTTGTGAAGTTATTATTATTATTTTTATTATACTTTGTCGCTGTCTCCCGCGTTTGCGAGGTAGCGCAAGGAAACAGACGAAAGAAATGGCCCAACCCCCCCCCCCCCCCCATACACATGTATATACACACGTCCACACACGCAAATATACATACCTACACAGCTTTCCATGGTTTACCCCAGACGCTTCACATGCCTTGATTCAATCCACTGACAGCACGTCAACCCCGGTATACCACATCGCTCCAATTCACTCTATTCCTTGCCCTCCTTTCACCCTCCTGCATGTTCAGGCCCCGATCACACAAAATCTTTTTCACTCCATCTTTCCACCTCCAATTTGGTCTCCCTCTTCTCCTTGTTCCCTCCACCTCCGACACATATATCCTCTTGGTCAATCTTTCCTCACTCATCCTCTCCATGTGCCCAAACCACTTCAAAACACCCTCTTCTGCTCTCTCAACCACGCTCTTTTTATTTCCACACATCTCTCTTACCCTTACGTTACTCACTCGATCAAACCACCTCACACCACACATTGTCCTCAAACATCTCATTTCCAGCACATCCATCCTCCTGCGCACAACTCTATCCATAGCCCACGCCTCGCAACCATACAACATTGTTGGAACCACTATTCCTTCAAACATACCCATTTTTGCTTTCCGAGATAATGTTCTCGACCTCCACACATTCTTCAAGGCCCCCAGGATTTTCGCCCCCTCCCCCACCCTATGATCCACTTCCGCTTCCATGGTTCCATCCGCTGCCAGATCCACTCCCAGATATCTAAAACACTTCACTTCCTCCAGTTTTTCTCCATTCACACTCACCTCCCAATTGACTTGACCCTCAACCCTACTGAAGTTAAAGTAACATTTTTTTTTGGCATTTTGGTGGAGTTATTTGAAGTCTGATAGATTTTTTCTCCTCCTTCTTCTTGACCCCAGTTATTTCAGTCACACTTCATCACAGAACTCATCTGTATCATTGCTCACAAGGTATGTCATTGTCTTGAATAGTTTTTATCGTGCTTGATGGCTTAAGTTATCATACCCAAAATGTGCCATCATACTGGCTATCAGTCTTAACAAGTCTTATAATTGTAGATTCGTTACTGTGTTAAAGGAGTGACTGCAAATAAAATGCTCGAAAGCATTTTGTATCCAGACCTAACCTAACCTAACCTAACCTTCACATGAATTACCTTCTCGACTTATCATTTAGGAACGGAGGAAAGAGTCATTCCAGAGGTTGTATGTATCTGCTCCACACAGCAGAAACTGGGAGGTACTTGATGATGAAGGATAACTCGATAGATAGAAATTAAATAAAGTCGAACAACATATAATGCGATAAGTCTCACGATGTGATTAGAAAAGTTTACTATCAGCAGTTGAAAATATTACTCACCACTGACTTACAAAATATGAAACTGAGGATCACTTGCCAATACCTGAAAACAAATAACAGATTTTTTCCAAAGACACAGAGGTTTTAACACATTGTGCTGGTGTACGGGGCAGTTGGTGAACATACGTAAGAAATGATTTTGCTGACAAATCTTTTTTTCTTTATTCTTTTACCCGATATTCTGTTGTGAATATGTCCTCCCTACCCTGGGACTGGCAGGTTCAATCGGATGGCGTGATCGTATAGACTGGGGTCGATAGTGAATTTTTTATTTTTCCTGGAAATCGTATTATGCTTTGGTTGACTTAGCCTCTCTCTCCCTTTAGTCTCGTAGTAGTGAGTGTTTAGCCAGCGACGATCAAAGGACGTTTTCCAGGAAAGTGTCTTTGTGTCTTGTGTCTGGTCCCTTGACCTGTTATATGGTCACTGTCACTGTATAACTGGCAATGACACCCTAATTACTTCACTTTTCAAGCTACACATTCTTTTGTTCTTCCTTCAAAGCTGTTTTTGGTGATATCTCGATACGCTTTTATAATCTTTCATACATTTTACGTGTTTTTGAAGCTATATTGTGCGATCTCTTATTACTGGACTCGACTTTTTGCCTTTGATTTATAGACAGCTGAGGCAAATGACTCAGGTGTGGTAGATGATGGTCAGCGCCGCACATTACAGCAACACAGATCATGGGTCAATCTACTGGTTGCCAGTCCTCACCGTGGGTCCATATCAGGACTCCACATCCAGCCTCATAAGGGCCTTACATGTAGCGAGAGCCATTATGGCCATATACGTATCTTGAACATAATGTTCAAGTCTTTCAAACTCGTGGTTATAACTTGACGTGTTCGGCCTTGATGATTCTGACAATCATAGTATAGACTAAAAACCCACATGATCGACCAACCAGCCAAGTATCACAATCATCCCGCGTTCAGTTTGACTTCGAATGGAACTTGATCACGTGATCCACAATATGGATATTCGGTTCGTTGATTCATCTTTTAAACTTTATGGTTTGATACTTGAAGTTTACAATGCACTGGGAAAAGAAAGAAATATTCTTATTGACCAAAAATGAATTAACTACATCCTATAAATCACATAGTGGCTATCATACCTGGTTCTCGACCCTGACTTACCCTTAAAACTTCATCTCATACATGCTTGTGTTTGTCATTCATCAGTTCACAGATGATATCCCATACCATCGAGACACAGCTGACGTTTCTTCTTCCTCTTGTTACATTTCTCTATGGATCTTGAGAGGAAGGTCGCCTGGCACCCACCAACCCAGCGACCTCAGTAATTATCTTTCAGGATTTACTTAATTTCCTCCGGGATATCAGGATCTCCCAGGTCCAATTTTAATGCAAGATCCTTTTATATAAGATAATCCAATTGTAGAAACGTAATTTCATATCATGATCAAATCTTTATTCACGTTGCGTTGATACGGGTATGGGGCGGGAAAACCCCTCCTGCTGAAGAATTTTCTACGAGGTCTCCAGCTGTGGCTCTTACCAGGAAATGGTTTCAGCCATGTCTTTCCTGAGCTCCAGACTGACTAGCTGTGGTAATTCTAACTCATCCTTGATTAGGAAGATGGAATTATGTAGATTACAGATGCTACAGGAAGTATTTCAACCTTGAGCATACCTTCATCATTACAGTCAGCTTCTCTGTATCGAGTTACTCATCATTCTTGCCTGGTCTCCAGCCCAGCAGCTCTGTGTAGGAGACAGTCTGGCCTTGAGCCTGCACCTGACTACAGGAGATCCACACGTCCTCAGGTAAAGGTCACATCCTAAACTAAGAGTCCTCGTCACTCAGCTCCCTCCTTGCGGGGTTTATCCCCAATTTCCATTGGTTTACCAGAATCAGATCATAACGACCTGCGAAAAGAAGTCAAAGAGTTTTCCAGAGCGAGGCTGAAGACGTTCTCGTCGGTGTATTTCGCCACCAAGAAGCAGTAACACTTGTAATGATCAGCGTTACAGCTTCCCTCACTGTCATGATCTTCCTCGTTGTCATATTCCAAGTCACAACCCGTCATGGTCACAGCCCCTACCACGTTCACAGCTTCCGTCACTGTGACTGTCTCCCTTATCGCTACATACCCCGTCACCGTCACTGCCTCCGTCACGTCACATTCCCTGTCACTGTCACCGTCACAGCCTCCGTCATTGTCATAGACTCACCTTGTCTTGGATCTCGTAGTCTAGAGCGGCGGCCAAGGTGATGACCCCAGAGTGTTGGTCGATGGTGAAGAGTCCGTCCTTGTTGCCCCCAGTGATACTGTAGCGCACTGCTTGGCCTGAGGGAGGACAGGAATACAAGGTACACTAAGAATCGGTACGTTGGTGTACCACACATCCTGGCCTGTGGGAGGTGAGCTACACAAGTTACACCAGGAACTGAAATGCGGTTCAAGACGTTGCTGGAGGATGGTAAAGTGCCGAGGGAATTTAAGAGAGCAAATGTCATTATATCTTTAAGGAATGTGACCTGGAAGTTGTGGTAGCTACAGACCGGTCCCTCTGGTGAGTGTGGCTTGTGAGATACGGGTGGAGAGGATCGACAGGCATGTGGACCAGAGGGAGGATAGCAGTATGGACTCCGAGAGAGGAGGTCATGTGCTATGAACTTCATCTACGTTGTAGCCCAGTGAACAACGTAGGTTCTCTCAGTAAGGAGAATGTTTTCCAACTCTTGCTGGTGTGGTGAGGATGAGAACCCAGGGTCATCCCAGTGTTCACGCAGCGTCCCCCTCGCTGGTCACCTTAACGTTCCCAGCACAAGATGATGCCTCGCTTTCACGAAGGTTTAGAAGCCTCCTGGAAGGCCCGATCAACTTCCATGAACACCTGCATGATTTTTTGAAAGTGGGAGAAGCAGTCTGGACACTGTAAAGGTCTGGAAGCAGCAGAGGAAGTGAGACGAGGACATGATGATAATACGAACCAGGTTTACAAAAAAGCTCTATAGGAAATTGACGATGGAAGTGGCTCGAGGGTGTGAATAGGTAAAAAAATGAACGAACTGCAGATAGGATTGGGGTAAGGGAGGATAGAAATTCTGAAACCAAAATATGAGCGGTGCAGAGAGAGAGAGAGAGAACGAGAGAGAGAGAGAGAGAGAGAGAGAGAGAGAGAGAGAGAGAGAGAGAGAGAGAGAGAGAGAGAGAGAGAGGACGGGATGGAAGAAGTAAATAAATGAAGCTGTCGGATACCGTGATGTCAAACGTATAAAAGTTGAAGAAACAGTGAGTGTTGCGTCATGGAGGAATATGGTGCTCGGCAGGACTGCTGGCGAGGACGAAAATGATAACGGATTCAGTACAGCGAACTGTGCTCTGCTGTAGTGAGCATCATTTTGGAAAATACTGAAGCTGGCATGAGTCTTTGTGAGGTATGAGGAGGTCGGACGAAAGTGGAATTGATATCAAATTGATATCAAATAATCTGAGTTAAGATGAGATGGTTTATTGCTGTGCCCAGGCAGAGGGGAGCCACAGTACCCTACCGAGGGGAGCCACAGTGAGCAGGCAGAGGGGAGCCACAGTACCCTACCGAGGGGAGCCACAGTACCCTACCGAGGGGAGCCACAGTACCCTACCGAGGAAGAGAACGTCACCTGGAGAGACTCAAGATAACATGATTATGTTCAGTGGTATGAGGACCTCCCACCTGCAGCTATAATGAAACAAGCGTATCTTCCTCCTGTCTCTCCATCTAACTCACGTAGTTGTCACTGGCTACAGGTGAGGAACACACCAAGAATGGCTTGCAATCTTCATCTGGATATCTCGATTTTAGTAGTCTGGGGATTCTACAGATTAGTCGTAGTTTCCCTACCATAATGTGATCATTTTTATGGGGGAATGTGACAGTGGTTTAGTGCTGCACATAACTCATTTACAGCTGTAATCTGCTTTATTGTCTCCAGGCTGCTACACACGACCCAGGTCTGTGGCACCTCGCCTCTCTCCATGCTACATACGACCCAGGTCTGTGTCAACTCCCCTCCTTCCATGCTATATGGTTTGCCCCAGGCGTTTCACATGCCCTGGTTTAGTCCATTGACAACACGTTGACCCCGGTATACCACATTGTTCCAATTCACTCTATTCCTTGCACACCTCTCAACCTCCTGTATGTCAGGCCCCCATAACTCAAAACCTTTTTCACTCCATCCTTCCATTTTTCCAATTCAGTCTCCCCGTTCACCTTCCTCCCTCCATTTCTGACGCATACATCCTCTGTCATACTTTCTTCACTCATTCTCTCCGCATGTACAAACCATTTCAAAACACCCTCTTCTGCTCTCTCAGCCACACTCTTTCCATTACCATATATCTCTCTCACCTTTTCACCACTTAATCAAACCACCTCACACTAGATATTGTCCTCAATATGACGTGGTCCACCTGAGGGTCGGTGGCTGTACTGACAGAATTCATTGTAAGGGTCGGAAAGAAATACCTGGAGTAGACATTCTCACTGGACCACTAAGAGAAAAAAACAGGAGTTATGGAGGCAGGGAGAGGGATTAGTTTCTGCTTCAGAAGTGCTTTCAAAACGATGGATTGTTATTTCATACACAAAGACAAATACAAGTACGAGATTCACTTGTAGATGGAGTAAGATCACTGCTAAACTCCACCAAACATCAACCATGATTATCTTGTAATTTCTGAAAAATTGAAAATTTTGAATAATTTACTTAAGCCAAGCGTGTCTGTGTAGCCTGACCATGAACTAGTGGGGGACCTCCCTGTACCCAAGACAGAACCTCAAATAAAAAAATAAGAGAAAAATATTTAGAATTGAAACTAAAATACTCGGAGGCAGGGGAAAGGCATAGGTGGAAAAAATGAGAGGAATGGGGGAAGGGAGAAGAGATGGAGAGCTGGGAGATTGGAAATTTCGAAAGGAAAATGTCTGTGAAATATCTGAAGAAATGCTGGGAGCCAAAAGGGCTGTCAGCATATCTTCCAGGGGTTGATGGAGGGAGGAGGGAGCATACTGCCGGGTGGAGGGAAGATGTAAGGAGACACTAGAGAAGAAAACGGAGAAATCAAAGATACGGCCACGACGCAGGACACGAGGCATTTGTTGTAGTGATAAAGTGGCGCGATAAGAAACAGGACAAATGAAAAGAAGAACAAAAGAGGAAACATGAGAAGATTCGGATCGTCCGTAGAGAGAATTCAAAGACACAATAGAAGGAATTATATCATGATAGAATCTGGCAAACGGAAAGTAAGAAGGATTATTCAAGCTCTACGATACCATAGATCTTGAAGACGTAATAAGAAAATCTTATTAAGTAAACTAAACAGAATGAAGATGGGAAAGATACCCCAAACGAACGTCATGAAGAAGAGGACTTAGGAATAGTACCACCTAAGGAAAGAAGAGAAGAAAATTACGAGGATAAGAAGAAGTAACAGTAAAACTCCCTAAAGATGACAGAATGTTTGAGATATAAAAGTTCTGACCCCAGTTTATGAAACATAGAGGGCTGGAAATGTCCCGGAAGACAAGGGGTGAAAACAGAGACAGTCTCCACATGTAGGTCCAATACGCATTCTGAAAGTTGCGGTAATTACCATGGAGTCTCCCCTGCAAGCCACACAACCAACTTATACGAAAACGTTTTGGAAAGAAAGAAAAACAATTATGAAACCACTGGTGAGAGGACAGCAATATGGACACAGAAATAATGAAAGCACAGTAGATATGAAATTAAATTTAGGGAAAGTAATTGAAAAATCGTGGGAGTTTGATTATATATATATATATATATATATATATATATATATATATATATATATATATATATATATATATACATACATACATATATACAAAGAGAGAGAGAGAGAGAGAGAGAGAGAGAGAGAGAGAGACTAAACAGACTGACAGATTCTTTTATTGAAAATTGTGATTGTATTGAGGAAAACCACGAGACAAGTGTCAAATTGAAAGTGTATTTAAAGATCACTGTTTATGTCAACATACAAAACCAAGAATAGTTTTTGGTATCAGTGTTGGTTCACACACGGGAGTGTGGCATCACTCTTCTTATATCTTCATATATGGACGCTGGTATAAAGGGATTTAGAGAAGATAGAATGACACAAGGTGCCCGAGATGCAATGGTTTACGAGAATGATGACATTTCCTGGTGTGGAAATAACTGATCGCTGGGAAGAAGATGCATAACTGTTGGAATGACTGACTGACCCAGGCTGGGGTGGAGGAGGTCGTGGGGAGGGTAGGAATACTTGAGGCCACGGAGGCTGGAAGAGAAATATCTGAATGTTGTTAAAGAGGGAAAGTCAGTGAAGGACGCAGCTGGAACCATACACCTGGGAAGGATTTTCTTCGAAAACAGAAGGATATGCGACACGACCGACGGAAAGAATAGCGAAATAGAAAGAAAAATCTGAAACTTAAACCATTCAGTCGAATCAGAAGAAGTAAAAGAATTTTTCTTCAGAATATCTTTGACTGAATACCAGCATACGAAGCAGAGGCGAACAATTACTTCAATAGGTGAAGACAGAATAATGGCGGCTGGAATGCCAACACTGAGGACAATAAGTGGAGAAACAAGGCCAGATCGAACCGAGGGAGTATGGCAAGCAGTGGGTACAATCCCAGTGAGAAGACAGACAGAGGCAAGACAGCTGAGATGGTCTGGAAATTTAGAAAGAATGGAAGAAGGAAAGGTTGGGCGGGCGAGGTGGATTTGTGGATTGGATGACACAAGAGCCGGAGGATGACCAAGGTGGACACAGAGGGGAGGAACCCCTGAACAAACACAACCTTCCAGGCACACAGGAGACGGTGCGTCTGGCGAGAGTCGAGTACAGCGGGAGGCTGGCTCCTCTGACAGCATGCAGGTCTACCCCGGACCTGGTATATATATATATATATATATATATATATATATATATATATATATATATATATATATATATATATATATATGTTTACACACACACACACACACATGTGTGTGTGTGTAATTACCTATCTATAAGGTATGGTGAGGGAGATCTGCACTGGTGAGACATCTCCCGTGTGTGTGTGTGTGTGTGTGTGTGTGTGTGTGTTTGGTTAACAAGAAGGTGAAGAATACCCTCAAGAGAGCTTTGAGAGCACGGGAAGCACAGAGAATCAGTTGACAGATGAAAGCTGACGTGGAAGGAAGGGAGTTTGCAAAGGAAGAGGAAGGTAAGAGGAGAGGAGAGAGGGTCACATTCAGACGAACGTGACAAGGGAGGACATGGTGGCACATGAAGGGTATAAGGGAGAACAAAGTGTTACAAGAAGAGGGTAACGGAGATCAGAAAGCCGTAGGGAGGACAGAGTCCCACAGGACAGGAGGGGGACAAGGAAGGACATAGGACTTTGGAATGCCATCGTGACTGACCGTTCCTGTGTGTGGCGTTGACGGTGAGGACGGTGGCGGCCAGGTGGGCATCTTCAGGTAGCACGGCGCAGTAGCGAGACTCAGAGAACTCCAGCGGCCCAACACCAGACCCAGACAGCAGCCGCGTCGCTGGAAGTAGAAAAAAGGGAACCCAGTAAGATGATGAGCAACAACTGTTACTAAAGAGGAGAGGAAATATGTAAGGAAAAACATCGAGTGACAAAGATGGACAAATGTATGTTGATGATATTGTAGGCATTTAGAAACTCATCCCTGTTTACCAGAAGTTAAACAGCATAACTTCACTACAGCCTCCTTAACTTCTGCATGAAGTGGCTGCTGTGAGGAAGACGGAATGACATTTACTAAACAAGTTATGACGAACTTCTCAACTCGAATATCAGTTTACATCATTGTAACTGTTCTCATCCCTTACTCTGATGAAAACATGTTTAACACATTTATTCCTGAAACCTGCCTGAAAGTGAAACAAGATAATGGAGTATTACAAATTTGTAATCTTTTACAAATGACTGAAACATCAAGACTGTTTCAGAACAAAGAATCTATCATTTCTTCCATGCAAACTATGTCGTTCGGTTGGGTGTTCATCACAGTACACTTGTTACCAAGGGTCGTTGATTTTACCTCATGTTTCCTCTCAGATGGTTACGTACATGGTTGTTTAATCATGTTGTTTGTCGCCGCCAAGTCAGTAATCAGTGTCTTCTGTTTACAGTGAATTTTCTCCTACACAGAAATGAGTCGCCGCACCAGATTATAATCATACAAGTCTCATTACGTTATGTCATCCATGATGTGAGCGAAGACTCTGGGTTATTACCCTCATTATTTGATAACTGTTGTTATTGTAATTCATCTATATCGTTGATGGTTGTAGTAATATCCTGACAGAACGTGGAGGGTACCTCACATGTGTGCGCCAGGCATAACACTGGTGTGTGTTAGATCACTACACATGAGAAGCGTGTTTATAAAACACTCTGGGTTCGTTCCCATCTGTCTGTCAGCCAGTACAGGCAGTTACTCAGTGTTAAGTTTCTTCCTGCCATCGATATCCCAACTTCGCTTTTCCTTTTTACACCGCCAGCATCCTTGAGTCTGTTCTATACTTTCCTGAAGTCTGTCTGCACACTCCTGAAGTCTGTTTGCACTTTCCTGAAGTCTGTCTGCACACTCCTGAAGTCTGTTTGCACCTTCCTGAATTCTGTCTGCACACTCTTGAAGTTTGCACATTACTGTAGTCTATCTTCATAGGCCTGTAGTCTTCTCCATATTCATGGAGTCTGTTCACATGTTCCTGGAGTCTATCTGCATATTCCTGGAGTCTGTGTTTACATTTCTGAAGTTTGTCTGCACATTTCTGAAGTCTTGCAAAGTTTTTCATGCACCAACATTGCTGTTTCGTCCCTCCGACTGGTTTTCGCTTTGTGTTTACAATACATCTTCTACCGTCTTTGAAATGTCTGTAGAGCCTTCTTCTTCCTCATCTTGTTTAGGTTTTTCTGCTGTAGGTTCCTGTACGTCCTCCAGAGATGGTGTCTAGTTCAGCATGAAGGCGTGTGGTGGCGCCCCGCCCTGACATATACTTAAGCTCATCATGAATTGATGACTACATAAAAGTAATAGGATTATCAAGGAAACTGTTTCATAATACAGTAGTTGAAGGGAATGGAATCGCCACTACAGGAGTATTGAAAACCTCTTGTAGTGCCTGTCGATCTGCTTCTGTAGGAGGGACAACATGTTATTTACTGCTGGTGATGGTGTTATTTTCTCTCTTTAATCTTTAACTTTCCTGTAGTTAACATGCAAAACCCTGACCATTGATCTGTCTCCAACGTTGTCGTGGGTGTAGCGAAGATGGCTCTGTGTCCTTGAAACTGTGTGTCTGTGTCTTGGAGGACACATACCCTAGTATCTCTCTCTCTCTCTCTCTCTCTCTCTCTCTCTCTCTCTCTCTCTCTCTCTCTCTCTCGTTGGCATGTGTAGATCTTTTCTGTGTATTTCCACACTGAGGAGAGAATGACAACATCTTGAAAATAAAGCTAAAATGTTTCTCCTTGTATACACGAGCATGAAGGACGCCTTCATGCAACTGTTAAACTTCACGTAACTTCTGGAAACGCTGATTTCCATATGACCTAATACAGGAAGAGAAGCGTCGGTTTGATTCGTGCTGGATAACGGTACCAGCAGCACTACAACATATCTACATCATCTCTACATCAAACTATGTTCAAAGGGAGATGGAGTAGATATGATTTATTAACTTCCTTCAACATTATTAACGAGAAAATCGAGAAAATATATATATATATATATATATATATATATATATATATATATATATATATATATATATATATATATATATATATATATGGCGCAGATTTGCTAATGTTATTAGTGAGAGATGATGAAGGGCGAAAATGACTTGAGTGGTTATTGATGTTAACACAACACATATTTCCAAACAGTTTCGTGCACCAGGCCTCGTGAGACTTGGACAGATGCAGACGCCAGCCTGTCTTCCAATATCCATGTGATTCTCTCTCTCTCTCTCTCTCTCTCTCTCTCTCTCTCTCTCTCTCTCTCTCTCTCTCTCTCTCTCTCTCTCTCTCTCTCTACTGTCAGTAAATACCTACCTACGAATAAAGATCAAAAGAGCCGTGAGACTTACGTGTTTCAGGTTTAATATGGGAGATGGACTGAACGCCAGTTACCCGCACGGGAGTGAGGAAGAAAGAGGAAAAAAAAAACAGCAACCTGGATAAGGGAGGGGAACCTGACAGCCTCTGTAATGATCGTTAACTGTGTTGACGTTGTAGACACCCCCACCCCTGTATCCAGGTGGGCAGCACCTCCCTGGTCGATGATTGCCTGTCGCGTGCGAGAGAGAGAAAGAGAGAGAGAGAGAGAGAGAGAGAGAGAGAGAGAGAGAGAGAGAGAGAGAGAGAGAGAGAGAGAGAGAAGCAAGTGATTGAAAAAAAAGATGAACTAATTCACCAACACAACTGAATACATACAGATATCACAACAATGTAACCCATACTAATACATCTATAACCATAATTTTGTCATAATAAAATTAACGACAACAACTGGGACAATATGACAGCAATGACATTCATATGACAATATCATGACTCACGTAGACGAGTTAACACGCGGATATATCTTTACCGCTCATACAGTGGCAGTAGACGGTATCATACAGTGGCAGTAGACGGTATCATACAGTGGCAGTAGACGGTATCATACAGTGGCAGTAGACGGTATCATACAGTGGCAGTAGACGGTATCATACAGTGGCAGTAGACGGTATCATACAGTGGCAGTAGACGGTTTCATACAGTGGCAGTAGACGGTATCATACAGTGGCAGTAGACGGTTTCATACAGTGGCAGTAGACGGTATCATACAGTGGCAGTAGACGGTATCATACAGTGGCAGTAGACAGCATAATCTGCAGTTTTCACGTGGATTACGGCCAGGGGCAGAGATCCGACCAACATTTTCCCTTCGTCTAATTAAGCTGACGTGATGGCGTGTCTACTGAGAGAGGATTAACTGCCTCACATAGTGATTAATGCCTGAGTTTCTTGCCCCGTGATCACTCCGGCTGGGAGCTTGCTCTGCGGCGCCTGTAGAAGGCCTGGTGTATACCGCCTGTAGAACGCTTGGCTTGTAGCACGCCTGTAGATAACGTGGCATGTGGCGCCTGTAGAGGGCCTGTAGAAAGCTGAGCGTGTAGCAGCTGTGTAATGCCTCTAATTCAAGGTTACATTAAAGACGAAAACATATTGCGTCTCTCTCCACACTATGTGGTCTTGTAGCGCTAGCTCACTGCCCGGGCAAGTGAAGGTGAGGGAAAACGTCGGGTTGGAGTTGGCAGATATTTTAGGAAAGTAAACACAAGAAGTGACCACCTGATTATTCTTCATAATTGTCACTTGAACTGCGGAGCGGCTTCTGATCTGCCAAGAAAATATGACAGTGTGTGTGTGTGTCTGTGTGTCTGTGTCTGTGTGTCTGTGTCCCCAAATTCACATATAATTCGTCTTCAGTTTTAGATTTGATTTAGGAACAATAAGATACATGATTTCTGTGTGAGTAGTTTAGACTAATGTGTTCATATATAAGTTACAAACACCTTCAGCTTGCCTCATGCCACCATCAAAACCCATCAAACATGCTTAAGATCAGAGCTTTGACTCTCTCTCTCTCTCTCTCTCTCTCTCTCTCTCTCTCTCTCTCTCTCTCTCTCTCTCTCTCTCTCTCTCTCTCTCTCTCTCTCTTATATCACAACTTGGGGTACACATATTGTTTATCATAAGATACATATCCCATAAGATTGTTGCCGGCATCCACATGATCAGAGGAGGGTGGGCGTGGGTGACATAACACTGTCGACATGAAGTAAGGAGAAGCTGGTCTGGGGCTGCCAGGCTGACGAACCTCCCCCAAGACTTTGATACCTTTTTGACATGAAAATGTTTGATCTATAGATGGCATAGTCCTTGAGCACGACGACACACGATCCTTCGACGCGACGACACACGACCCTTCGACACGACGATGCGACTCTTTAACCAAGCGACACGACCTTCAACACGGTTATAGAACCCGTGGGTAGGATGGCCTTAGCTTTGACCTGACCTAAGGGTCGTATCGCTGTCTTAATGTAGTTACTTCTCTGTACTAAAACTGTCAGGATTTAGTAACTCAATTGCACTCTGGTGTTGCAGACTTTCCAGAGCAGACAAACGTGAAAGAAATGTCTGTTGTTATATATATATATATATATATATATATATATATATATATATATATATATATATATATATATATATATATATATATATATGAAAACCATCTGAAATTAACATTATGTTTCCAGTATATTTTGTAATATGATTAGCACAAGATATATTTCCATCAATAAAACCTGCATTTTTTCTAATTATCAATTTACTGTAATATTTAATTGTGCATCTGTGGTTCTGTAACTCAAATATTCTTTCAGAGGTCTATGAAAGCATTACCTCATTCAGTCTGAAACTTATTATTAAAACATGTAAATATTAGAAACTTCAGGAGAGTCATTAAGGTTGAAGGGCAAAGAAATATATTCTCAAGAGACGAGGTTATGTGACATACGTTGACTTTCCAGCAACCTTACCCAGTCTTGTGTCTCATGTCGGCCTAATGTGCTAACACTCTATTATTCACAGGAGCAGAGGGGGGGCCGTCTCTGTTAATTACGTAGTTCATTAAGACAAAATATATTCCAAGCTGCTCGGCTATGGAGAAGATAGGGCGAGAGATAGTTAGATAGATATAGAGAAAAAGAAAGACAGAAAGGGGAAGAAATAGAAGAATAGATGAGTAAAATTAGATATAGCAGACAGGTAGAAAGACAAAGCCAAACAAACAAAAATAGACTCAGAGACAGACAGACACAAATAGATATCCAAAGCCAAACGACAGAGTGTTAAGCAAGTTAAGTTGTATACAGACAGACAGACAACCTGACAGAGAGATAAACACAGACATTAACCAGGTCAAGATGTACATGGCTAAAACCAGACAGACTTACAGACAGACAGACAGACACAGTGGAACCCTGCCAGAGGACCGTGTCTTGCCCCAGCCTGGGCCCACATCACAGTCAACCTGCCAGTAATTGCTTTACCATCCTGATAATGACGCCGGAACCGCTAGTCCTCTAATTCTGTCTTAACGACCATTACTGCTCAATAACCTCACGTCTTCTTAAGATTATAACCGCAAATAAAGTGAAGTAATCAGATTATTCAATACTATTTGATTCTAACGTAATTTGAAGTAATCAATCATGATTAGAGAGCAAAACATGGAAGACTGCGATTTAGCGTCGGAACAAATTGCATTAAATCACACACCTAAGTTTTGCAGATGATTATAAAGTCGCGATCATTTATTCGACACTTCAGGGAAATAATTCCTTCTCATCAGGATCCAAGCAGAGGTAAATGTAATCCTGTGCGACCCCATCATCACTTCTTGTATGAGGAAAACCTGTGTACAGAAACGTCAATGTTTATTGACACGTTGATGGTCCTCACTATACTCGCGATGATGTTTATTCATTATCAGGTTAATTACTTGTCGACACGTCGCTCCGCACACAAATGTCGACTACAGTCACAACAATCCACTTTCTCTACAGGCGCTACATGGTGAGTTAGTTCTCCACAGGCGCTACATGACGAGTTCTGTGCAGGCGCTACACACCGCTCTCTCTGATACAGTCAGCTGCTGTCAGACCTTCCATTCATTATCTCGTGAGGCGGTAAATCCTGGCAATAGACCGTGTTACGCCTCATTATGTTCAGCCACATTAGACAAAGGGAAAATAAATTACAAGGATCCCAGTCTTGCTGCAGTAATTCCCATGGGAGAAATAGTGACTCTTGATAGATAAAGTGACTCCCAGTGCAAAGATAGCGAGTCCCACAGCTGAGATAATGACTCGTAGAGCAGAGATAATGACTCGTAGAGCAGAGATAATGACTCGTAGAGCAGAGATAATGACTCGTAGAGCAGAGATAATGACTCGTAGAGCAGAGATAATGACTCGTAGAGCAGAGATAGTGATTGCCAGGGCAGAGCTAATGTAGTGGTATTGATGGTTGCATGAAAGTCATAACCAAAATAATGATACATTATCTTCACACCTGTGTGTTCTGATCTGTTTAGTGTGCGTACCTATTTATCTTTTAATATGTGAGTATCTTCACACACACACACACACACACACACACACACACATATGTGTGTGTGTGTGTGTGTGTGTGTGTGTGTGTGTGTGTGTGTGTGTGTGTGTTTCATATCCTGGCATTTAATCCTTTGACAATCCTAGAACTAAGCATCAGTTCCTGTAATTCCTTTGTGTAAAATTTCGGTTTTATGAGCCATTGTGTCGTCGTGAAGCTTCGTGTCCAGTCCCTGGGTATGAAGGTCATGTATACAGGGCGAATTCATGTCTCCAACAGAGGTTCTGAATAAGGAAAGTCTGAATTCGAGGATTTTCTTGGTTTCACTTTTAAGATTGTTCGAGGAGTCACAAAGAAGTGTTTCGAACCATCCGTGTTAGCGTTTCGCAGTTTTGCCAAACAGTGATGTGAAAGCTCACACCATTATGATTCGGAACTTCACAGTACATTGGTTCAGCGATCCGTATACAGTCTCTCGAACCCCCACAAGACAGAATAGTAAAAGTTCACGATGTAATGACTCGATGCTTCACGATGTAACGACTCGGTGCTTCACGAGAAAGTAATTCAAAGGTTTAATGGACAGCAAATGTTCGCTAGCAGCATGACCCGTCACAAGAACGCTGTGTTCCTGTCACATCCAGAGGACGTGCGAGATAGGCTTCCAGCGCAACGATGGAGCCTGGAAAAAAAAAGATAATTCCAAGATTTCTCCAGGATATTACATCCAGCTTTCTTCCACTTGACATTCCACACCAGAAGCTGGTGGCAGACGAGGAGTCTCACCAACGCTTCCCTTCTGATGTGCTGCTGGATTTTCCCTCCTTAAAATCGGTTTGTGTGTGTCTGTATCTCTGCATGATGTGTGTGTGTGTGTGTGTGTGTGTGTGTGTGTGTGTGTGTGTGTCTATTAGTTCTGACGCCGTTTGCCTGGAATCTACTTGAAAGATAACGATCTATCAGCAACCACACTGAGCCACAAGTCCATAAGAATATTATGGTCGATCCCTCAGTAAATGGTGAAGCTAAGTGGCTCCACCAGAGTTCGATAACCCCTTCCTCGGGTCACCAACCCGGGTACCTCGTCTCCACCAGGAGCAGATATCATGACGCACTTAACAAGATAACAACATTAGCAAGATAAAAACATGATTCATCTATGGGTGATTTTACGAGACTATAACATTTGCCTCAATGCATCCATTTAGGTATATATATATATATATATATATATATATATATATATATATATAGAGAGAGAGAGAGAGAGAGAGAGAGAGAGAGAGAGAGAGAGAGAGATGATGTTTCATGACACACACACACACACACACACACACACACACACACACACACACACACACACACACACACCTTTCCTTTTCAGGTTGCATAAGTTTGCTTTTCTTGGCCAGGCCACAAGATATTCCTTAATATAAGAGACCATAATGAAGATTACCTTGGCAGCTGCTCTTTCCATAACTCTCCTTAAAAGCAGCTACGAACCCCAGCCCAGTGTTTCTCCTGCCTTAACTGCTGGGTGAAGTGGACCACCTCCACAACACCACTTCCTCGGAAGTGAGGGTCGAGGGTAGACGCTTCCCTGTGAGTTCCTCTGTTTACATCCGTAACGCAACCTGGACGTGACGCAGTTGACCACTGATCGTTTACCTGCTGTTGTCAGTTCAACTGTTCTGTTGTATTCATGCTGTACTTTTCTCAGTCTGTTGTACTATATACATAGTGTACAGCAGACTGAGGAAAAAATTTCACCGTAAATAGATCCACCACATCTGCCGCAGTGGTAGTAACGTGTGCTTCCTCACACCACCCAGCCATTGTGGCCAACTCTCCATCGTCTGATTAAGCTCATGAATTTCGTGCTGATAAGGACGCAGGATGACTCTGGGTCACCATCCAACATTCAGTCAGAGGGTCGACGCTACTGCTCTCCTTCCTGGTCCGCTCACATAATCGTAGTATATTGTTCTAATCAATGTTTTCCCTGGCATGTAGATGGACATCAAGATATATAGCGTATCGTGCACCTAAATCATTGGCCAAGAGTAATCAAAATATTAATATCTTCATACTCCAGATGACAACTGACCACATACCCACCACTGAAGCAACAGATTCACAAAACTTCCCTCGAAAAGATAAATCAAACTAAAGTATTTAGATGCGAGGACACTGACTTATACTGTCCAATATATCTGGACCGTAATGGTTCCAATTGCCTTCGATTTGTCTCCAGTCGCGGCCGAGAGAATCCAATACCTCTCGTGCAGCATCACCCCCTCCTGCTGCCTCACACATAAATGCTCAGCTGTTAACCAGGATCTGACCCCAGTCTGGACGTTAAACGTTGAGATGAACATCTCTCATAAAGGTCGTGTTACTCGCTGGTCAGGTTCTTTGTTCTTGTCCATAACACATCTGACGAGATCCTTGCTTTGTTAAGTTTTACATCGCGGGTAATCAAGCAACGAAGCTGTACCATCTGTTCTGAGAATATATATTCACAAACGTCAAGTTTATGGGTAATGTTTTCTGGTTTACCTGCGCATTACGAGGCACCAATGAGAATCACGTCATTAAGGTAACCCATCCCTTTACATTAAGACCAACTGGCACAGATCATTTCACCTATTCCCATGGCAATTCCTTCATTAGACTGTCAGGATCATGCTAGTTACTCTTGCTCGTTAGTCTGTTTATGGAGAGAATCGTTTTGTATACACAAGTGTGACGTATGACAGTTTTCTGCTGTACACACACACACACACACACACACACACACACACACACACACACACGTACACACACACACACACACGTACACACACACACACACACGTACACACACACACACACACATATATATATATATATATATATATATATATATATATATATATATATATATATATATATATATATATATATAGCTGATGGTATTCGGAGTTTCCTGAGGCACGACGCCAGAATCTTCAAGACCAGTTCTACTTGGAGACGAGAAAAACATTTCTAGTTGGAACTTCCCTCACAATGGGCGAGGCGCCAGACGCACATCGTAATCAGCGATGGAGACTCCAATATAGACATGGACAAGTAGCCTCGTCTATTCTTCATCAAGACAAACAACTCCAATACCAATAACTCCTCGGGACCACACGTTAGTCTTACCATGGTAAACTCGGCTGACAAGGCAGATGGGCGAGCAGTAATCTGTAGCAGGTCCGTAGCAGCAGATGAGCAACAACAGTGGATGCAACAACGGTGCAGGAAGAACACTTTTCCTTGCAACGAGAGGATTCAAAGCCTCGTAATTCCCCCCCAAAAAGTATCAGGACAACTACGACCATCGCCAGACATCTTCCGTTGATGATGAATTCACCTTCGAAGTTGGAGGTTACCTGAGCTACCACCAGTACTACCACACCACCACACCACCACGCTCTCAAGCTATATCATCCTTTATGTTTAGATTGTCCAGCCAAACCCACACATAACGCCGATCAAAGTTAACCTTGCGATGCACGTAATGGTACGTCATTCTTGTGGTAAAAGGAGTCACGTCGTACTCCAGCGAAAGAAATGTCTCTTCCTGTCACTATTACCTTATATTTCGGGATGGATAGATATAATGGATGTTTACCTTCAAAAATCTTTCTGTATCCTGTTACTACGTTGATTCATCAACGGAAGCAGCAGCCCCAGTCCTGTGGTGACTCTTGGATCCCAGAAACAGGAAGACCAGACACCTGGGAACATGTTGACGAGAGTGAGGCTAATGCTAATTGAGTTAGCTCTACTTGTGCCTCGTGTTACGTGCAGGAGTTTCTCATCCATCGTCTCATCTTACACTGATCCTCATTACAGCAATATGCTTTGTCTTCAGTAATACTCACGCTTTACACTCTGGCCGAATGTAACTCATTTGTTTTCCTGTGTTTGTGCTGGTTAGTTACATATTGCATCTTAAGTTGATCAGTATTGGTCAAGACGATTAGGGCGATGCATCTTCCTCCACATTCATGGCATCAGGCAATGTATGTACACTTATCACAAGTGTATAGAAGTTGATGTGACCTCATGCGCTGACCTGGTGACCTCAGATTTCATACTCTCATAATCTGACCATCTGACATCAAACCTCATACCCTCATGCTTCAACCCGGTGACCTGAGACATACTCTCATGCATTGACCCAGTGGCCTCAGGTGTCATACCCTCATGATCTGATCATGAGAACTCAGACCTCACAATGACAAGAATCCAGTGGCTGGGAATGACTCAAGTTAGTGACGTGCTGCCACACACAGGTTGCGGGAGCAGGCAACGGGGGTTTTCTCTCACACAACATGCCTCCTCCTCCTCCTTCTTCACTTTCCTTATTACTGTCTAATTTCATTTTTTCATCCCTTCCTTCCTCAAGACCTTGGCTCAATTTGCAAAAACTTTGATGCTCAGATAATAACATTAACTTCCTTTCATGTAGTTTTGTAATTCATGTTCATTTCCCGAAAATATCATTTGATAACAGTCTAGGTCGTGAACCATATGACCCATCTACGTACCTCACTTTACTACTGTTACGTTAAACGTAACTAAAATGCTCCTTCTAATACTTAATACAACTATGAAACAATATTTCTTTCTTTAATCAGTGTTATTCTCAGTGATGAATAACATAACTCTGTTCCAGACCCCCACTATAAGTCTTTTTGCTAATGATAAATAGATCCTACCATTAGAGCAACTATCGACCTGTTATTGACCTCATCTGTCCTAAATACCATTTAAACTGTGAATGTTTTCCTAAGAAAATTTGGTCATCCATTTCCCGGAGTGGAAGGAAATATATCATGATGATAAACGACCCATTACCTTACGAGGTACTTGTGTTCTGCGGCTTTAAAGGGGCATCGAGCAGCCATAACACATCCATTACCGACCCTGTTACCCTCCTGACCCTATGACAAAAGCTTCCAAAGTTTCCTTTGATTTAAACCCAAGAATTGGAACCTAACCCTGAGACGATCTGAGAAAGACGAATGTCACATATCCTCTAATACTATATCATGACAGATGTGTTGGCCTGGTTTTAGCATGTCAGGCTCGGGCTGCACCGACGTCCTCAAACTACCACACATCTGTTCCACCAACACAACGATGAACTGATTCAATCCATCGTGTGTACAGCAGCAGCGTCGTACCTGACTAGCCACTTCGGATGATCTGCCACGTCCTCTCCCGCGTGAGAGGCAAATTGTTACCCACTACACACCGGCGCTCTGGCGAGCTGGGAGCTGTTTATCACATGGGGAGACAGCGACCTCCATTGATGCATGTGGGCGAGGAACAGTCCGTGTAATACCCAGCGCATTGTCTAGTCCGAAATGACAATATTTGGTTAGCGGCTTAACTCTGAGGACGATGTGAAGGAGGAGACACTGTCCGTCTCCTACACACGCGGTCGACCCTTCTGTGAAGCACCTTCATGGCTTCAACAATAAGCGCCTCACATGCCACTTCAGTAACTGTTACATCACTGATACTGTGATGCCTCTGTCCCAGCTTGTTAGTGAAGAATCGTACCCAACATAAGATGTATCAGGAAGTGTTAACGTCGCAGTGGGAGATATAACCTCCTGCCATACTTCGTTGATCCCTCAGTTATGGCTCGGAGCTGGCAGAGGAGAAAACAGGGATGGAAGAAGTTTACTTTATAATGAGGAATGTGCGTGGGTCAAGACAATCAGAACTCCAGAAGATCAAGAATACACATGTAACACTGGCAACACAGTGGTCGTATAGCAACACAGTGAACGTGTGGCAACTCAGTGGTCGTATGTCAACACAGTGACGTGTGGCAACTCAGTGGTCGTATGATAACACAGTGGTCGTATGGCAACACAGTGAACGTGTGGCAACTGAGTGATCGTATGGCAACACAGTAACATTTCCCTCCACCAGAAAGTAATTCCTGTGGTAATCCACGCTTGATCACAGCTAAGCTTGGTCGTTCCAGTTCAGTCCCACTGAAGAAGGAAAATCTTCTGGTAGAGCAAGGCTGACCTTATCTGCCAGACAGACCTGCCCACAATGATCTCCAACTATCCAAACATACAACTTGTACAATCACCTAAACACAGAACTTACGTAAACATCTAAACACAGAACTTACGTAAAGATCTAAACACAGAACTTACGTAAAGATCTAAACATAGAACTTGTATAGATATATAAGCACAACTTGCATGACCATATTTTTCAGATACATTGAGTAATATACAAGCATCAGGCATCACGTCACATCATCAGTCTTATGGAATATTGGAACATGACTATACCGGACTCTGACAACAGCAACAGCTGATACAACAGCAAACAACAGGAACGAGGTAAACGGTAACATTCGTCGTGTTAACAGAGTCTGGGTCAACAGTGGTAGTGGACTGAGTCTAGTGTGAGACGGTGTGTCCAGCATCACCAGCTGTGTTGGTTACCTTTGCCACAACACCAGCAGCAGCAGCAGTGGTGGTATTGGAAACAACAACAACAACAACAGCGACAGCAGCATCACCACCACCACCAGCAAAACTCTGGTGCAGCCATGCACGCGGCAGCTGCGCCAGGATGCGAGACAGCTGCACCAAGTGGAAGAAACAGAAGCGCCAAACGTAAAAAGACAGCTTCAAGAACAGTGACAAGACAGCTGCTTTTACTGAGACGAGGACATTACAAGAACAGCAGTGTGGCAGCTGCACCAACACCATCAAGACAGCTGCACCTTCAGAAACGAAACGTTTACAACAACAGGTAACGATGCAGCTACACCACCAGTAACCAGACACACAACAGCAGCAGTAAGAAAGGCAGCAGCACCAAGAATAACGAGGCAGCTGTGCCACCTGTGACAGGGGCTGGGGGCTGGTGGGATGGAGACCACGAACTAAGGTATTGGCTGTTTGCTGGGTCACACCTGGGAGTGTTCACTTGTGGCCAGGTGTTGCCCAGCTGCCGCTCCATAACCAAACGTTCTACATAACACTCGTGTGTATATATATATATATATATATATATATATATATATATATATATATATATATATATATATATATTTATATATATATATATATATATATATATATAAAGACCCAGCCACCTCGCCTGGAACTTATCGTGGGTTGTGGGACGAAGATACAACACAGTACTCATGTATACAACCTCTTCTCCCTCGCTGGGAAACCATATCATTACATTAATCCTCTTGTGCAAGGTGAAAACACAGCATACCATAACATAGCATAGCATACAAATAGCATAGCATTGAGTTTCTTGGTTATCTAACATATCTCATGTTAATCTAAGTTACAATATTGGTGTAATTAGTAGTAGACGACATATACGACGAAGATATCAATCAACAGTAGGAATTTCGTTATATAGCAGGAAACGCCAGCTATAGCGGGAATCCATGATGCAGCAAGTTTCTGAAAAATTCCGAAATCTTTAGCAATCCAGAACCAGAATAGGAACGCTAGCGGTACACAAGAATAGTCACACCCTGAGGCACACCATCCTGCTTCATCCCTTTACCATATTCTAATTTCCTTTTATTTTACCATCATCTCCTTACAGTCTTATTCATACCTTCCTCCTTTCCTTTATCCTTTCCTTCATCCTTTCCTTCATCCTTTCTCTCTGATATTTCTTGCTCTACCTTTCCCTCGCTTCTCTTCCACGTCCTGAGACAAAAAACGTTCAGTCCAGCAGTGTGGTCTACGGTTACGTGCGCTGTAACACTCCATCAGTTACGGTCGCCTGGTGTTGTAACCCACCACCGCTGGGCTGCTGGTGGTCTGATATGGTTCCCACCTCCTCCGCTAGGGTTTTGGTGGTGTGGTGTGGCCCCACCACAGCCGGACGCCTACCCTAACTGCTGCAATATTGGCTTAATAATTGTCATTCCTCTCCTCGCGGGGACACGCTGTAGTGTCAAGAATGTAATGAAAACAAATATCCACTTGTATGTCGTCTGTCACGAGTGTGCTGTGAAGGATGATTTTTTAATGTGCGTGATTTAGTTAGCCTTTTATATATATATATATATATATATATATATATATATATATATATATATATATATATATATATATATATATATAAAGTTATTTGCAGATGACACCGCTGTGGTGGCAGACCCCAGTGAGAAGTTCAGATGGTGAGGAGTGATAATGTCTGCGAGAATGTAGAAAAGACAACACAAAAATTGACGTGGCGAAAAGTGAGAGAATGGCAAGCGGTAAACGGGTGGAAGAAGATGGTTTGAGAGTAACATTCATAAGGGAGGAGTTGGAGGATGGGGAGGTTTAAGCTATTTAGGAGTGGACGTAGCAACGGATGGGAGGCATGAGAGCTGAAGTGAGTCATTAGACAGAAGAGGAGGTTAAGGTACTGGCCGGAGTGAGGAGTGTGTGGAAGGGATGGTAACTGTGTCTAGAGGTACAGCAGTGTCAGCAGTGCTGTGTGGATGTCAAGTCTTCATCTGCACTGGAAGAGAAAGACAGACAGAAGAGGATGTGCTTGTAATGAAATTCCTGAGTAAAGGCGAGGCGGGTTGATAGTTTGAGCAATGACGGTGTCAGAGAGAAGTGTGGTAATGAATGCAGTTTGACTAAGGGAGCGAATCAGGGTGTGGTGAAGCGGCCTGGCCACTGAGCGGAGGAGGTAAGAGAATATGACAAAGACAATTTTTGTGTATGAAAGGGTGTGAACCCAGGGGAAGTGGGTGATGAAGTAAAGAAGGCCTTGGAATATCAGACAAGAACGTTAAGAGGGGTAAATGACGCGCTTTGGAAAGAAAAAAAATGTAAGAGTGATGTACGAGGGGCGACGTACAGTCCAATGGCTAAACTAGAACGTATGAAGTAGTAGGATTAAAGACATAGAGTAGCATGTGGTGTATGGCTGCGGATAATTGACTCTAGTTTCGGTATATTATAGATGACGGCTGAAGAATGGACATGTGCATGTGAATCCGTTACTCCTTGATTGCTGACCTTACCTCGCGAAGATGGGAGAGGTCATCAGGTACAATAATACATCAATAAATACCGCTGTTTTCTTCATGAATGATTAAGCTCAGACGGTGGAGGAATAAAGCAATTCTTAGCAACAAACAACCAGCAGCCAGACTACACATTTTAAGAAGAGAACGCGCGCGATAGATCTTAACAAGGATGAATACTGGCTTAGCACAGCAGCAACTGCCTACACAACCTCCTGCTTCTCTCCTGCTCCTCCTGCTGCAACATGGCTGGCCTCCAGCATACATATAATGGTCGTTCCCCAAATTCCTCACGAACACAGCGTCGGGGAGGCAGCTGCTGCCAGACAAGCCTCAGCTGTGGCTCTACAGATTAGTTTCAGTCTCACGGACGAGTCTGTTAACGCCTGAGAGACGCTTTCTGTTTACCGTTAGATACTTGTATATAAATTGTGTAATTTTCTACGCTCAAGACACGTTGATGTGATGGATTTTACCTGGAGTGCTGACTTGATAGATATGAGGATCTGATCTTGAGTTTCACATGAGGAGATCTATGGACTCCCTACAAAACTAGATCATCTATTGATAGATGTATACGTATAAAGATAAACACACACACACACACACACACACACACACACACACACACACACACACACACACATCCATTAGTGTTCGTTTGTCCACAAATGTAGTTTACGATCCTTTTCATATCATCAAAAACATAACAGACTTTGCTTCTACCATCAGTAAGTGTGTTGGTGGAGGAGAGAGAGTACTTACCCAGCAGCGTACTGTTGGTGATGATCTGGAAGATGTGGCCCGGGTCCATGACCGAAAGACGTAGCTGACGGTGTGCCAGTAGTGGGGACACCAGTGGGCACCCCTCAGGGCCTCACTCCCTTCAGGAGGGTGATGTTATGACCACAAGGAAGAGGCGAGGAGGGTGTGGCCTGTCTTGTACGGATCCAGTGTCTGTGATCTGCAGATGTACGATGCTTCCTACTGCTGATCCTGTCTGTATCTAAGCTACTTGTTTGCCCGAACACCTTCCTGAAGGTGCAGTAGTCCAGATTGTCCTGACGGAGGACTTACAGTGGTGTGATAACCATATTATAACTGATGTTTTCCATCATAATTTTCTGTTGACACTAATTTATCTATTTGGTAAGCAAGGTTATCCTGGCGTGTTCGTCCAGTCTTTAAGGAGTCGGCTAGATCTACTGCATGGGAAACATTATCATATAAAGTCCGTAGCAGAGCAAAGGAAAATATGAAGGGAAAACTGTATTTACCCGAGGACTCATAGCACATCAGACGTACCTCTGTGTCAGTGATTCTCTCTCTCTCTCTCTCTCTCTCTCTCTCTCTCTCTCTCTCTCTCTCTCTCTCTCTCTCTCTCTCTCTCTCTCTCTCTCTCTCTCGTCCATTAACAATCATTCAACGTGCCAACAGTTGATGGCTCACGTAATGCTACTCGCCTCCCTTCCACGTCATGGTGAGTGTAGTTTCCGTTCGTGTGTCTATATGGTTTAATGAGGAGGATTATTGGGCTATATGTTTAGCCTGATGCATCCTCCTCTTTCTTATAACATATATACTGATTATGTATATATTGCTGAGTCTCACTACAAGGACATTCACACTCCAAGAAACGACGGTATTGTAAACCCTTATTGTAGAAATAGGTAGATCTGAGTAGGTCCACTTAGCCTGGCAAAACCCAACAGGTTGAAGTGTTCTTCATTTTTCTCAAGAGCTAAAACAACTCTGAGAGTTGTACATTTCTCACGTAATTTTCCTTGTTGCTTACTGAATTATCAGTGTGATTATCCCTTACATTGTGACGTAAAGGTCGCTCCAAAGGTCACGCTACCACACCCGTGTGTGATAACGTACCGTAGTGCTCAGTGAACGTACCGTCGTGCTCATTGAACGTACCGTCGTGCTCAGTGAACGTAACGTCGTGCTCAGTGATCGTACCGTCATGATCAAGGCTCGTACCATCGTGTTGAACGGTATTCCTCCGTGCTTGAAGCGTCGTACCGCCGTTTTGAAGCTTCGCACGGTCGTGTTCAAGGCTCGTGCCGTCGTGCACAGTGATCGTACCGTCGTGTTCAAGGCTCGTGCCGTCGTGCACAGTGATCGTACCGTCGTGTTCAAGGCTCGTGCCGTCGTGCACAGTGATCGTACCGTCGTGTTCAAGGCTCGTGCCGTCGTGCACAGTGATCGTACCGTCGTGTTCAAGGCTCGTGCCGTTGTGCTCAGTGATCGTACCGTCGTGTTCAAGGCTCGTGCCGTCGTGCACAGTGATCGTACCGTCGTGTTCAAGGCTCGTGCCGTCGTGCACAGTGATCGTACCGTCGTGTTCAAGGCTCGTGCCGTTGTGCTCAGTGATCGTGCCGTCGTGTTCAAGGCTCGTGCCGTTGTGCTCAGTGATCGTACCGTCGTGTTCAAGGCTCGTGCCGTTGTGCTCAGTGATCGTACCGTCGTGTTCAAGGTTCACAGTTCCCTCCCTCTCTGCGTCCTCTCTTCTATCTTTCCATCCTCACTTTTCTCTCATATCTCTGACACATAAAGAGTTCTCATCACTCATTCATTCCTTCTACCTCCACTTATACTTGCCGTTCACCTCTCCTTAAACTGCTAATCTTGTCACTATATCTTTCCAGAGGAATTTCCTCATCCATTCTCACGACCCCTCACCCCACTTACCGTCCTTCACCTGAGCTATGGCCGGCCCATAACTCTCTCTCTCTTCTTGTTAAGTCTCCACATCCCCGTTACCTACAGGGGCAGGTGACGTCCTCCACCTACAAATTACCCATTGTCACACCTAACAACTCAGCTGATGTCTTAATCACGTAGCTCATTCTCCCTCCCCTCTCTCCGTCTCCCTCCTCTGTGAATATATACATATATACATATATATATATATATATATATATATATATATATATATATATATATATATATATATATATATATATATATATATATATATATATTGTAAAACACAACGATAGAGGTACAATAAAACATTCTCCTCTGCCAGATTATCAAGAAAGCCAAGTTTGTATAATAGATTAATCCTGTCCTTGAGTCTCCAACGTTAATATGTTACCTAACCTGACATACAGCACTGCTACACCAGTGCAATGCTGTTCGTCCATTGTTATGTAAGTCATGACAGACGCAAGTGTCACCTTCACTTCCTCGGCACATAATTCATCAAGGAATATCATATTCCCGTAAGATGTATATTTTCGTTTTAACGTCACCGTAATTGTAATTAGTTTTTCCAAAGTATTTAGATTACATAATGTTCGAAATGGTGGGAAAAGGATTCTAAATCTTGGCTTCGAAATGTGAGCCACCTTCAGCGAGACTCGTGGTCGGCAGGTCGCTGGGTGAGGGAGGCAGCGCGCGGAGCGAGGCTCCGGTCAGAGCTGGTGGAGGCTCAGTGCGTGACTGAGGCTGGCCACTGCTCCGCCTTCCCTCACTCCCTCGTGAGGCATCAGACTTGCGCTGCCAACCTCAGCCTAGGAATTACTTATATAGAAAAATGCAGTTTATTTGTTCTATATAGAATGTTGACCACGGGAAAAGGGCCGTCCATTTTCAATCTGCCTCAGTACATTACGTCTATAATCATCCTAAATTCTCGTTCGCGATTATTACGGTTCCTGTTACTTACTGGCCCGTGATGGTTGTAGCTACCATCACCAGCTGCTGGTCTGTGATGGTTGTAGCTACTACCACCAGCTGCTGGTCTGTGATGGTTGTAGCTACTACCACCAGCTGCTGGTCTGTGATGGTTGTAGCTACTACCACCAGCTGCTGGTCCGTGCCACCAGCTGCTGGTCTGTGATGGTTGTAGCTACTACCACCAGCTGCTGGTCTGTGATGGTTGTAGCTACTACCACCAGCTGCTGGTCTGTGATGGTTGTAGCTACTACCACCAGCTGCTGGTCTGTGATGGTTGTAACTACTACCACCAGCTGCTGGTCTGTGATGGTTGTAGCTACCATCACCAGCTGCTGGTCTGTGATGGTTGTAGCTACTACCACCAGCTGCTGGCCTGTGATGGTTGTAGCTACTACCACCAGCTGCTGGTCCGTGATGGACATATTCTCTACTACCTGCTGTTGGTCCGTGTTGGCCACAGGTCTTAGCACCTGCTGGGATGTTGCTGGCCACAGCTTAGCCTACCGCCTATTGGTCCGTGATGGCTGCAAATCTCCCCTCCTCCTGGTCCGTTGTTGCTCTTACCACCTGATCCTGACCTGACCTGACCTGACCAAGGCCAGCGGCCAAACTCCCTCATGTCCTCACAACAGGTTCCTTGTTTTCCTCCAACTCTGAGGTATTGCAAAAGCTCCAGTAAAGACCGACGTAAACATTGTCTACTCGTCTTATCTATTGCTGCGATTAGGATAGTGGATGCCACCTGGTTTTCTTAGCCACTTCTCGTTTTCGTTTTATTTCATTCTCTTTTGTTGAAGCTGATAGAAGCTGTGAGTAATGGCGCACTGAGTAAGATGGGAGTTATCTATAATTTCTGGAACATTTTCATTGCTTGGTTTGGTCAGTGAAGTTTCAAGAATACAGTTTAAAACTTTGATGCTATTTAAGGCTTCGGAAAGTTGTATTGTTCCAGGGTTCACATGAATCTACCTCTCTAGCATGGTATTTCAGGCAGGTAATGCTTCGGAAGGTTCGGTTGGAGGGTTCATTTAGAAGTTTAAGTTTGGTGTATGTGTGCTGTTGTGTTTACTGTGTCAGTGTTTGACTTGCAAATTAACGAGATCGCCTCTCCACTGGATACCTTGTAACATGGCACGTTGGCTATCTGTATTTCACAACCAGAGTTTCAACTTTTGTGCCAGTTTTGTGTTATTATTCTACTCGCATGAAAACAATATATACTGATCATCATCAGACTTGTGATGGATATCTTAGCTCTTGGTGCCATGGGAGGTTCAAGTCAGTCTCTTGTAAACACAACTGTTCAGTTAAATCTAAGAAAACGATGAAAATCATTTCTGAAATTAAAGCCAAACATAATGTCTCTGCAGTCGTATAGGTAGATCCACAGCTTTAGTCAACAAAAAGAAGATATGCCCACAAAACTGTTGCGAGGAAAACTTGACAAAGTGTATCACTTGTCAGTTTCCCATTGAGAGATTTTATTAACAGCAAGTTTGCCACAGGTCGGGTCAACGCTCCTGATGACCCCGTGGAGGCTTCTGACCTTTGGACTGGATTGGCTGCTGGAGTGGAGCTCACAAGTGATAATGGAACAGACTTGGTGTCTGTTGAACCCTGAGCTCCCAAGACTGACTTATCCTCGCCAAAGCGCTTCGCTCGCCCACCACACAGACCGGTGATGGGAGGGAGGTATGTACTCGCCCATCACACAGAGCGGTGATGGGAGGGAGGTATGTACTCGCCCACCACACAGAACGGTGATGGGAGGGAGGTGTGTACTCGCCCATCACACAGAGCGGTGATGGGAGGGAGGTGTGTACTCGCCCACCACACCGAACGGTGATGGGAGGCTGGTATGTACGAGCATCTTGGCGTAGTACTGTTAGTACAGATCGCTATGATATGTCAACAGCTGTACAGACTCGTATACTGATGACCAAAAATTCTGATAAAGTCCAGGAAGTACCCAGTGAAGCAGTCCGACTGTGACAAACCCGGATGTTGATAAAAGTAGTTTTATAGGTGTGTCTGTGTGTGTGTGTGTGTGTGTGTGTGTGTGTGTGTGTGTGTGTGTGTGTGTCTCGTTCAGTTCTCATGAGTCTGTATGGCTGTTAAAAAAGTCTCCCAGACACTTTCACAAGTGTTAAGGAAAATGGGTCATAGATATTCTTATAGGAAAAATACATACGTGTTTAATAGACAAACATAAATGTTTTCCTTAAGTAAGGAGTGAAGCTTTCACAAAAGACTTTTTTACGTCGAGAGGTTTACGAGAGGTCGTAAATCCTACGCAAGATATTTCATTCGAAGGTTCCAGCGTCCCGGAAATGCATGATCAATAACGAAGATCTTCATTTTCTACATCCTTATAGTTAGTTCTAGTGTAGAACATTTACTGATAATAATCGTCAGTGTCTTATGAAAACTGTATTGAAAATACGATCAGTAATGTGGCACTAAACAATACTACAAGAATGTTATAGCAACGAAGGACGTGATGTGAGAAACTGTATTTCACCTTTACGTGGAATGTTTTAGTGTTATCCATAAATCAAACGTTATATGACCGTCAGCTCTCAACCCCCCTCTCGTTTTCCTTACCTCAAAGTTGTGCGTTGGTACAAAATCTAAGGATCTGGTGGAGACCAGAGCAACTGACGTCACAACTGTTGTAAAGCAAGTGTGGTTGTAACTCGGTCCCACAGAAGCTTTTCGGTGCGCTGGATCAAGAGAACCAGCTTCACAGGTCTGCGTCCCAAGCCTGGTAATCGTCCCCCTGGTTTACAAAACTGAGAGACGGTATCGTAGCTATGATGGTGGAGTACTCAGCAGGTCGCGTAGTGGAGAGGAAATGACGGGTGATGTGATGTGTTAGAAAGACTGGACGAATTGTTCGTAAGTTTTATTTGAGATAAATTAGAGAAGTGTTGCAGAGAGAAAGAGCAGTATGTACAGAGAAGAAAGTGTGGTACCTGAAGGAGTCTCAGGGAGAGACAGACAAAGAGAAGAGATCAATGATATAGAGACAATGAGGAGGTTAGTGTTAGAGATATATATAGAGAGAGACGAATAGACAAACAGCCAAATAGAGAGGAACCTGTTGAATCATGGACGAGGAACATTTGAAAAAAATATAAATGCAGGAAACAAAAATGATTGGAGACCGAATGTTCGAGGTCAAGGATGTGATTCTGCTGGTGCAGGGGAGGGAGGTACAGCGAGTGGTGGGGGGGTAAAGCGTCGTTATGTATGGATTTGAGACGTGTCGAGCATGGTAGGCTGGCCAACTGAAGAGGGAATCGAATACTGTAGGTTCTCGTAGTGAGGAAGATCTGATTCTGAGGAGGAGACAGAGTGTGTGAGGTGACAGGAGATACAAGATCGAGTAAACATGACAAAGGTAGGAATGTCCCTGACTTCTTTGTACTGAGTTCTTTAACGTGACTCTACTGCCAGTGACACAGCCTCATACACCTCGAGACCGGTAACACCTGTGTGTATATATGAATATATATATATACATGTGCGTGTGTGTGGGTATGTGTGTGTGTGTGTGTGTGTGTGTGTGTGTGTGTGTGTGTGTGTGTGTGTGTGTGTGTGTGTGTACACACTATTTATAAAGTGTCAGAAAATAAGAAAAGAAGCGTCTAAGAAATTATATGTATAAAGGATGTATCAGAGTTGGCCATAATTAGTAATATATATCACTGGGTGAAAAATGAGCCCGGGAGCAATATCTCTCCGTTCAGAGTAATATCTGATGATGACAGCTTATATAATTATGCAGTTTCACCAAGATTGATTTTTCAGATAAATTCATTTTCAGCACTAAGTTATTGCCTCGCGCATCAAGCTCTTTTCGACACAAAATGAGTATAGTGAAAATTAGCTGCACACACGCACAAACCTAGACACACAAACACACACACACACACACACACACACACACACACACACACACACACACACGCACACACCACGGCTTCTTCCCTACACTATACAATTTCATAATCATAAGTTAGTAAGGAATAACCATTAACCTACGAGACATTTGAGTGAGAATTTGGCATTAGTAGGTCGAGTGTGTGAAGACAACGGCAGAAAAAATCTAAGACTGAAGATCAAGAGTCGTGGTCAGCTGTGGTGTTTTGATGGACTGGAGTTCAGTAACCCTCGCGCATGTGAACCAGAAAGGAGGAACACCACCTCGGGCTAGAGAGGGGAATTAGACAGCCGCTTAAGTCCTGGCTTACTGAGAGAGAGAGAGAGAGAGAGAGAGAGAGAGAGAGAGAGAGAGAGAGAGAGAGAGAGAGAGAGAGACTCGAACACATCGCCACATTGTTACCAGTACACTGCCGCTGTTATCAAAATGTTTGTTGCTGTTTACGGCCAAAAGTTTTTCATTTCGAGTTATATAAATGAGTTACAGAATTAATTCTGTCATCCTCAGGCTGAATATGACTTTCCTAACAGTGGCAGGTTGATAGACAAATAGATATTTCATTCGACAGTTATAATACGGCATCTAACAGACACGTACGTACTGAGAACCAAGTTTGGTCAGCACGGTAAAATGGCACAGTGTTCGCCATCCAACATACTGGTGGCGTTGATTTCCTCTGGCTGGTGTGCGGCGCCCTGATCTCTCGGCTCTGCCCACCACAGAATACAAACAGTGTTTACGGCTTGCCTGCTCTCCCTGGGATGTGTTTGTAAGGATACAATTACGTATATATGTACCAAATACACGAGCAGGTGAGAGAAAGAGAGAGAAAAGAAGAGAGATGAGAAGATTGATAGACAGACAGACAGAAAGACAGAAAGAAATGAAGATAGAGAGACTAGCAGACAAACAGACAGACAGACAAACAGGCAGACAGACAAACAGACAGACGGACAGAAACAGAAAGCAGCCCAGGAGAAGCAGTGTGAAGTATACGTTGAACACACTCATAGCTACGTCGCCTCCAGCTCTGGCTAAGGTTGCGTGTGATTTAGCTTGGTTACTGCAGTCGTAATGGCTTTAAGCACACCAGCAATCTCTCTTGCTCCATTAAAGACCATTAATGATAATACCACCTTTACAGTGTATAAGTTTCTTACGGTTTATAACCTACAACGCCGGAAGCATTCTACAGTTATTAGACTCGATGACGTAAGATTACTAAGGTGGAAATGTGAACACTTTGAAGGTATTGTATCTTATTGTTATGACTGTTAATAGCTCGGCCCACCAATGAAGTATATTGGCTTTACTTCACCCGGTTATATATATATATATATATATATATATATATATATATATATATATATATATATATATATATATATATATATATATATATATGTATGCTACCAGGAAATAATTCTTTATCAAGGAGGGCAGTTGTAGGAAGGAACACTTAACGTATGATATGAAGCAGTTGTCAACATGTTTGTGAAGGGATGATCCTTGGTGCTCACGACTGATAAAGATATAAGAGAAAGTACACAAACCTCTCTCCTTACCAGCTCATCCAGAATGCATCAGTGATGATAAACTTATATGTTTAGATCACCAGGATGTATGATCCTGTCATTCTGGTCACCAATGTGATGACGCTGGCTAAAACAAATTATAGTGTTTATACAACATACATCACCACCGACGCTCCTCACAACACACAACACTCGTGGAATATACAACACTTGTTTTCACCTGTCAGTTTGAGGGTTATCAACGTGTGGGATAGATATTTAATTGGACGTTATATGTTTTAACTGTCTGTTTCGTCCGGCATTATGTGCAACTTTGTTAAACAAAAGAAAATGATTGTTCTGAATGTTTTATTTCATATATGCTGATATGATGATCATTTGAATTACGTTATATAATGATAGGATAAAAAGATCAAGACATTTTTACATGATGAATGACATTACTCTTTTTTTTTTTTTTTTTTCCAAAAGAAGGAACAGAGAATTGGGCCAGGTGAGGGTATTCCCTCTAAGGCCCAGTCCTCTGTTCTTAACGCTACCTCGCTAATGCGGGAAATGGCGAATAGTTTGAAAGAAAAAAAAAAGAATATATATATACATAACGTGTGCGAAAGTCTTGTTCGTAATCATTTGTAATAAATTTTTATACCCAATGATCTATGAACTTCACTAAATTTACTGTGGCCAGATTTTCTTCATTAAAAAGAAATACAACTGCGAATCACTCGGTAAAGGTAACAATTCGATTCCAAAATTGCCATTAATTTAGAAAAGGATTGCCGGTTCTATTTTAGATGACATGAAGACAAACTTTGATGTAGAAAATCATTTTCTCTTCTCCAGTTTTTAATTTCTCTTGCTTTTCTTTCTTCCAAAAGACTCGCAGCAATATTCCGTAAGGTGTCCGGACGGCACGGGCCTAGAGTTAATATCTTCCAGTACATGCGAGTCAATATCCGACTGAGCTCACAGACCGGATTAAATGGCCTTAAACGAAACTTTGATTTTTCGTTCATATCATTATTACTTTCTTTCCTTCTACTGTGACGTGGCCTTTAAAATAACCTGATGTCATTTCTTACTGTGATTTAGGTTTTTAAACTGTAATGTCATTCATAACTGTGACTGTCGAAAATTAATGTTCTTTTTTTAACCTCGTGTGTGTCTTATACCCAAGCTTAGTATGTCAAAATATGACATTGCATTTAAGAACGTTACTCCTTAAACCAAACGTCACTTTTCAAACTCCAACGTTGGCTTTTAAACTTTGATGTGATTGTTTAAACTGTGATGGCGTTTTTTTGACAGAGGTACAACACCCTTACACATTTCAGAATTTCTTTACAAACAACTGAGTTAGTTTTTTCAATCTGCTAAGCCAGTCTTTCAAGGTGATTATCCTTCTTTTTTTCGAATGTCTCGTCACTCTAAGATATCACTTCAGACTTTGGTTTAACATCAAGATATGATCAACATGAAATGGTCTGTACATTGTTGAGTTCTGTCCAGGCAAGGAACTGACCAGCTCAGGCTCGTGCTAGCACTAACCATCAACCCACCTAACCTAACCTAACCTAACCTAACCTAACCTAACCTAACCTAACCTAACCTAACCATCAACCCACCTAACCTAACCTAACCTAACCATCAACCCACCTAACCTAACCTAACCTAACCTAACCTAACCTAACCTAACCTAACCATCAACCCACCTAACCTAACCTAACCTAACCTAACCTAACCTAACCATCAACCCACCTAACCTAACCTAACCTAACCTAACCTAACCTAACCTAACCTAACCTAACCATCAACCCACCTAACCTAACCTAACCTAACCTAACCTAACCTAACCTAACCTAACCTAACCTAACCTAACCATCAACCCACCTAACCTAACCTAACCTAACCATCAACCCACCTAACCTAACCTAACCTAACCTAACCTAACCTAACCTAACCTAACCATCAACCCACCTAACCTAACCTAACCTAACCTAACCTAACCTAACCATCAACCCACCTAACCTAACCTAACCTAACCTAACCTAACCTAACCTAACCTAACCTAACCATCAACCCACCTAACCTAACCTAACCTAACCATCAACCCACCTAACCTAACCTAACCTAACCATCAACCCACCTAACCTAACCTAACCTAACCTAACCTAACCTAACCTAACCTAACCATCAACCCACCTAACCTAACCTAACCTAACCATCAACCCACCTAACCTAACCTAACCTAACCTAACCTAACCATCAACCCACCTAACCTAACCTAACCTAACCTAACCTAACCTAACCTAACCATCAACCCACCTAACCTAACCTAACCTAACCTAACCTAACCTAACCTAACCTAACCATCAACCCACCTAACCTAACCTAACCTAACCATCAACCCACCTAACCTAACCTAACCTAACCTAACCTAACCATCAACCCACCTAACCTAACCTAACCTAACCTAACCTAACCTAACCTAACCTAACCTAACCTAACCTAACACGTAAACTTGAATTCTCAAGTTAGAATGAAAGATATCTTTATCCTCCAATTCCTTTAGATAATCCTAAAGTTTCCTTCATACATTATCATGACATTTCCTTCTTTCATTACTCTGATATTTCTGTCTTACATCACCATGACGCCTCCTTCATACATCAATCAATCATTTCCTTCGTACGTTACCCTAAATCTTTCTTCATACATTACCATGACACTTCCTTGATACATTATCATGACACGTCCTTCGTACATTACGTAGTTCTCTTATCATACATTACCTTGACACTTCCTTCATACATTACCCTGAAATTTCCTTCATATATTACCGTACAATACACTAAGATCTTCCACATATCTCAAAAAAAAACTACATCATAAAATTGATAATTTTTCCTTCAGTTGGACTGTATCTTCTGTTTTACTTGGGGGAAAAAATATAACATTTTTTGTCAGTCAAATATTCTCGAAGATATTCCATATATTTCACTTTAAAAAGATAATGATATTGTGCGACATTCATGGCTGGTGTGAGGTATTGTCCCGTGTCCGCCCCGTGCGTGGGTGGAGCAGTAAGCCATGGCGTGTCCTCCCCGTGCGTGGGTGGAGCAGTAAGCCATGGCCGCCTTTTCTCTGCCTCACACAAAAACCTTCACTCCAGAAAATATTTATTCCATCAGCTGCTTGAGCCAGACCTCTTCACTGGAGTTATATCCACCACTCTCATGGCATGTCCTCACAGACGTTTTCTTCTGAAAACGTTGGTTTGTGTCTGTCTGTCTGTCCCTATTTTTTCTGTGTATATTTATCATATTTGTGTTTGCAGGGGAATGTATTGTGTGCGTTTGCATATCCTTGTGTGCAAATGTACCTTGTGTGATTTCACACACACACACACACACACACACACACACACACACACACACACACAAACATATATATATATATATATATATATATATATATATATATATATATATATATATATATATATATATATATATATATGATGAAACTCTGGCGAAAAGTGTCTGTAGTTCTCTCAACAAAGGAAAACGTTTGGTGGTTTCTTTCTGCTGCCACAGTAGCTGCTGCTCTGTGAAAGCCGACGAAAATACAGGTGTGTCAGCACGGGAGATACATGGATGGACGGGTGTGGAGAACTGGCCTCCCGACCCTTCCATAAGAGAGAAAATGACACGGTAGATACACCAGTGGCTCACGTAGGAGTTACGAAGGAATTAACATCCATCCTGCCCGACCTTGTCTCGCTCACGTAGGGGGTTTCGAAGGCATTAACATCTTACCTTCCCGAGCCTTCCTCATACCTCACCTTCCCGACCCTTCTTCATACCTCACCTTCCCGACCCTTCCTCATACCTCACTTCCTTGACCCTTCCTCATACTTCGCAAGAACAGCAAGACCTCGAGCGACACCGCGTTATTAGGTCCTCAGACTTCGCCGTGGAGAAAAGGTGGCAACCTTGAAGTTTGTCATTGCTTTACGTAGATATAAGTTGTGCTTGACTGAGGCTGAGAAACTTTGGCCGACAACGGTACACTTGGAGAGTCTGTTTCAGACGCGTTGTTTACCTTAACGAAACACTTACAAGCACGACTAAAACACTGTTTCAAAACTCTGTAGAGACGCTTCGAATCCAAACAAACATTGCTTTTTGCTGATGATATCATTCAGTATGTTACTTGCTGCGTAGGAACATTAGACACATCAATAGCAATCCTCCATCATCTCAGTCTCAGGAATCGTGTGAGAGACGTGAGGTAGCAGCTAGCAACAATACATCATGGAAGAACCAGACAGATGAAGGTCAGATCAAACTCTTTTTCGATACATGGATGGAAGTTGAGATTCTAGTCATGTTGTTGTTATGTATGTAACTGCAGTTGACTGAAAGATAAAGCAATATCTAATAATACCCTGATAGAGCACGTGTACACACACTCACACATACACACATACACACACACACACACACACACACACACACACACACACACACACACACACACACACACTAGTTACCTTCTAGAGAGGAGGAGGGTGATAAATGGTGTATTGTCCAGGGGAAGTGGGAGCTGCCAGGAGATACGAGGCAGGAGAACGGGGAGGAGGTGGGAAGGACTGAGGAGGCTGGTGGGTACAGAGGGAGGGAAGATAAAGAGGATAGGGAGAGAGGCTGGTGAAGGGAAGTGGAGGGGACCAGAGTAGAAACAGGTGGTGAAATGTGGGAACTGAGGGAGAGGAGGAGAAGGAGGGATGTAAGGAATGGCGAGGAGGGAGACGGAGTAAACTAGGAGAAAGAAGGAGGGATAGGCGATGATGAACGCTTGGGAGAGGAGAAAGAAAGATAGAGACGGAGAGAAGATGGGAAGTGGCAAGTAAGCAGAAGGTGGAGGAGGTGTGGGAAGCAACGTCGAGAGCATGTCTGCATAACCATCAATCACCAGATAGATATTTTTCACCAACTTCAGCTGACGCATGAGAGGAGGTTCCTTCAATTATGGTGGTTTCATGGAGCCTTAACAACAGTGGAGGAGGAGGTGTATGTGTGTGTGTGTGTGTGTGTGTGTGTGTGTGTGTGTGTGTGTGTGTGTGTGTGTTTGAGTCATCGTGCCTGATTGGCTGCTGCTCTCTTACCATCATCAAGATGAACGACTATGATGATAGACGTGTTTTCTCCTACCAGAATCGTCGTACACTGATTCAGTGTATTTCCATTAGACCCGAGGACATCAGATCAATACCTGACCATCAGACCAGCAGATAACTGTACCCATCAGATCAATACCTGGCCATCAGACCAGCAGATAACTGTACCCATCAGATCAGTACCTGACCATCAAATTGACACATAACTACACCCACAAGACGCTGTGAACAGGCTCACCACCTCTGGTAAGCCACACCAGATAACTTCCTCATAAACAAGAAATTTTTGCCACGTCTCTCTGACTCAGAGAAACACGTACAGATCTGCTGTTCCTGGTGAAGAAGAAGAAGAAGAAGAAGAAGAAGAAGAAGAAGAAGAAGAAGAAGAAGAAGAAGAAGAAGAAGATATACGTGCTGCAGTGTATCTTGCAGACAAGACTTGGCTGAAAAAAGAGTACACTCACATGTTGGAGGCAGGAAGTGGTTCCGACGTATATGTTCCTTCGAACTGCCGCGGAGAAAAAATGGGACGAATTCACTGGACGACCATAAAGTCTCACTGAGAGTTGGCCTCCGGGAGGATCCGACGTCGTTGAAAGTGACCAAGTAGGACAAGTGTTGACAGCGTGAGAGTGAAGCCTTCACAGCCCACTTATCATGTTCACCCCTCGAGGACTGTGATAAGGATGGGGAGTTGTGAGAAGAGGTCGATGTTTGTACTGAGAGAAAAAAAGAGAGAAAGAGAGAGAAAGTAAGAAGTAGAGAGAGAGAGAGCAAGAAGGACTGAGAGACTAACAGGTTGATTGGCTTATTTACAGATAAACAGACTGACAGACAAACAGAAAACTGGTTGGGAGATGAAAACAATGACGGTGTTGTTCATGAGTGTGGTATTTGACGGAGAGAAATATAGATAAGTTATGATACGTACACCAAGACACCGACTGTCTACCCTGCCCTGAGATCCTTATTCCCAACCGCCTCTAGATTGATCATCTCCTCACCAGTGGATTACAGTGATAGATTAGCTCAATCTACAGCAGTGGATTACGATGATTGGTTATTTCTTTTTCACTAGACTACGATAACTGGTTAGCTCTTTACCCATGGACCACAGCAACTTTATATATATATATATATATATATATATATATATATATATATATATATATATATATATATATATATATATATATATATATATATATATATATATATTTCCTACTTGCGCCAGGGGTCCCCTCCATCTTTCTGTGACCCCGTCAGTGTCTAAGCTCATTACCAAACTCACGCTGGTGTTTCAGGCGACAGTAATCATGAGACTCGTGGCTATAGTCGACGACAGGGTCTCATTTGCATACAGGGGAAGCCTTAGAGGGAAGACCTCGCGGGTCTTTGTCTAATATATGAGGACATTCATTGTGGTCGGTGTTCCTGTAATACGAGCAGAGATTATGTAGGGAACTGGAACTTTTACAGCTATTCCTTTGTCCGTGTGTGTGTGTGTGTGTGTGTGTTTGTGTGTGTGTGTGTGTGTGTGTGTGTGTGTGTGTGTGTGTGTGTCCTACCGTCTGCAATTGTAAACATAAGCCGAAGATTCGTCACTGAAATGAAATAACTTTTAAATCCTCTCTGCCAAGACGGTAAAATCATCTTTAGGAAGATGGAAAAAGAATCATATATTCACATCGACCAAACCGGCGACACAGATACGGATTTTATTCTAATTTCTTTAAGGCGTTGAATGATATATTTGTGAACTTTCGCAATCAAATCATTCCTCTGCAACATATATTCTAACTAACAGTAAACCTTGCTCGTTCACATCCATTTTCCCCTGTAATATTCCCTACACACACGTTGCTGGAAATCATTTCAATAAATGATTTAAGACGTATCCTGCTATGTTTACATCACATTCAATAATATCGTCCAACATATTCCGACAGAAGTATTGCGTTATCAATTGTTGATTTGATAATTAATATTTCCATTGTTGACTCTCCTGATATTGGAAGGTCTCCCTCAAACGAAAATAACATGTATTTTACACATAAAGAATACGTCAGAGTTGAGGAGAACCACTCACACTGAACCTGTGAATCTGCATCGGAGATAACAGGATTGACTGGCTTGAGGGCAGGAAGATGGCGTTAAGACTCGGTCGTCAAGATAATGCATTGTCTAGTTAAATGTGTGAGAGAGAAACGATACCTTTATGGTCGGGATCACAATAGGTCGGCGATATCTGGGAATGACTGGTGGTGGAGAGGCTGAGTGGACTGGAGTGTGTGTGGAGTGAGTGGATGGGGAGAATGATCAAGTGGGTTTCACCAGGAGGGTTTGGTTTACGGGAATAATGTAGGAGTAGAGTGTGTCCCTGAAGAGCTGACAGACTTATGTTCGTTAAACCTCTCATTTTACACACAGATGTTACGCATCATTGTTATTTTTTGCGAAAGGTACATTATTGACAGTTCCTTCAAGATAGATTTTTTTCCTGAGAGCATTTCTTTGCAACAGAAAACCTCATGATTTGTAGGATCAGGAGCAAGCGAGTGTGATTTTAATAGGCACCTCACAAGAAAGTCAACACATGTCTGCTCTTATGATGGTAAACATATTAGCAAAAATCAACATCTGTTTAACAAGTGAAACCTTGACTTCTACAACTCTCAAATTAATGTGGTTTTCTGTTTTACCATCAATAAACACCAAACATTCAACCACAATACATTCTTCTGATTCGATTCTTTTTCTTCCTCTCAAATACTTTACCAAAATGAAACCAAAACCAATTAAGTTAAACGAAGAAAATCCACGAGAAGCGAGAGCGATGCATCACCACAAGTGGAAATTAAACTCGGAATTAACATTCCAATCAACAGAGCGCTGGACCTCACTCGCTCCACAACTCTTGGGTGTGTGGGACGTTCATGTTGCAGCGACCCACAGCATGAAGAACAAAGTTCTTCTCTCATGACCAATGTTATCTTAAAACAGGCTGTAACGTCTGTCACGACCCTGGGGTTTAATGTACAGTATATGGTATAGATAGTAGGGTAGCATGTAGGATATATATATATATATATATATATATATATATATATATATATATATATATATATATATATATATGTATATGTATGTATATATAGGAAGCGATGGTCCTGGTAGGTAGCGCATTTGGAGGTACAGTAAATTAGAGAGATTTAGTATTGTATAATGTCGAATGGTAGAATAGTGTGTACCCCACAAACATGGTAAAGAGTAGTGCATAATATACTAGCATACTAGTAGGTTGTCTTCATGAACTATAATCGTGCTATAAAGCCGAATAAAGGATACAGATCATTGCGATAATGTCACAGTTTAGCCTCACCAGTGGAAGAAAACGTGAATAAGTCTACGGTCGGCACCAGCCGTGTTTCACTACCTCGTCATGTTTGCTTCTGCGGACGTAGCCACAGATCTTGACCAATCGTTTACCTGCATCCATATAGATTATTTATATTAAATAGGTATAGTTTCCTATATGTATAGCAGTCTCAATTTTCATGTTGGGCATATGAACAGAGTAACTGGGTCGTATATGATCTTTGCAGACAATGGATTCTAATGATGTAATATTATACAGTCGACAATATTGTAATTAAATATATGATTATACTTGTGTGGTTGTGATAAGAATCTTATCATAGTGTCTGGTTATAATTAGTGATGTTACTTGGGTAAAATAGAATTACATTGTGTGTAAAACGGAATTACATTGTGCGTAGAATCAATTATATTAACAACGTATGCGCCATAACACTTGGCGTAGGAGGTAAGTTAGTACACACTACCTTTATACATGACGTACCTACACTGTTCACTACTATAGTGTCCAAAACTGTGTACCATATGTATCTCAACACTGGTAATGTTTACTTAGTCACCGATTAATTCCTTTGTATAACTTTGTGTCTTTGTCATTGTGGATATATTACTGCAACTGGATCTGCAAACGTATGCATGCAAGATATTTGTGTGTATGGTCTTCCTCATGAATGAATTGTGTGGATTGTTATAATGCAAGCACTCAAACTGTCTGACTGCTTATTTGTATTGAAAGATTTTTCTAATACTTAGGACATCAATACAGTGTTTGTGCCCATCATATAAGACTCATTAATACATTATACAATCACATGTATTGTAGTGTGATGTGTTGATTTCATCAAGTGTTAATAAATTGATTTATTTCTAGCTGCCTGTTGCATTATCGTTTACATATCCATCGTATGGTACCCCATTTAACAACATTATCCTGGATATTTAAGCCATTCATTAAGTATTAATTCATCAAAACTCTATACCTGTCGTCAGGGTATGTGAAATATGGATAAAATATTATTCAATATTCACTCGTACTTACCCTTTCCCATTCAGTGCCGTAGATCACAGAAAAAAAACTAATACAGTGAAATGCAGCAGTTTGTCTTTTGATCCATTTTATGGAAATACGGTGACCAGGACATGTGTGGGTGACACAGTGTGGTGGGGGGAGCACGGGAGGTAATATATGGGTAGCGGAGGAAGCTTCCACTCCTGTGTCGATGCCGAGAACAACAATGAGAAATTCAGCTGTTACTGCCACTCCTGAACACAATACAAGACGTCGTTAGATGCAGCTATATGCTTGTGTAAACAGTACATGACATGACCCAGTGAAATACATAATACGACCCTGTGAAGTACATATTTCGACCCTGTGTAGTACATGATTCGACCCTGTGAACAATTCGACTGTGTGAAGTACATAATTCGACCCTGTGAAGACAGTATCAGTGAGATCAAGCGATGGTGCCAACATTCTATATAACCACAAAATATTGTATCGAGCATCTGTCTCGTACACACTTGCAACACTGAAGTAATTGTAGCAATTACTCACATTAATTGTTATCAATGTCTTGATGGACGGCCCTGGGTACATGTGGGGTAGATCCCCATTTTATGGCTGGGTGTCACCAGTGCCATTACATAGAAACAGCTTATAAATCTTGATGAGATTTGTGAATAAGATGTTACCCTAATAGCAATTAACCCACTCGCTACTACAAACTGCATCATTAGACCTAACTATTTCTAGCTTAACTAACAGCTTCACCAAACCTGTCATCATCATCACTGCCATACAGAGGCACTGCAAACAGCAAATATCACAACAAAACTGTGACTGTATTAATCATTAAGTGAAGTGCATAACAGAATAATGCTGGCTCTCTTCAGACTTTGATACACGCAAAAAAGATCTTATTAAATATTTGTTCTGATAATGGAATATTGAAACGTAATAAAAAAAAATCATGTTTACTTACCAATTATAAAAGAGCTGTTTTACAGAAAGTTAAATTTAATAGTACGAGTGAAGATCTGTGTTTCTGTAACAGGGAACATTATCATCATAACAGTGGCAATGATAGTAAAAATCACAGAGAAAAGTAGTGACAGTGAAAGCAAACAAGTTGCATTATCGTGTCAAGCGGCTATGAAAATAATGTTAGCGGCCGTGGGCATGAAACCATGAGAGATATTGAACATTATCAATATGTACTTGTTTCATTACAGTATTTCTACCTGTGTCCACAACACAGGTAAAAACTATCAACTACCTAGTCATCCACTTCAACTTGGCTTCCAGATAACCTCATGTGTTTTGAGCATTACATGATATATTTTAATAGTTTACTGTTCCAAGAGACTTACACGGGAAGTATTATTACAGCCAACTTTATTTTTCATTTTCTTTGTGAAATATATATGTATATGATACCTCTACATTCTACACTTCCACAGTAGAACATGGACAAAAAGGTAGAAAAATCATGGAAAAATTTAAATATTAATGCATTGTGGGAGCATAAGAAGTAACTATCTACCTGCGTCTTGATAATCAATATCAATTTTGGTTTTAAGTCTATTTTTGTAAAGTCTGTACGTGATAGTTTATACGAGTGGGAACATTTTCTTTAGTTACCCACAGAATTTCATTTTATTTTCATTTTCTTTGAAAAATCAATGAGCGCTTAAAGAAAATGAAATTTATGGTAGACTTATACAATTTACTGTACGGAAGTAAACTGACAAACACTGAGTGAAAAACTAAAATGAATATGAACAAAACTCATCATATAATACACAGATAGAAACTTTACTGTTCTCTTTCTGTTACGACGGCGCTCTATGATTTTTTTTCCATAATGTGTATCAATGATAGCTACTGACATCCATCTCCTCATAGTTGATAGTTAACATCAAACATTACATCATAGTTAAGGCATTGATATGATACTAGACTTTTGAGAGTAATGATAAAGTTTAGGTTCAAGAAGAACTAATTTGTTTACTCTTCCTCAGCGGTCCTACTGTGCACAGCTACTGAGCTGAAACTAGAGGCTTTGCTCAGGGGGTGGCACGTCAAGGGTGCGTGAACACTGTCCACTCCACCACAACTGATGTTTGATGATACGTCTTTCAGCTGACTGCAGGTTAGTTAGCCTCGGACGCGCAGTACCGATGATGCGTCTCTGATTTGTAAACTGTTTTTGATAACTTCACAGTGAAATTAGATACCTTACACTTTGATAACTTTGCTGAAGACGAGGTAAAATTATTTGCCTCTACTTTTTTAATATATTCTGTTCAGTTTCTCACTGTAAACCATGAGTTCAAGATTTGGATTAACTATTTACCTAGCGTAACTTCTAGTTACAATCTCCCAATTCAATCATTAAACTATAGTCATATCAAAACTCGAAACAAAGTCATTATTTGTTTTCTCTCTTTTCTCCCTCCAGTTATCCTAAAATGCAAGTCGGCAGAGCTCAAAATTTTTGAATACGTTACCCCATCCAATCATGTTGCGTTTTCTGAAATCCCACTTACATCACAGAAAACAGATCCTCAAGGCTGCCGAATATGGTAAGTGTCCTTGATGTATATTTAGCTTCCTCTTTACATCCAATATATCCTGATCTACTGACACTCACTTTATTTCTCTTCTCCAACACATGAACTTTATTTCCATAATACGTTTCTAGATTCCCAGTAGCTTCTCTTCCACAATATATTTGTTTTCCTCAAGCCCTGGCGAATTGATTGATACTAGAGTACTTTGGATGACTTTCCAAAGATCTATTCATGTTCCTACTACTCCTATCATTGTCTCTACTTCCTTCTGGTCACCACATCCGTAAGAACTACCTTACGAAAACCTTCTCAGCGTCGTCAGCTCATACAAGACTCTCACCTTTAGTCTACCGGCAAGATATTGGAAGGGAGATGGTCAAGTCGGCCTTTGAATCCGGATCTTTGGTATAGTAAAGTGGGTGAGGTGATCAGGTCGTCCCTGGGACCTCGATCAATGGTAGTAAAGCCACAGAGGTACTCACCGTTGTAGAGGTTCTCCTCCAGTGGTACTCACCGTTGTAGAGGTTCTCCTCCAGTGGTACTCACCGTTGTAGAGGTTCTCTTCCAGTGGTACTCACCGTTGTAGAGGTTCTCCTCCAGTGGTACTCACCGTTGTAGAGGTTCTCCTCCAGTGGTACTCATCGTTGTAGAGGTTCTCCTCCAGAGGTACTCACCGTTGTAGAGGTTCTCCTCCAGTGGTACTCACCGTTGTAGAGGTTCTCCTCCAGTGGTACTCACCGTTGTAGAGGTTCTCCTCCAGAGGTACTCACCGTTGTAGAGGTTCTCCTCCAGTGGTACTCACCGTTGTAGAGGTTCTCCTCCAGTGGTACTCACCGTTGCAGAGGTTCTCCTCCAGTGGTACTCACCGTTGTAGAGGTTCTCCTCCAGAGGGATGAGCAGAGGGATCACCACGTTGATGGCCATCTTCGTAATGTCAGTTGTTCCTTTTATTCATTTACCTTCACCAGGTCTTTATTTTGCACTTATAACTTCGCATTCATTTATATCTTCGCTCTCAGAACTCATACATACACTTTCTTTGAGAAACCAAGTTTCCAAGGAGATCTTACTGAATGCAAAATCATTCAATGCGTGAGGGTTGTGGTTCGTCTTTGACCAAGTGAACCAATGCTGTTTTCTAGTTCGATTTTCACACTGAGATGAGACTCTAAGGATCTGGTTTGAGCTGGAGTACGTCGATCCCTACCACAGGTGGTGAACGTCCTACCTGAAGGTCCGCACACGGCACCACCTGGTGAGAGATAGTAAATGTGAACGTTATCTAAGGTTTTCCTTCAGTTATCTATCTGTCTATCTATCTATCTATCTATCTATCTACCTATTTATCTGTCTATCTATTAATTTCTCACACTAGCCATTCAGTTAAGGATAAAGAGAAAATCCTGTACGTCTTGAAATTATGCCAAAGGCGATGATGGGAATGAATATGATTACTTGGAGAAGTAGCCAGAGACCAACACACCTACAGGTCACACACGTGGAAGATAAGACTCGAAACATGAATATGTACCAGATATCAGCTGGATCTGTGACGCACTACGATGTGAAAAGTCGAGATGCCAATCTTACTGGTTAGCTGACACACAAGAGATTCTAGCTCCTGATTTGGCAACCCTGCCCAATTAGCCTGGAAATCCATTATCTGCCTTTTCACCAGTTAAGGAAGATTCCTCATCCACTATTCCGTTGCTAATGTCGAGGGCAGTGACACATTCAACGCGAATTATCACTGTTTAACGACAATAACAACTTGCACCCCCGGCTCGTTGACAGAGGTCCGACATCAATCACCGAGGTCATAACGAGTAATGTCTGGCCCTCCCTGGTGATTGACTGGCTGGGAAGCTGACCCACCCCCCACCCAGCTATTCATCTGTTCCTCACTGTGACCTGATACTATCCAGCCAGAGGTCAGTCAGTATAACGACGGGTGACCTATGCCTTTCAGCGTGTGGGAAGTGTCTCATGAGAGTTGGTCATGATGACCCACGTAACCTGGACGTGAAGAAAGGTTTGTTTTTCGTGGTTCAAGGTGGAAGAAGAAGAGAGGCTGTGTGTTATGAAGGGGAGAAACAGCGAGGCAAAAAGAAGCTGAGAAAACATATCAGAAAACACAAATGTAAAACAAAAACTCAGGTAACATGGATTGAATCGTACGAGAGAAATACATCATCAGTATAACTACAAATTAACATATAATTATGATGAAAATGTGCTACAGCTACAGAAAGATATATATATCAAAAAAGGGTTAAAAGATCAAAGAAAAGTTCATTATGTAAAGTATACAGAGGAAAATAGATGCCGAGGCAAGAAACACATGGACAGAGACGAAGCTGTGCTTACAGGAACACAGACGATAAGCACACACACACACACACACACACACACACACACACACACACACACATAATAAACCCTAAGTGGCAGCCAGGCGGGCGGGCACAGTAAAGTGTGTGGATACGGGTGATGAACAGTAAGTCATAGGACGTGGATATGGTGCGGGCTCTGGCGGGAACACGTCATGGGGGGGGGGGGGGGGGGAGGTAATGACACAACCAGACAACAGCCTGGTGTCAGGCCCCGCCCCCCCACCGTGACGACACCAGCCCTGGTCAGCGCAGCGACCCTGTCTTGTGACTCGCTATTCCAACCTCGCCTCCTCCACCGTCGCTGGGAGGAAGTTCCGCGAAATTTGAAGTGATTTATTTAGTTTGAGTCACGTGAAGAAAGTCTCACTTGATGATCAATAATGATTACTGATAAAGTTACATGCGACAATTACTTACACGAGATAAGAAATCGTAACTTTGCACAACTAACTAATGAAAAAAAAGAAATATATAATGAAGAAAACCCTGGCAACACTGAATACAAAAATGTGAAGGAAGTGTCGACAGATAATTGTCGTAACATAAACAAGAACAAACAAACAGAAGAATTACAGGAAACACAGAAGATCCAAGAAAACATAAGTAATGACAGTAAATAAGAATTACAACCTACGTGAAAAAAAAATTATACAAAACACAAGACACAAAAAACAGAAGCGACTGTATGATACAAATGGGATAACAGAAGAAGAATATGTAACAATGAAATACGAGATTATATAGATGAAATGACAACTAAAACACACTTGGCTGAAGAAGTGACAGAAATCATGAATTGGAACATATATGAAGGAAGCAGTATATGCACACACACACACACACACACACACACACACACACACAGACACACACACACACATAAGAAGGCACGAAAGACATGCAAGGAGAGAGGGATTCTCGTCCTCTTCCTTCTGGTCGTTACTTCTTATATTTTCTGTTTTCTAATCTGAAATGTACATATTTGGCTACGCCATATAATCTAATATTAGTCAGTGTGTTTAATGCGCTGTCTTTATCAAGAAATGACATCTTCCAAGACCATTATCATCATATGATCATTTTGTATCCTCTTCGTCCGTATGTGTGTGTGTGTCAAGCTTCATCAGGCCGGCGTGAAGTATGCGAGGCCAGTGGTGCCAACAGCATGTCATAAGGGAGTGTTGCTCCGCCGACCGAGTTGGGTGACGTCACGGTAGGGGGCGGAGCTTCACACCAGGCAGTTGGCTAGTTGTGCTATTGCCCAGCTCACCTCCCAACTGATGACGTCACTGCCTCCCATGGCCAGCATAACAAACCCGTGTTATGTTTTGCTGTAGGACGCCCGTGTGTCAGTGTGGTCCAAGCGAAGTTTGGCAGCAGCGGTGGTTGGTTGATTGATTGGTTAGCTGGCTGGTTGGTTGGTTGGGTGAGGTGCAAAGAAAATTTAGATTTATATTTTTCTCTTCTTACAAATAATACAAATACCTTGTTTAATAATTTCTAAGTTATATGGCATGAGAGAGAATACTGAGATGCATTTATTGAGAATGAGAATTATGTATGATAATAATAATGATAATAATCATAATGATAGAATCGTAATATATATATATATATATATATATATATATATATATATATATATATATATATATATATATACACGAAGTGATATATGATGAATAATATGATACTGTGAAAGAAAGGAAAACAGAAAAGTTGAGGAAGATTAACTTCTAGAAATAGGAGGAAGAACTGGCCAGATTTTCACACGAACCCAAAAGTGAAGAAAAAGAAAATGATATGTGAAATGATGTCTTCAAGAGCAACACATGACCACACGAGGAACATACATGGTAGCATGAAAAGAAAACTACTTTGGAAAGGTTTTAACTTCTTATGACGAGGAGACGAGATTTCTAAATGCTGGTAAAAGCTTTCATTGTGGAATGATTTAAAGTGGATATGGAACTGCCCCTGAGTTACGTATAGTCTCTCTCTCTCTCTCTCTCTCTCTCTCTCTCTCTCTCTCTCTCTCTCTCTCTCTCTCTCTCTCTCTCTCTCTCTCTCTCTCTCTCTCTTCAGTGTTGCGCTATGCTTTGGAATGCGAAGTTGGTGGACGAGAGAGTATTCACTTCCATCATCAGACGATGATGATACAGACTTGCCGAAGATGACTTTTCACTCTCGGTATAACCACAATCTGGCGGAGTCCGGTAACACACATGAGACGAGGGGAAGATGGGTAGAGATGTTACGGTAAAGTTGCTCACATGTCTCCTGTAATACACCAGCTGGGAGGTGCAAGTACGCTGACGAAGGGATAAAGTCAGGCATAAAATTACGTATGTCTTCAGCCTGTAACACCGGCTACAGTGGATACAGTATGTGTGTGTGTGTGTGTGTGTGTGTGTGTGTGTGTGTGTGTATGTGTGTGGGTGTGTGTGTGGGTAGGTGTGTGTGTGTGTGTGTGTGTGTGTGTGTGTGTGTGTGTATGTGTGTGGGTGTGTGTGTGGGTAGGTGTGTGTGTGTGTGTGTGGGTGGGTGGGCGGGCTTGGGAACCGAACCCGGCCAAGTATCCGGCTTGACATGAACTTGCTCTCCTACCACTCGACCTGAGGTAAGGATTGTGGGGAAAACTATGTAGTTTGAGCTGAGCTGAAGCAGTATAAAGAAGGGAAGAGAGAGAGAGAGAGAGAGAGAGAGAGAGAGAGAGAGAGGATAAACGTACAGGAAAGAGAGTATCTTACTGTAAATCTTACGAGTACATTTGCAGCAGGGACCACTCAGGAGAGGGACAATCACTGTAACAACTACAACAAAAACAAAGACAAAAACACAACAATGTTTACGTTACAGATAAGGACATGAGGCAGGCAGGCAGGCAGGGAGGAGGGAGGTCGTCCCCTACCGAGCAGTACCCGTAAGATCAGGTTATATTCGTACAAACATAAAGTATAAACTTCTCTACTTCATTCCAGCCAACACTCGTGGCTCCTCCTCAGCTTTAAGACTTGTCATAATTCACTCAAGAAATACAAGGCCAATTTTCTCACAGAATTATCATCTTAACTACAAATATATCCTGTTCTTACACCATCAGGAGTGGAAGGGAAGTACATTAATTTCAATTTCAGAGTTGGGAAGTTATTTTTGCGTATTGCTTCATGCTTTTTTTAAGAGCTTTGATATACCTTTAACTAATATGGACGTGGGGAATATAGGCTGCACCTGGAAACCTAATATTTTTTATTTAGAAGAGTTACCCTCGCTCTGGAGGCGAAAAAAAAAAAAAAAAAGATGGCGGTTCGTGCGCGCCTTCCTGAAACCCACAGTTTTACGTATTTTTGCTTTTATCTTAAAAACCTCAAGTTCTGAAGAAAGAGGAGGTTTGGGACCCCCGGCAAGAAAAGAATTTCTCTTTCACAACTTTGATTCATGATATGTTGGTGTGAGAAGCGTCCTCGACTGTGTGAATTATCACAAACTCATATTTTCCGTGTGTCTGTCTGGCATTCGGAACCATTGTATACATAGACTTATAATGAAATGTTTAAGATCATTTATAGAGGCATCATATATATATATATATATATATATATATATATATATATATATATATATATATATATATATATATATATATATATATAAAATAAATAAGTTCCCACAAAACCCCTAGTAATCAAAAGCCAGGATCATACAGATATAGCCTCACTATACAAAGTAAAAGCGTCTTTTTTTCAAGAGGCAAACGAGATAATAATCTCTTGTTTCCCAGAGAGAAATAACGTTGATCCTGAAATTGGATTCTCGTAATTACCAGGATCTGCTGCAGCCAAATTGGATCTGAATTTTATTCTTTAATTGAAATTAAAAATGATAACATTAGGTGTCAGCTGTTGAAGATTGCCTGTTATTAATGTTATTATTATCATTATTGTTATTATTATTATCATTATCATTATTATTATTATTATTGTTATTATTATTATTATTATTATTATTATTATTATTGTTATTATTATTATTATTATTATTATTATTATTATTATTATTATTATTATTGTTGTTATTATTACGATATAATAAAAATGAAGATAATGATGCTATTATTAATGATACTAATAATGATAATAATAATAATAATAATAATAATAATAATAATAATAATGATAATAACAATGATGACGGCTGCTGTTGTCATAAAAACTAAGAGCAAATTGTCTCAATGGTTACGTTGGTGTTCCTAATCTATTCTTATTTTTCACAATAATGTGATGTTGACGGTCTGAATGGTTGTGGCAGATGACAGGTTAAAAGCCCAAATAACCAACCAGCCAACCACAGGTGAAGGCAGCAGCTTGTTACAACTGAGGTAGTCTGCATTTCACTCTGTCAGAAGTAACATAGATATCATTCACAACAATCATCATCATGCAAAGTTACAAGCATGAAGTGTAAGCAAGGATATAGCAATAATCATGCTTGTGAAGGAAGTGCATTACATAGCTCAGCTGGAAGCTTCACAAACCCTCTGGTTTGTTTTCCGGTTCATATCGATACGTTTCACAGCTTTACGAACCCAAGAGACGTAACGAAAATATTATTCAAATGTTTCATGTATATTGGTATGGACATCATGAGCTACATCAGGAAGTGCGGAAATAATTTAACATTCAGGAAACAGAAGTTTTATGAGTTGACTCACAACATGTGAGCTGCATTCAGTTTATCTCACTCCCGAACTTTCTCGAGGTATCCATTGTTAGTTTCTCCCGAGCGTCTCAGCTCTGCTCTGCTCCTCATTTGCAAGATATTCTCGTAATGCAAGTTTAAATCGGGCGAGTGTATCGCGCGCTACATGAGCCACACTCCCCACGCTGGTGGTGCGCCTCTCTCCCTCCACAATGGGAAGTCATCTGGCGCTGCTTTGTGGAGATGATTAACATGATCATTCCAGCCGGAGAATAAGCCCAGTGTTCCCTGCCAACCAACCCAACGATGTAGCCGACGATTACAGTTATGAGAGTATCGGCTGTGTCTGTGAAACAAGAGCCCATGCAAGCGCAAGCCAAGCATACGTGTGTCTGCTTGAAGGATGTCAGCGGAATGTTAGTGTTTGAGATTATCATGTAGGAGGTAACAGTCTGTGGAAGGGTAAAGGTAATTGCTGTATAAAGATGAAATAATTCTGCTTTTAAACCATTAGTGTCACATCATTAGATAATTACTCTGTAATCAAGGATAATCAAGGGAGAGTAATAGCCATTATGCGAGAGTCTGAATTTGTTTCATCTCGTTTGACCAATAATTACCCAACAAGAATTCAAGTGTCATCATCATGTTGTGTTCACGTGAAGCAGTGTTGTCCTCGGCTGATACAAAACTTAAAGATTTGGAATATGAACGTAACACCTTGAGACTTGCCAGACCTACTTTACCCAAACCATAATTAGATGTTTGCAGATTCATTCGATCGCATGTATGTCCTCGTATGACGAAGCGACCACAACTAGTTGAAACACATGAATCCTTTCTTTAAGATTCGTCCATAATTCTAAGTTTGTTGCTTTAAACACATTACGTAAGAATGACTTGGTCAGGCGAGACACAACATCTATATTCTATAGCTACATTAACGGTTGGCGTCGTTGAAGCCTCGCAAAGGTTCTGCATATGTAAAGTCGTAGACGAAGTCAGAGACACAGCAGCTTGATGCCGTACCGAACCTTATATCTCAATCGGTATAAACCGAACGTTCGGAACAGCTTCGGTTACGCGTGTGTCGGGACTTCAGCAGGCGTGTCCCGGATCTCTGCATTACACCACATTTCCGTAACCAGTTCTTACTTGTGATAATTGATCGATTGAGTCAGTACATACACAAGACAAATGTGTGTTTTATGGAATACAGAGAAAATTATTTTACCAGAGGGAGTACCCAACTGTGTTGAACAGCCAGATTTACTATTTGAAGCAGGACTCAACTGAGACGAACCAGTACCAGAAACCGGGTCGAAGCAGGTGTATGACACATCAGATGATGTTGTGTCCTCAGTCAACTGTGATGTTAGCTCAGTAGGTTCAGTAGGTTCTACTATTTGGTCTTAGTTCACTCAGGTATTTGTCAATTAGGTTTACTGTACTTTCTTATAAGAAAAATCCTGAACGAAAAGTTTCGAGAAAAAATGTAATTTCTTGCGTTAACTTAAGGTAAACACGACGGTGACATAAATTTATCCATGGTGTTATAAACCAGGAATTGTATTTTCTCTCTGTATAATTTTCTGACCAAAGATTTACGTAGGAAGGATACATATCAACATAAGTTCTCAGTGGAAAATGTAGCAATATCATTATTGTCAGCTCAGGATACAAAATGTTTCATAGCATTTCGTCTGCTGGAGAGGATGGAAGATAAGAGGTTAGCCAATAGTTCAATTAACGTTTTGCAAAACACTGCAGTGTTGTCCTCCAGTGTTGGTGTCTAAGAAGGACAGTTGGGTATGTGCCTCCACTTTAGCAGCAACATTTATATATTTATGTTTATCAGCGCCGAGATGTTCAGGAGAGATCTTTACCTTCATACGAACCAAATGTCAAAATAATTTTGTTAGTTTATGATGAGGAGTTCTACAACCTGACAACTATATGGAACGATAAGAAGATTTTCTGATTTATGATGATGCTGCCACAACCCCGTGTGGGAGAGTTACTCCCAGGAACCGGCTTCTGTGATCTCTTGGAGCTTAACACTGCGCTACACTCAGTAGCAGGGAAAGGATGGACTACTTAGAAGCGAGAAGCTCGTTGACAAGACTGTTCTCTGTTTCAACTGACGATGATAAAGTTTCGCCAAAAGTTACTTTTCCCTCGCGGCGTAATATCGAGGTGGAGGTGGAGTCCGGTAACACCAATCAAATACATGGAAACGAAGCTTTTGCTAAGAGGGGGTTGTGCTCTCTTGATCCATCGATCTATTAATAGATCCAGTTTGATGCTACACAGGAAATGAAAGTGTCTGCCATCAATTATCAAAACATTCTGACCATCTGTTTTTGGCAAGTAACAATAAACTGTTTCAGAACGATTAAAGAAATGTTTATCCAAACGTTGTTTCATCGACCTGGATGTTTGTGTATAAACTTGAAATGTCAAGTGAAGCCATCACCGAGCCGGGGCGTCCATGTTTGTTGGTCATCTCCTCCACAAATGCACACGATTTTTTCCCCTGTGTGTTGGTTAAATATAGATAGGGTGGAAAATGGGATACTGGCAGTTCAGGTTGAATGATGATAAATGGAACTTCTAAAGAAGAAAAAAATGAGAAGCATAAGTCTTCTATCAGGCAAACTGTAAAGTACGCTCGGATGTAAATTTACCAAAATGATATATGGTTATACAGATCGTCTGCTTAATGAGAGATAATGAGAGACTGATGAAGATACACTGAAGGGATACTGAGGAAGAGACTGATCGGCAAAACTAACAGCTGATTTAATAAGCAAACAGTTACAAGGAGGGAGGATGGTTTACCCATGTGGAGGGGGCTGGGTTTGCTGCTGTTGGCTAGACGTGTGTAGTGTCATGGTTGAAGGATGGATGGAGACATAAGTCTTCACAAACGAGTCAGCTGTGTGTGTGTGAAGGGAATACTGATGAAGTCCTTCAGTAGCGAGGGAAGCTTCTTCACTTCTTTATAGTGAGCATCTGTTGAGAAGTTATGCAAATGAGTTCCAATGCTCCATGCACTCAGTCAACTTCAAAAAGAGGAAGTTCCCTATGGATGAAGATAAGAGAACAAGTTATATCTTTCCTCGGATCTAGCCATCACAACGACAGGAATGGTCCCCTTCCTTACGTCACCAGTCTTTAACTCTCAATGGTTCAAAGGTTCATGAAGCAGTCTGATCCGTCCCAACTGTACCATCAGCAGGGTTCACCTATGTAGGACCCAGGCACGTCAAGGAAATGCTTAACTCCTCCTAAGTTCCGGTCGCCACGAACTTTCTGACCTAACTTACCAGATTTGTCAATCAATGTCTGGCCGGTAAAATTCCACCACCCATAAGGCCACTTTTTTCTGTGTTTTCTTCCGTGTATTAAAGATGAGAGATGTTGTCATCTGGCAGGTGGACGGAGGCTGGTACAGCGACACCAGTGAAGCAGCCACCTTGCTTGCTCCAGACCAGCTTAGCTCTTGTTAGCCACTGAGCAAAGAAGCAGAGGCCAGTGCTACGCCACATTACGCGCTCAACATCTTCCATGCTACGCCAGACTACGCTGAAATTAGATTTCGAAAGCGCTAACAACCCTGTGAGAAGAGAGGCAGTTATATATATACAATGAACCTCCGTGGTGTAGTGTTCAGCCTTGTTGACCACGACACGTTCACAGGCAGCCAAGGATTGAGTCCGCATCGGTTCGAATCCTGGTCTTGGTAGCTGGTATACAGTTAAACTGGCTGGTCATCCTTCCCGATGAAGCTGTACGATAACATGGTACCTGCATGTGCTAGGATGTATATATATATATATACATATATATATATATATATATATATATATATATATATATATATATATATATATATATATATATATATCCTACATTCACTGAGAACCAATCACTTTCCTCTCTTCCTACACGTACACATGCCTTACATCCTCGATAAAAACTTTTCACTGCTTCTAACAACTTGCCTCCCACACCATATATTCTTAATACCTTCCACAGAGCATCTCTATCAACTCTATCATATGCCTTCTCCAGATCCATAAATGCGGCAGGGGTGTGTGATGTCTCCATGGTTGTTTAATTTGTTTATGGATGGGGTTGTAAGGGAGGTAAATGCAAGAGTCCTGGAAAGAGGGGCAAGTATGAAGTCTGTTGGGGATGAGAGAGCTTGGGAAGTGAGTCAGTTGTTGTTCGCTGATGATACAGCGCTGGTGGCTGATTCATGTGAGAAACTGCAGAAGCTGGTGACTGAGTTTGGTAAAGTGTGTGGAAGAAGAAAGTTGAGAGTAAATGTGAATAAGAGCAAGGTTATTAGGTACAGTAGGGGTGAGGGTCAAGTCAATTGGGAGGTGAGTTTGAATGGAGAAAAACTGGAGGAAGTGAAGTGTTTTAGATATCTGGGAGTGGATCTGTCAGCGGATGGAACCATGGAAGCGGAAGTGGATCATAGGGTGGGGGAGGGGGCGAAAATTTTGGGAGCCTTGAAAAATGTGTGGAAGTCGAGAACATTATCTCGGAAAGCAAAAATGGGTATGTTTGAGGGAATAGTGGTTCCAACAATGTTGTATGGTTGCGAGGCGTGGGCTATGGATAGAGATGTGCGCAGGAGGATGGATGTGCTGGAAATGAGATGTTTGAGGACAATGTGTGGTGTGAGGTGGTTTGATCGAGTAAGTAACGTAAGGGTAAGAGAGATGTGTGGAAATAAAAAGAGCGTGGTTGAGAGAGCAGAAGAGGGTGTTTTGAAATGGTTTGGGCACATGGAGAGAATGAGTGAGGAGAGATTGACCAAGAGGATATATGTGTCGGAGGTGGAGGGAACGAGGAGAAGAGGGAGACCAAATTGGAGGTGGAAAGATGGAGTGAAAAAGATTTTGTGTGATCGGGGCCTGAACATGCAGGAGGGTGAAAGGAGGGCAAGAAATAGAGTGAATTGGTGTCATGTGGTATACAGGGGTTGACGTGCTGTCAGTGGATTGAAGCAAGGCATGTGAAGCGTCTGGGGTAAACCATGGAAAGCTGTGTAGGTATGTATATTTGCGTGTGTGGACGTGTGTATGTACATGTGTATGGGGGGGGGGTTGGGCCATTTCTTTCGTCTGTTTCCTTGCGCTACCTCGCAAACGCGGGAGACAGCGACAAAGTATAAAAAAAAAAAAAAAAAAAAAAAAAAAAAATATATATATATATGGAGTGATGTATATTACATGGTTTTCCTGTATTACATCCAGACGATCACTAGTTCTCGCTGTATCCAGCTAAAACCACTTTATTTTTCCCAAAAAAAAAAAACGACTTTTGAACATTTATTTCCCTTTCACGCAAGTTACGTGTTTTCTCCCGGCAGCGTCAGGGAAAAACACAGAAAAACATGATGTGGTGTTCACGTTTTCACGGGAAGTATAGATGCTAATCCGTGTGTGTGTGTGTGTGTGTGTGTGTGTGTGTGTGTGTGTGTGTGTGTGTGTGTGCTGCACAGCTGCTGCTGTACCTGATGCTATTCAGCTGTTATGGTCTGTGTCCACGTCATGCTGGCACTAGTTACGTCACACACCTACGTGTATACAGCAGTCATGACCACTTGTTCACTACGAGAGAAAGAGTTGTACATTCGTGTTGCTCCTTATCTATCTATATATATATATATATATATATATATATATATATATATATATATATATATATATATATATATATATATATATATATATATATATATATAAGCTATTGTGATGGCCATGTGTAGTGTTGATCATAGAGAATGCATAACCCCAAATAGGTAATGACTCTCTCTCTCTCTCTCTCTCTCTCTCTCTCTCTCTCTCTCTCTCTCTCTCTCTCTCTCTCTCTCTCTCTCTCTCTCTCGTTCTCTCTCTCTCTCTCTCTCTCTCTCTCTCTCTCTCTCTCTCTCTCTCTCTCTCTCTCTCTCTCTCTCTCTCTCTCTCTCCTGGTGCCCCAGGCAGAGTCGTGCCTGACATAACACGTCACAACACACAGTAGTGTTCCTGCAGCACTAGTGGTCTGGTCGTGGAAGCCGCCATCACAAACCCCAGTCAAAACAAGACGTGATAGTGCGTCGATAACAGAGGATTACCCGCATCATGTTTCCCAGTTAACGAAAACGGGTCGTCAGTGAATGTCTAGTGCAGGAGCATTATAACTACCAAGGTGTAGGAGCATTATAACTACCATGGTGAAGGAGCATTTTTACTACCAAGGTGTAGGAGCATTATTACTATCTATTAAATCGTTTGGTCTCACCAGTCTGAAACAGAAGCTCTCGGGTGAATACAGAGATAAGCAACATTAGCCTTCATTTCACCTGTTGCATAACTTGCCATTCTAACAGTAATTCTACCAACTTCTCGGTCAGATGAGGTTCACATGTGACACACGAGAGCAGCTCCACAACTTGTGTAATTATGCCATGAATATCTTCCAAACACATTTAACCCAACTACAACTAGCGAGATAAGTCATCAATATCTTTGTTATCTTTTCTACAGTTTATCTGAATATACGTTTGTGATGACGGTTCGTGATGTTATTAGTTGAATGGCTTATCAAACGGAAAAGTTACTTATCAAGATTATGAGTCTATGAAAGGTCACAATAAGTCGAGCTTAGTACACATGGAATGGTTAGAGAAGTGTATGTTTTGGAGAACAATCAACGGTGTCGTGTCGTTGCGTCATGGACATAAATGCTAATTATCTAACTTGTGATATTCCTTATGTTTATGTACCTCAACGTCACCCTTTACTGTTCCCAACGCAGGATTGTGATCATAAATGATGAAATCTGTGTATATTATGGATGAATCATTCACACAAGCACTGCAAACATTGCCCAGATGTCAGATGTAATTTATATCGCAATCTTCTGTATGTTCCTGGTTTGTATACATCATGTGTGCCATGTTACAGCCACTAAGCTCCCACCAAACATCACACTGCATTGTATTTATGTACAGCTTATCTTCCCATCCAAGCTTGGGGTTAGCACCCTTCCTAATGCTGGCTAGTCATGTGAGGGTCGAATTACACTTGAGTAATCGTCACACACACACACACACACACACACACACACACACACACACACGCACGCACATCATCCTCTGAGCCATCATAGTGGGTAAGGAGCTGCTGTTCATCCACCCCTGTAATTCATCATGGTATCAACGCTGATCATCAACCTTTATTCTCTCCTCCCATCATCACTGTGGGCCTTGTCTACCCCAGCTGACCCACCCCTCCTTCATCACAATGACCCCCTCATCCTACCCTCCAGCCGACCTCCGGGTCCAAGCGCCAGCCTGAGGACAACCAGACATTAATACGGAACAAATGATCACAAAACTGATCAGTAGAGAAGTCAGGAAGTCATACCATCATTGTTTCTCTTGGGGGTTGGGTTCGTGTCGCAGCCGACGTGGACGGGTCGTTCCTCTACATACTTCATAAGTTACACGTCGTCCAGGAATCTCGTTCCAGCTGCTGGAAACACGTCGTCCAATACATCAGAGCAGCTGCAGCGCGGGACGCCCACTTCCTGTTTGTGGACCTCTGGTGGTCTATCGATCGATAGAATATGAGATATTCCAACAGATTGTGCACACAGATTTCCTAGGTTTTGGTGAAGAAATCTGGAAACCCAGACTTTCGTATCTTGTTGATATGTTCTCGTTATTTCCTTTTGGATACTTTATAAATATTCAAAGATATATGATAAGGAGTTCCCTTTGAAAAATATTCATAGATAACTTTCTAGAAGTCATGATATTAATGTGAAATTCATAAATGATGTCATTAAGAATATAGGTCATCATAACGAAACACTAGACGAGGTAAGTGTCACTATGTACCTCAAACTATGAATCTGTTTGTTTGGAGTGTTGTCTGTGTTTGTTTTTTTATGTTTTGTTTTGTCATGTGTATTGCCAGTGTATAAGTCATATAGTGTCATATAGCCACAATATATATATATATATATATATATATATATATATATATATATATATATATATATATATATATATATATATATATATATATATCACCTACAGCAGAGGGGTCATATAACCTTCCTGGATCATCCTGCTCGACTTCCGGAACCGACATGTCTCGCTTTACTCGGAATGTGTGTTAGAACAGGCGAAGAGTGAGCGGGTAGTTGACCTGGCTGAACAGGTCGTTACAGGGGTGTGGGAGGAGTGAGGGACCACAGCGTCGCTGTGCCTCACTCAGTCTTGATCATGCTTGCTCGGTGATACGTCATCGTGGCTTGTGACCGGTGAGGATAAGGTGGAGTTAGGACGTTTCTGTTTGTTGTACTTGGTGGAGTAGGTAAGATTGCCACAGGAAAGGCAAACACATGACAATCAAGGTTACCGTAGTGGACGTAGATTCCCGGGATCCCTGCTGTGACTGGTCATGGTGGTGGAGAACAACTTTGTGAGACAACTCGTGAGAGGAGCGAGGTATAACATGAGGAACTAGAGAAACCCTCCGAGGTACTGGCAGCCGCTGTCGACTCCCGGCACGCCACACTAGAGGCTGCACACGACCTTGGAATTAGAAACGCCACACAAAGGTATATCATTCATCTAAATCGTACGTTCGTATCTTAATCCTTTCTGAATTTTGTGATTTATGTTATCCATCGCATGACACATAAAGTTTACTACATCGTCCGTAACATGAATGAGGGAAGTCAGATGGACCAGTTTAGGTTCGTTATAGATGGACCAGTTTAGGTTCGTTATAGATGGACCAGTTTAGGTTCGTTATCATTCCTCGGACGTCTCCCCTCATACCTCAGATCCTTATGTCTTCCCCCAACTGGATGACGTAAGTTAAAAAACTTATGACCATTTTCTATTGTGACTCGCTCCACTTCAGCCTCAGAAGCTGACGAAAAGTTGGGTCTCAAAGCTTCTCCTCAAACCACTTGATTCTGGCTTGTCCTGTCATCTCATGGTCCAGTTTTCTTAACAAATGAAGATCCATTTTTCTCCCCAGCTATATCGTATCTTAGATAACTGAGGCAGAGTATCTCAGATAACTGAAGCAGAATATCGGATAAATGAGGTAGAACACTGTTCTTAATTGTTCCTCTTTCCTACACGTATTGCTGTAATGAAAGGAAGATTATGTAACAAAATAGTTGTTTCATAATCGCGGGTGTTTAAGTTAGTGTTGGACTCTCTTACTCCACTTTTTAAGCACGACGGTACGATCCTTGAGCACGACGGTACGATCCTTGAGCACGACGGTACGATCCTTGAGCACGACGGTACGATCCTTGAGCACGACGGTACGATCCTTGAGCACGACGGTACAATCTCTGATCACGGCGGTTCCTCCATATTTGTGCAGCTGTGTATATGCACAGTTAATGTAGTTTGCTGTGGAAAGTTTCTTTGAGTAATACGACCATTTTTCTTCCTTGTGATTAATATTGGTAATACTTCCTTCTCTCTGCCCGACCAACACAACCCACATTATAAGAGCCATTTCCTGAGATGTGTTTGTAATACGCTGATATATTTTCAGCCAGCGTGAAGTGATGGGGGAAAACGGGATGAGATTTATATACCGCAGTTTACTTTAGTTTATGTGTGTTTGTAGACTACCCTCGGCTTAAAGGTCTACCTTCCAGGCCAAGGTTCCAGGTCTAGGGATCCAGATCCAGCCGAGTTCAGGTGGCTGGAAATAAAGTATGAATATTTTTCCTGATTCTTGACTGGAGGGACGGGTCTGGGGGTTGATGACCTGGGGTGAGGTTTATTGCAGGGTTCGTCTGGGGTTGTGTTGAGTGGAGGGAGGGATTCAGATGCAGGCCCTGGGAGTGGATTCCTGGGAGAGCAGTGATCAAGGGAAGCTTAAGACAACACAAGAGAGTAGGAGGGTAAGAGATCCTTGGAGTTAACTCAAGTATCCCGTGGCAATCAACGAAATTGCTTCCAATGATTTCTGACTTCTCGTGGTGGTGTAGTGGTTGGCGTCGCTGACTATGAATCACCCGAGGGCCATCCAGGGTTCGAACCCTGGACAGAGCAATCGGCTCACAACCAACCCAACTGTTAATCCACAACAAATGGGTACCTGACTCAGGTTTCGGTGTATTTGAAGATAAAACTACAACTCTTGCAGACTTCGTCTTTCTTGTTATGGTCAATCATGGATCTTCCTCGGTTCGAACACGAGCGACAGGTTCAGACAGATGTGTAGCGGGAAGCGTCGCACATATGAGACGGCTGTCTGTAGACATCGTGCTGGAGTGGTGTAGCCACATGTGGAGGGGATGAGTGAGGGGACACTGACCGTGAGGGGACAAAGGAGGAGGAGGAGGAGGAGGAGACCAAAGACGAGATGGGATGCTGAAGCAACACACAGATTTATGAAGTTTCCCGTATTTGATCCCCGTCTTTCTCGTTAGCGAGGTAGCGCCACGAACAGATGAAGAAAGATTGTTTTCGCTTACATCCATTTTCCAGCTGTCATGTGCACTGTAGCTATATATATTTATATGTTTGTGTGTGTGTGTGTGTGTGTGTGTGTGTGTGTGTGTGTGTGTGTGTGTGTGTGTAACTATGTAGATACAGAAGTGATTACATAAGATACAGCAGGTAGTGTGGAGTGGGAGTCATGCTTGATCCATTCCCCCATCTGTCTCGTCCCCCCCCCCCCAGTAGTCAGGGTCCCACGTGAGCAGTAACTCGGCCACGATATATCCTCTGCCTTACGTCGCCTGACCGTCGTAAATCTTGCGATATTCTGTTATCATCACGTGGAACCTGACACAGCTGCTTCTATCATAGTTCTTGGTGACATCAGAGTACAGCGTGAACTCCTGTGTAATGTAACGCGAAATTCATTTTCCTGTAAAACTTATCATGTGAAGATAATATGCAAATGAGTAGTTTCATGCATGGTTTGGGGCCATGCCATAAATGGCGTCGCACATTATTACACGATATGTTAACCAGCGGGAAATTTGGCCATTTAGCCTCTGGGAGGAGGAACATGGCTCCTCCAGTGTGAACGCTCTGATGACGGACTTTTGGAAAATTGTTGTCAACTTCGCCAGTGTGTACTTGTAACATGCTAATGATATTCTGTGTCAGTTGATGATAGAACACACACACACACACACACACACACACACACACACACACACACACACACACACACACATACACACACACATACACATACACATTATGAATGTTATTCATCAGGAAGTAAGCTGCAGGATTGTGTGTATTAGAGAGGCTTGGGGGCTGACATATACCCCGACCTGTCACCACATTACCACTTTAGAATAACAGTAAACTACACTAAACTGTCTGCTGGATAATAACAAAATAGCATCTAATTTTAAGAAAATGTTCAGGATGCTGTTCACGGTGAGAGGATGTGGTATATAATTACACATACGAAGTTCAAACGGTTGTATGATAGGTGAGAATATTCAAAAGGTGGGACCCCGCGAGTGTAATCACAGATGGGTGGTTACACGCGATCTTCTGTAGTGTGGATGTTAACGTTACTGACCATGAATTACGCACGGGCTCGTCCAGGTTCGAGCCCTGGGCGCGGCAGTTGGCTAACAGCCAACCCAGCTCTACATCCCTCTCCCCGGGGCTGCTCGATTGATGGGTACCTGGCGTAATCTTGTGTGTGTGTGTGTGTGTGTGTGTGTGTGTGTGTGTGATAATTCATGACAGTATATAATCAGTTGACTCATGATCACATATGACAATGACATCGTAATTCGTTAAAACGTTCAAGCACTGATCGATGATCACACACACGTCAGAGAGCAAAGATAACCTGATTCACTACTTGATTAGATGAGTGTTAGCGTTCCACGTAATACTGTTATGGAATAATAGACTTTAAATGGTCAATCCCTCTGCTCTCCGTCTGGTTCATGGAAGTCTTCACGAGGTTTCCTGAAGCAACGTGAATACATTCCAGGTTCTCAACATCCAGACACGACCCATAAAGCAGGTGCAACATTCCACGAGCACCACTGTTAAGGTGGAGGCTACACTTGTCCCCTTGGATCTAGATCTGCATAACTACCTGAAGAAGGTGGGAGTTTGCTGGAGGTGATGGCGTGATAACTTGCCTGCGACACTGACGACCCATCTGGTAGTCTCTACACGTGGAGAGGACTGAGGGGCAGGCCAGGGTGGTGGTGGCCACGAGGGCCAGGGTGGTGGCGGCCACGAGGGCCAGGTTGGTGGTGGCCACTAGGGTCAGGTTGGTGGCCACTAGGGCCAGGTTGGTGGCCACTAGGGCCAGGTTGGTGGTGGCCAATAGGGCCAGGTTGGTGGCCACTAGGGCCAGGGTGGTGGCCACTAGGGCCAGGTTGGTGGTGGCCAATAGGGCCAGGTTGGTGGCCACTAGGGTCAGGTTGGTGGCCACTAGGGCCAGGTTGGTGGCCACTAGGGCCAGGGTGGTGGCCACTAGGGCCAGGTTGGTGGCCACTAGGGCCAGGTTGGTGGCCACTAGGTCTGGCAGAGTGCGAGGGATGAGTACCTGATGTGGATACTACCACGATGAGTAGGAAGTCTTTCCCTCTTTCTTTTTCTCGCTCTTTCTCCCCAGAGGATCTAAGACCTCACTAACCTCCTCCCTCAGTCTTCCCCTCCTCCGCCTCCCTCAGCAGGGACTCGTGTCACCTTCCTCCCTCCGAGGCGACCCCACCTAGTGGTGTGGGTGGTGGTGATCAGGTCTAGGATTTTCTTTTTTGTTTAATTTGTTTGAGCCATTTATCACTATGAATCAATCATATGGGCTCATATATATATATATATATATATATATATATATATATATATATATATATATATATATATATATATATATATATATATTTATATATATATTGAATGTAGTACGACATCGAACTAGAACTTGACATGGAACTCAAGGCAGATTTATTCTCTGCTGTAAACACGTTTGGTGGGCCGGACGAAGGCTGCAGCGGCAGGGTGATAGCGGCGAAAAGCACAGAAATCCTGACCCCACTGTAAAATACACGGGAGTCTGCTCTCAGACGGGAAGGGCAGAAACATGGTACGAAACCCGAGGAACTACGCAATCAACAGCAATCCCCAACACGAGGTGCAACACAATACTATACCCACCATCCAGCACCCAAGAAGGAGCCAGATAGACGAAACCACTCAGTGTATTATTATAGAAAGGCCTCTACTACCTCCTCAACGTCTACGGTGATATGGCTAACACAGCAGACCTTCCCCTGAGATGTAAGTGAGCCGAGGTAACAATGATATCACAACCCAGGATGACAGGTACTGACCCAGACAACTGCCAACTGATTCCGTCTTTAGAACCGGAGGAAAAAATGAGACAATGATTGACCTTGGATCAAGACCACATCTAGAGAACAACTGCCTCAGTACACCAGAATCAATATGGCTTCCTCCGGAGGCGTAGAAATATCAACTGGACAACCACGATCGCTGAACACAAAACTGCACAGTATTATAAAGGGACGCAAGCAAAGACATCGACAAAGTGTGGACGACCTGAACCATGTAGTTCCCTTGGCCAGTAGACTGCCACAGTCACCAGTACCTCCGTCCGTGTGCTATGCTGGGTCCCCTCAGGGGGCCGGCCATCACCAAGGCTGTTTCCTCACCTACACACAAGACGCTCCGCCTCAGTAAGTTTGGACATTGTCTAACAAGACATTGCGCAAACGCGCGCGCGCGCGCATACACACACACACACACACACACACACACACACACACACACACACACACACACACACACACAGTTCAGTAAGACCCACACCACATATCTGTACAGTATATTTCCATTCCTTAACTTTGAATTGTCCTGCCTAGCCCGCCTTCGTTAACCCCCTCCCTCCCTCCCTCCCCATAATCACCTAATTAAAAAATTGCTATGAAATTCTATTCCTTATGTTCTCAGGCAGACGAGACAAAAGCCCCTCTCGCAGTAAAACACATAAGATTAATCTCGCACAGAAAACAAGCAAACTGTTTGCGTCTCTGTTTTTGTAAGTTTCTAATATCAATGTAAATACCGAAACGCTTTTCCACCATTTAAATGTATGGCGCGAGATATATGGCGGAGAGGTAATTGAAAAACAAAGATTTCCTCGGAAGTCAAGTTAAAGTTTTGGATTTATGATCGTCCAGCTGTCCAGAGCAGATCCTTAACTGGAAAATTACTGTTAAGAAAATGTTAGAAAAGTGTGAGTTTGGCCGGTATGGGTCAGGTAGGCGGAAAAACTGTTAAAAGAAATTGATTGGTAAAGTTAACTCCTTTAGCACGACGGTACGACCCTTGAGCACGACGGTATACGATGCTTGAGCACGACGGTACGACCGTAGAGCACGACGGTACGACCCTTGAGCATGACGGAACGACCCTTAAGCACGACGGTACGAGCATGACGGTATGGCCCTTGCGATAATGTTTTGACCTTTGACCTGACCCTTCAGGACCAGGTCAAAAGTCAACCCATCATACCCGAGTTATACCATCGTACTTAGGGTCAAAGGTTGTTGCATCACATTTAAAGGATTAATAACATCTTGCTGTGTTATCGTAGAGTCATTTTTGATGCTACAAAATGGAAGAATAAGAAGAGAGAGAAGTAATCCATGTGGTGAGGTAGGGAGGCTGCCACTCATACTAACTGTCTCCAGCTGATGTCTGTTAGCTCAAAGGTGCCCTTCTGAGGGAGGTCCTTCACCTAGGTCTTGATGAGAAGACTCCTAGAGTCCTACTTCGATGTCATACATCTTAGATAACTGATAGAGAGCTCTAGTGATAATCATTATTAACTAAATGTTTTTGAAATCAAGAATGAATTGAACGATGGCTATGGAGAAGAAATAACCAAGAAAATATATTTTCTTATGAAAGATATATATATATAATCATATGAATAAAATATTTATATACGAATATTCTTTTGGTATGTTCATAAGGAAATTAATCTAAAGGAAAAAGTGAGAATTTCTTTCTCAGTAAGATATGTAAGACATCCCATGACAACAGAACCAAAGTAGCAGCGCAGTGTAAGACATCTGACATAACCAAACTTGGTCACACAACACGACTCCATCACAGAGTCAGCACTGTACTGTGAGCACACAACAGTGTGTCCTGGGCGCCTTGTTATGTACACAGCCTCGCCACCAATGTAGTCGACAAGATAATAACTCCACGAGTCACTTGTTCTTGCCTAGTAACCTTGTAGTATTACAGCAAAGAAATTAATTCCTAAGATTTTTCTGTTACTCCTTCTAACTTAATTTTCAGTATGTTTGCAACAGTGGAAAAGGTCATGGCATCTTGTTCTTGCTTGTAACTGTTATTCTATTGCCTGGACAATAGCCTTATTTTACCCAATGACATTACCTATTATGATTACATTGGACCGTTCCCCAACACGAACGTATTGATAATGGAGGATGTATATATATATTCAGCAGCAAACATCTTTTACCCACGCGACATCTGATGGTACAGGTCCCGTTTCTCTGCGACACACAGCACCAATAAAACAAAAGGCTTTCCAATAAAAGTAATGAGAAAATTATACATGTCAGGCGTGTAGTGGCGGGTGAGGCATTGTTATACTGGCTCGGAGCGTCTCTTGTGTTCCCTCAGGTGGATGGCTGAGTGGCTGGATGGATGGATGAGTGGATGAATGGGCGGGAAGATGAATGGATGAGTGGAGGTAGGTGCCCCCACACAGCCCCACCCTCGTGTTGTGCAACACCAAGTCTTCTGGCCTTCTTAGCTTCTTTCTCCTGGTGTTTGTGAAGATACCTAGAATGCAGGATATGTATATATATATATATATATATATATATATATATATATATATATATATATATATATATATATATATATATATATACACACTATTATTGTTATCATCATTACCACTGTGATAATTATAATTGCGTTGTCATTATAACAGTATTTATCAATCATAATTGCACTTATCATTGGCACGAGTTATTGTTGATATCATCATCTTTTCTCTCACTAAGATTATGATTATCATCAATATTATAATTCACAAGTACTTTCCATTTTGACAGCTTTATAGATAGATCAGATAGATCAAAAGAATCAATTATAATATTAGCCTCAGGTTTTTCCGTAGTTATCAGTAACTTTTTCATTTAATTCTTTGTTGTTATTTCTATTACTTGTCTGCTAATCATAGATTAATGTGTTCATCAGACATTGATTACCGTATCATTTTCCTTGACTGCATTATTCAGCTTCGGTATTATGGAAAAACTCTCTACACATAAGCAAGTGATTTGCCACATTTTATGAGCCGGAATTCTTGCAGATTTTCCTATTGCAAAAATTCATTTTACGCCGGCAAATATCACGGTAAATATCACTATAAACATCACGGTAAACATCACGGTAAACATCACTGTTGTAAAGAACACGAACATTGGTCGAGGTGTGCCTGATGACGTGTGCAGCTGCCAGGCAGGTGTTCATACAGCGCCTGGAGAGGATTGTAATGTTGGGTGACACACGGCACCAAATTGTCTTAATATATTTTCGTTTTCCTTCCTATGGAGGGATACTTATTGTTTCTATGTTCCTTCTTCCTTTTGTTCCTTCTTCCTCTTCTTCTTCCTCCCAACCATCAAGACTCTGCGTCTCTCCATCTTTATATGGTCGAGTGACATGAGATGAGGAAGACATGCACCTTAGTACTACAAGGCTTAAGACCTACTAATCGTTTTCTCTCATGATAAGTCTTACAGGACTTTGTAAGGTCAAACAACCCAAAAGAAGATCACATTATGAGCGGCCGTTCTAGTTTAAACCAGATGAGACGATACACTGTGATATTTGGATAATATTCCAGACTCCCTGTACGACAGACTGGATATTCTCGTGATGTGATCCATTATGATCATTCTGGAAGTGTCCAAGGTGACCATCACCTTACAATCCTCTCCCATCATCTTTTCCTATCAACCTCGACTCGTCACACACACACACACACACACACACACACCAGACCTACAACGACACCAGTAGGATCAAACACCTTGTGTGTGTTAGAAAATGAATGTCGCAGTGAGCGGGAGACTGGCTCCTCTCTGCTCTATACCTCGCCCATAAATCTTTCAGTTTTTCTCCCCCTCAAGCGGGGTTACATGTTTTTGAGACTTTATCAAGCGTGAATGTTGGAAATATGATTCTTCATCTTATGATCCAGAAGATAAAATGAATAAAGATAGTGTGTGTGTGTGTGTGTGTGTGTGTGTGTGTGTGTGTGTGTGTGTGTGTGTGCGTGTGTGTCTGTGTCTGTGTCTGTGTGTGTGTGTGTTCAAAAAATCCTGGAAATATAAACTAAAAGTCTTTCCTGAAAAAGAAAGGCAACATTTTCTGGAAACTTAGAAGATTCAAAGTTTAGACAAGTTTATGTTATTCTTCCGTCACCCTACTAGACCTCCCTGGTTAAGGCTGGAGACTCCAGGAGGAGCAAGATGCTGTAGCTGGGTCATACAGCCAGAGACATACAGGAATGATCATGTCTGGAAGTGAGTGTGCCTCTGCATGTGTGCTTTCTTTGGAGAGAGAGAGAGAGAGAGAGAGAGAGAGAGAGAGAGAGAGAGAAGAGAGAGAGAGAGAGAGAGAGAGAGATAGAGAGAGGGGGGGAGGAACGTCCACAGTAACAAGAGACACTTAGCAAAGACGTTTCGTGGAATTGCCTAAGTTTGTGATCATCATCATATTCCATCAATCATAAACAAGACAGCTAACTTACACTGCAGGAAGTTAGAGGAAAGTTACCAGTGAATATCATGGAACTAGTCCACTATATAACTCAGTCCCATAGACATCCACTAGTGTCCCACAGTGTGGCTTGGGCCCATAGACATCTACTGGTGTCCCAATATATGTATTAATCCCGTAGACATCCACTGGATACGAGACGAAGTACCAGATGGTTAGGCTACTGAAGATAAGGGCGAGCTGAAGATCATCCTTGGAAATACACAATTCTGTGTTTCATGATAGAAATCAATATTGGTTTTTGAATTACTATCACAGTCATTGTCTGTGTTTCTCCTGCACTCGTGTGAAGTCCCCAGTACTAATCTAGTTCACTCTGCAAAACATCATCAGTTCGTCTGAATGTGTCACAGTATATTATAATCAACATTATACGAGTCGCTTACCTAATGCTAGTCTTAGGTTTCTCAGTCCTTGGCTCGGTGTAACTTATGGCATTAGTTTCCGCAGCCTCTGGCGACCTCGTAGCACAAACGTCCTAACCATAAATCAGGAACAGGTCTGATATGAGTCATTTCGCGACTATAGTGAGTCGTGTTACGTCACACGGACGGGTTTGGGTTGTGTGGCAGGTGTGTTGAACAGACGAATTACATGGTTGATGATCGCTGGCTGGACGTCGACCTCTCTGTAGGTGACGCGAGTGAGCAGTGAACACTGTTCATCTCTGGACCATCGTCGATAAGAGGAGGGAGTAATTCCAGGCCGGGCGTCTTCCTACTGGAAATGAGGCAACTCTCTCTCTCTCTCTCTCTCTCTCTCTCTCTCTCTCTCTCTCTCTCTCTCTCTCTCTCTCTCTCTCTCTCTCTCTCTCTCTGTTTAGTCACACGACTTAATGTTGCCAGCTGTGACTATAGCACAGCGAGGAGTGCCCTACCAACCCTAAAAAGTAAGTAGACTCGAACGCGGTGTTGCGTATTGGAAGCCCTTGGAGCATGCACCACAGCGGCTCTTGAACGTAACACATACAAAAGGAAGAAGATTCCTCCATGCCTGGCCTCACATCAGAGCAACAAGGATCCAGACATTGACCATTGTGTAAATAACATTGCTTATTGTACGTTGTTGCTGCTGAGAAACCTGAGCAAGAAACCTCGGTAAAAAAAACACAAAGAACTTGAACGCACAACTCTGCGTCATTACTCAGTCTTAAGGAAAAGTAATCTGCAAAACTTTCATGCATAATTTGGATATATTTCTGTAGGTAATCCTGTCCACAGTAATTATATGATGTTACGAGCCTCCACGGCTGTGGTCCCCTCCCTCTCCACACCCTGGCTCATCGATCACAGCCATTACTGCTGCTTCTGACGAGGGTTTACCCGATGTTAATGAGAGATCTGCCTTCGATATTATCTTTAATCGTATCGTTATTGCCTTCGCATTATATTAGGAGTGTACACCGTAAACTTTATGTGTGATTATTTCTAAAGCAGTTCCGAAGATGACCAAACTATCGTCAGCTGTGCCCCTGATTATGTGAACATCTAACTGCCAATTCGTCATTGTGTTACTAGCGTCTCTAACATGTCTCCTGACTTCCCTTCATCCCGGTACCTCCCGTTGCCACAGAGGATCCTTGCTGTTACTCCTGCCTGGAAGTCCTGCATTCTTCCCAGCCTCGAATGGAACACAGTATCAAAGTGCTAAAGCGTCGTGCCACCGTGCTAAAGCGTCGTGCCACCGTGCTAAAGCGTCGTGCCGCCATGCTAAAGCGTCGTGCCGCCATGCTAAAGCGTCGTGCCACCGTGTTAAAGCGTCGTGCCACCGTGTTAAAGCGTCGTGCCGCCATGCTAAAGCGTCGTGCCGCCATGCTAAAGCGTCGTGCCACCGTGCTAAAGCGTCGTGCCACCGTGTTAAAGCGTCGTGCCACCGTGTTAAAGCGACGTGCTCAGACAATTTCTTCCCTTGTTTACTCCTGGTACCCTCCTTCAGTGTTGTTCCTCCACTAGCGATATCTTCTCTGTGTTTACCTCCCTTTGTACCACACGCCTCTTCTTATCTGCTGGCTTCTTATACTTCCTTGAGCCCAACGAGTGCCCTGTCCCTCCCTCTGACACAAATGGTAACTCTTCCTGCTGCAGCTCTCCTCACAGAGGAACCTCACAAAAGGTAAGAGTTCCACACTGCATCACTCCTTGGGCGACGACTCCTCTATGTGTGTGTGTGTGTGTGTGTGTGTGTGTGTGTGTGTGTGTGTGTGTGTGTGTGTGTCTGTAATAATGTCCACATACACTCTCCCTAGCCTGTGGACCATGATTCTGTCTGAGATGGATGTAATCCTTCCCTTCTGTGGTATAACTGTGAAACGAGTCAGTGTGCAAACACCTACATCAAATTTTATATCCACAGATGATGTTACAGGTGCCATTGTTTCCCATAAACACTGATATATATTCATATTACCGGTTCTAAACGTCTCTTGACTTCCTGACGGAGAGGATCTGACCCTGTTATCAAGGACTGCCTCAGTCTGTTCCAACACTGGATCATCCACAGCCGTCCCTCCATTCACTAACAACTGAAAACACAAGACCACAGCATCTACTCCCCCACCTCTCTCTCTCTCCATGTCTAACCAACACATAGCTGAGGGAAATATATAGATATATATTCTTATATAGACACAGAATGAGATGTATTATGACATAGGATTAATGATATGATAAAACACCGTTGAGTTGGTTAATTAATCACTTAGTACAACCTGGAACTATAAAGTAGAACTTTGGCTGAACTTAAGGATGATTATCGACAAGGTTTCGAGGTATGACAGCCCAGCTTTCTCTGGAGACAACCTCGATGATTAATGTTGTAATGATTCTGATGATCATAATGACGGTGAACAATTGACTGGGTCTGCGTACAATATACATTCCTGATGAAAACTTTACAGACCTTTGAAACTCTACATAAAGACACACAAGTTTATGTCATGGGAAATGTTCCTCGTACGCCTCAAGAAATAGAGAAAATGCAGAGTGTTTGTGTAGAGGTGCATTATATAAATGTGAAGGTGGAAGACATTTTGGGGATTTTTCTGAATGGAGTTGAAGCTGCTGAATTCTTGACATAACGTAAAGAAAAAGTAATCATCTCTTCTTTCAGCAAAAGCAGAAATGTAATGGAAGGTGTGAGTTGTGAGTTGTTGTGTAGATAAGGTTTTTATATATTCTATAATCTTCGGTTGTAACTTTTAATGAGTTATGATTGTTAGCTTCACCTCAGTCTGCAGACCGACCCCGTGACCTCTCATGCAGACCGAACCAGTGACTCTTCGTGGAGACTGACCCTCTGACCCTTTCCTGCAGCTTGACCTCGTGACCCTTCAACTTGCAGACCGTGACCTCTCCTCTGTTTGACAGCCGACCTTGCACTATCCTAACACACAACAGTCACCTCCTCCCTACACCCAGGCTGGCGAAGTTCACTGACGGGTTCGTCATCGATCTTGTGATGTGGTGCTTCACTGATGGACTCGATACCATCTCAAACTGCTCGACTCTATGGTTCATTCTGTACTTCAATGGTGGATTCAAGACGTCTCACATGAGTCGAATTTGCTAGGCGTTCGCTGCTTCAGTGATAGTTTCGACACCGTCTCAGTGATTCAATTGTGCAAGTTATTCACCAAACTGCGGAACTGAGAGGGGAGGAGACAGGAGGTTTAGTTGAGGTAGTCAGTGTGGATTCGTCTGCCATGAGTGGCATCACAGGCTGAAGGAAGATGATAGATGGAAAGACAGAAAGAACGTTGATTGTTCTTGACGTGTTTTATCCAACTACTGCCGAAGAGTGAAAACAAACTAGCATCAGACATTGAAAACTGAAAAAACATACCAGTTTATTTACGATACATTAGACTGAACCAACGATGTTTAGGGAAATGATACAAGGAAAAAGTGATTCGTATTTCTAGAGTTCGTCTTGCTTGATCAGGAGTGAAGGTGATCAGTTTCAATATTGACTTCTAATAAGACGTCGAGAACTACCTGGATAAGTCCCCCACAGTGGAAACTGTGTTGATTCAACTTTGGTAAGAAATGTTGGAGGTAACAAGTTGCTCTAATTACTCTTTCTTTTGTTAAGGTAAAAGATTTTACAAGTTTATTAGTGAAATTGTGAATTAAGAATTGAAAGTGAAAATGGTTAGCATCTGCCAGCTTGATGATTTACCTGTATGTGACATACACTAAAGACTATGGAAAATTTCTTTAAAAATTTAACAGTTTGTGTAAATAACTGTGGTCATAATTTCTGTCTCATTAAAACATCCTTCTTCTCCTCACGTATTTTCTCATTCTTTTTCAAAATTAAAGTCGTTTTCCTCTTCCGTTTCTTTGATTTGTTTCTTTTTTTCATGTTTTAGGCCTGGCCTTCATCAAGACTTCCATCCCTGACTGGCACCTGTGTTCTGGAAGGAGAAAGTATATAACACATCCCGCCACCACACAACCACAACTACAAGCGACTGCTGTCCAACAGCTTTCCTACATTTCATCTGTTCTTCCTGAATCATTCGAGGTAAGTTGGCTCATTTTCACCATATCATTATACAAGAAAAACGTCATTAAAGTATCAATCATTTGTCACAAATCATCAATGGACTCTCTCATGTGTGCTAAGCTCCAGGTCTCCCCTGCTGTAACTACTCAGAGAACGGGAAACTGGTTGAGAACTTCAGTCTGGTTCACGACACTCAGTGTCCCAGTCTCACATTACGATATTTCCTTTAGAAAACGGATATGTAGATACACGTTACGTGTTGTTTACAATTCTGAGACTATTGATTTCGGGGAGTTTTGCCCCTGTGGGCAGTACGACCCCACTGGAAAGTGACGTCCCTCATTAGCATTTCCACCCCAGTGAGGAAAGTCACCCCAGTGAGGAGTTCCCGCCCACGGTAGCTCTGCCACTGTCATAAATAACGCCACTTACTGATGGCCAAACTTCACACTAATGGCGAACTGGTAAAGACCCAGTGAGGTACCACTGGGACGAGAGATTTCCTACCTTGTGACAACCGTTACTAAGGATCATTTTCGTGCTGGTGACGCCCAGGAGCTAGCATAGCACTATCTGTAAGAACTCATTGGAGGAGCATCTTGAGGTATTAGTGCAGGGAGCGTAGTGTTGCTGGGAGAAGCGTAGTGTTGCTGGAAGGAGCGTGGTCTTGCTAGGAGGAGCGTGGTGTTGCTGGGAGGAGCGTGGCGGTGCTGGGAGGAGCGTGGTGTTGCTGGGAGGAGCGTCGTCTTGCTAGGAGGAGCGTGGTGTTGCTGGGAGAAGCGTGGTGGTGCTGGGAGGAGCGTGGTGGTGCTAGGAGAAGCGTGGTGGTGCTGGGAGAAGCGTGGTGGTGCTGGGAGAAGCGTGGTGGTACTGGGAGGAGCGTGGTGGTGCTGGGAGGAGCGTGGTCGTGCTATGACGAGCGTGGTGGTGCTGGGAGGAGCGTGGTGGTGCTGGGAGGAGCGTGGTGGTGCTGGGAGGAGCGTGGTCGTGCTATGACGAGCGTGGTGGTGCTGGGAGGAGCGTGGTGGTACTGGGAGGAGCGTGGTGGTACTGGGAGGAGCGTGGTGGTACTGGGAGGAGCGTGGTGGTACTGGGAGGAGCGTGGTGGTGCTGGGAGGAGCGTGACGGTGCTGGGAGGAGCGTGGTGGTGCTGGGAGGAGCGTGGTGTTGCTGGGAGGAGCGTGGTGGTGCTGGGAGGAGCGTGGTGGTACTGGGAGGAGCGTGGTGGTGCTGGGAGGAGCGTGACGGTGCTGGGAGGAGCGTGGTGGTGCTGGGAGGAGCGTGGTGGTACTGGGAGGAGCGTGACGGTGCTGGGAGGAGCGTGGTGGTGCTGGGAGGAGCGTGGTGGTGCTGGGAGAAGCGTGGTGGTACTGGGAGGAGCGTGGTCGTGCTATGACGAGCGTGGTGGTGCTGGGAGGAGCGTGGTGGTACTGGGAGGAGCGTGGTGGTACTGGGAGGAGCGTGGTGGTACTGGGAGGAGCGTGGTGGTGCTGGGAGGAGCGTGGTGGTACTGGGAGGAGCGTGGTGGTGCTGGGAGGAGCGTGGTGGTACTGGGAGGAGCGTGGTGGTACTGGGAGGAGCGTGGTGGTACTGGGAGGAGCGTGGTGGTGCTGGGAGGAGCGTGACGGTGCTGGGAGGAGCGTGGTGGTGCTGGGAGAAGCGTGGTGGTGCTGGGAGGAGCGTGGTGGTGCTGGGAGGAGCGTGGTGGTACTGGGAGGAGCGTGGTGGTACTGGGAGGAGCGTGGTGGTACTGGGAGGAGCGTGGTGGTGCTGGGAGGAGCGTGACGGTGCTGGGAGGAGCGTGGTGGTGCTGGGAGGAGCGTGGTGTTGCTGGGAGAAGCGTGGTGGTGCTGGGAGGAGCGTGGTGGTACTGGGAGGAGCGTGGTGGTGCTGGGAGGAGCGTGACGGTGCTGGGAGGAGCGTGGTGGTGCTGGGAGGAGCGTGGTGGTACTGGGAGGAGCGTGACGGTGCTGGGAGGAGCGTGGTGGTGCTGGGAGGAGCGTGGTGGTACTGGGAGGAGCGTGGTGGTGCTGGGAGGAGCGTGGTGGTGCTGGGAGGAGCGTGGTGGTGCTGGGAGGAGCGTGGTGGTGCTGGGAGGAGCGTGGTGGTGCTGGGAGGAGCGTGGTGGTGCTGGGAGGAGCGTGGTGGTACTGGGAGGAGCGTGGTGGTGTTGGGAGGAGCGTGGTGTTGCTGGGAGGAGCGTGGTGGTGCTGGGAGGAGCGTGGTGGTGTTGGGAGGAGCGTGGTATTGCTGGGAGGAGCGTGGTGGTGCTGGGGGGAGCGTGGTGGTGCTGGGAGGAGCGTGGTGGTGCTGGGAGGAGCGTGGTGGTGCTGGGAGGAGCGTGGTGGTGTTGGGAGGAGCGTGGTATTGCTGGGAGGAGCGTGGTGGTGCTGGGAGGAGCGTGGTGGTGCTGGGAGGAGCGTGGTGGTGCTGGGAGGAGCGTGGTGGTGCTGGGAGGAGCGTGGTGGTGCTGGGAGAAGCGTGGTGGTGCTGGGAGGAGCGTGGTGGTGCTGGGAGGAGCGTGGTGATGCTGGGAGGAGCGTGGTGGTGCTGGGAGAAGCGTGACGGTGCTGGGAGGAGCGTGGTGGTGCTGGGAGGAGCGTGGTGGTGCTGGGAGGAGCGTGGTGGTGCTGGGAGGAGCGTGGTGGTGCTGGGAGGAGCGTGGTGGTGCTGGGAGGAGCGTGGTGGTGCTGGGAGGAGCGTGGTGGTGCTGGGAGGAGCGTGGTGGTGCTGGGAGAAGCGTGACGGTGCTGGGAGGAGCGTGGTGGTGCTGGGAGGAGCGTGGTGGTGCTGGGAGGAGCGTGGTGGTGCTGGGAGGAGCGTGGTGGTGCTAGGAGGAGCGTGGTGGTGCTGGGAGGAGCGTGGTGGTGCTGGGAGGAGCGTGGTGGTGCTAGGAGGAGCGTGGTGGTGCTGGGAGGAGCGTGGTGGTGCTGGGAGGAGCGTGGTGGTGCTGGGAGAAGCGTGACGGTGCTGGGAGGAGCGTGACGGTGCTGGGAGGAGCGTGGTGGTGCTGGGAGGAGCGTGACGGTGCTGGGAGGAGCGTGACGGTGCTGGGAGGAGCGTGGTGTTGCTGGGAGGAGCGTGGTGGTGCTAGGAGGAGCGTGGTGGTGCTGGGAGGAGCGTGGTGGTGCTGAGAGTTCTACGGTCTCAGAGTGGGGTTGTGGAGAGCCGGGCGGGTGTGGGGGGGATGGACTTGCCTTCGGTGGCTCGTCATAAGATTATGTGGACGCTGCAAGATGCAACATCTGCTCGACATTCGTAAATGTAAAAGTCTTGCATTACAGATCATTTCTTGCGTGTGTTAACGTCTGACTGATCAGGAGGTTAAATATGTTAACATCTAAAAAGATTTTAACATGTTAATACGACGGTTCAGGTTAATAGATAATGTCTGCCATCTTTGCCACATGACCATATCAGTTTGAAGAGAGAAATATGGTCGTTAAGCTTGAACTGAACTGCCCAGTTATAGTTCGAGACACACTAGTAATTACTGAACAACCAACATTATACACATTAAGTTCGTCAAAGTTATAACAACAGATTAACAAAATCTTAAGCATCATCTTCAAGCGCTCAGGATCATTCCAAGTCCATATACGTTTTCATTATACATGCCCCTTCATTTATTGCGTTATTGCTTTTATTTTACGTTTGGTAATATATTTAAACTCATCATTTGACGATTGTATTCTGTTTGTTCACTTAACCTATCTTTGACGTATTTCTATTACAACTGGAAGCGTAATTCAGTGAAAAATTATTTCATTTTGTTACAAATTAAATAATCTGTCATCGGTTTAACCGACCCTTGGTGATATTTTCATTTTAAACTTCTTTAACTATAGTACGATGATTCTGATAACTGAATACAATAAAAGATAAAGAAAATAAGGATTAAGACTTTGATCTTTAGCTTCATACGTCTGAATTTCCTTTACCTTTTAAAGACTTTCGAGACAGGTTTCAAAGCCTGTGAGAATCCATCATCCTAGTTTCTCCTCTTGATAATCTTTATCTGTAGAACTGATGACATATTGCTGTAGATGTTCCTCTTTGGCGGTTTCCACATAAGCTACAGATCAGCCTGTAGCCCACACACACACACACATACGCACTCACACACACACACACACACACACACACACACACACTCACACACACACACACACACACACACACACACACACACACACACACACACATCAGGGACATGGCTCAGACTTCCAGCCTCGTACTGTGTTGGGGTCACGTACTCGCAGGTACAGTTTGACTGCCCGGCATCATATATAGACTTTCAGTGACTTATATACAAAGGAACTGTGAACTTGTCTTGAATATTTCAAAGGTGGTTTTTCTGGGAGATGTCCTCAAAGCAAACTTGTTTTCTCCCTGGACTGGAGCACTTTGATGTAGCTTTATAAAAAGCTGTCGTGAGTGTTTGGGAGAGGAAGGGTGCCGGTTGCTGGTGTATGGTTGGGTGGTTGTTTGGTTGGGCGGTTGGGTTGTAAGCCTATCGATTGCCAGGGTCCTTACGGCCGTCAACGTTAAGCTGCATCCACCAAGCTGATGTTCGCTACCGTCTTCCTCAGATGGGAAGTATGATTTCTTAACCACATACACCATCAGTGTTTGTATGTATGGCTCTGTGGCGCAGGATGTGTGTGGCAGGAAGGCCTGGTGAGGGTGGTGGTGGGTGAGACAGATGTGTGGAGGTAAACACCATTCTTTTTCCCATACTTGATTCCTTAAGCAAAACTGGACATAAATTCTAGGGTACTTTACATACGTCTGGATCGAGGATTCGGATAAGAATTGTATCAATATTGTCGAGGGAATCATCCCCATGCAGAGGTCTCTACCGTTATGAGGGACTTGTAGTGCCATCAACAACTCGGACGGTCCGTGTGGACCAGATTGCCTCAAGCAAGGAAGGCAGCATCCTGCTTGCTGCAGGAACCAACCATGTAGATAAATAGGGTAATTACTGGAGCGTGATGGACTGCCTGGCTTCGCTGGGATTCTCGACCGTTTAATTGTTCGTATGTATACTGGCGCCGGTGTGTACAACCTCGAATTCCTCTCGTAGTCATCTGAAGGATGTCACACGTCATCCTGCAGTAGGTAGACTTTACGCCAGAGGTGTAGGCTGTGGTGGAGGATCTGATGAACCATGTGGAGGCGTCGATATTAGTGCTACACTTTGTTACGTAGAGACGAACATTCCTGGAAGGTCTGATTTTCGGTCTATCTCCTTGAAATATGTAGTGTGACGTGAGACGAATACAAATTGCTATAAGACTTGTGCTTCACACATGCCCCCCAAGAGGTATAGCCCTACAAAGAACGACAAAACTCACAGCAGCAGACCCAGGGATAGTGTTTGCTATTTCATAAACCTACATGTAAGGAACAGACGAAGAGGGAGCCGGAGATGCGCATCACGTACACTCTTGTAACATATACGAGAGACAAGACATGACAAGGACCGTATCTCACTCATGTCACACGAGACTCAGCCAACAAGACAAATAACACAGAGCACGAGACACCCTGACCAACATCCCTCCTCACTCCAGAGCAAAACCTGTGCCAGATTTATCATACATGACAACATTAAGAGACATGAGCTGAGCGTGACAGACGATGCTCCTCCCTATATGCGTCTTCACCGAGGCAACAAATGTAGCATTTGCATCCTTAATGAACGCACACATAAAAAACTACATGAACAATGAGATTTCCACTCCGCAGTCTTAGTTCTGCATGAATAACAGAATAAGATACAGTAAGAGAGAGAGTACGGTTATTATAAATTACTTTGTTAGAGTAATAGAATATGAAAGACAAGTTATAGAGTTGCGTAGTGATTCTTTCCACAACCACCATCACGCGAAGATCATGAAATAATGTAATGAAAAAATTAGTTATTAAAGAAAGTTGATCCTTTTACAACACCATCTGATGCACAACAAGAGATCTTTAGAGAACAGTCAAGGAACGTGAAAAAGCGTCTTGTAAATCATGCAAGTGTCGCCCCAGACTAATCGTATGTTAATCACAGCCAACGATATTAAGAAGGAAATACGTTGACAATCATATGCCACAAATGGGGATCCCCCGAGTGTAGATTTCTCTCTCCCCGTTATTTTACAAATAATTAGTCATGTAAGAACTTTCATGGGAATAATGGTGATCAAAAATATGCAAATGGAAAGCTTTAATTTACTCTCCACCAGCGAACAACAGAATCATAAGAAAAAGACAAACACTTGTGCAGGATTTTCACAGATACGGAACTTCTGAAGCAAACTGGTCATCTTCAGCGATCTCCTGCCACCATGACCCACCTGAAACACCCACTATGTAAAGAGAGAGGCAAAGCAAAACTCATGTTGAAACAACACACAAACAAAAACAAAGCAAAACGGCGATATGATCAGCAGAGACGTTGCAAAAGCTTTCAGCAGATGTTATCATGAAGTCATGGCATACAAAATGCAAGGAGCGGGATTCCCTGGCAAAAGGCAGGGATTTGATCTAAACCTTTCAGAGCAGCGGGTCCCGCCCAATATGTTGTAAGACCAGCTGGGGGACGTCCGACGCCTCCATTATAAAAGCAATGATCCTCAGAGATGCTACGCCTGCGCGACTCCCACTTTATATGATTTCTGTAGCGCAGCCTTGGAGATGCAGGCGCACCTGGAGAAGGGGTTCTTGCCGTTATGTGATGATGATATACATACATATGTGCGTGTATGTGTAAGTGTAAATATAGCCTTAGTGGCCATTATTGATCAACAAATGATGGGATTCACAAGGATTAGAAAATGAGCGACGGGTCATCAGTATGATTCTTCTCTTCCTCTGGAACGAACACGTAGCAGGTCATCATCATCCACGTGTGTCAACAACCACGTGATCAGACTACACTAACGATCACAGAACTCTCGAGTAATTCGATACCACAACAGCAGACAACCGTCAGTAAATAGTTTATCTTTCGAGTATGACTTGATATGTTGAGACATACAGAGCGGGGGGGGGAGGCCATCTAGCCCCCCCTGGCTGCGGGGTTCACCATGTGTGCCTCGCTATCAGCCGAGGGTCGGTGATGCCAGGAAGATAAGAGCAACATAAAAAGCTGTGTTGTGTGAGACGCGGCTCTCCCCTCCCTCCCTACCTCCCACCCGTCCAGCTCCCGAGTTGGAACAGCTGTGTGTGTGTGTGTGTGTGTGTGTGTGTGTGTGTGTGTGTGTGTGTGTGTGTGTGTGTGTGTGTGTGTGTGTGTGCGTGTGTGTGTGTGTGTGTGTGTGTGTGTGTGTGTGTGTGTGTGTGTGTGTGTGTGTGTGTGTGTGTGTGTGTGTGTATGTGTGTGTGTGTGTGTGTGTGTGTGTGTGTGTGTGTGTGTGTGTGTTTTACTGTTGTACTACATCCTACACAAGAGAGGACGGGAAGTATGTCGTAAAGTATTACTTTCTTACCACTGGTTTATATGGTGTGTGGTAACGTATTACTTTCATGTTACTGGCCTTCCTGATACGTAACCAGTAACAGTGAGAACAAAGTGTTACAATATCTCAAAGACAATTCAAAGTATTGGAAAGAGGTCGCGCTATGAGAGCAAAGTATTTGAAATGTATTTGTATCCAGTTAAATATATTCATATGTATCAAAATAACGTAATGAAAGAGTAGAACACACACACACACACACACACACACACACACACACACACACACACACACACACAAGTAAGTCATTAATAACACTTCAATCTAAGCTACTGTAGCTACTGGAATTCATCAGCTACATTCATCCACACAATCGAAAACAACCAGCTGGGCGCCCACTCACCCCCACCTATAAAAACGTGTCAGTCAGACGACTGCAGTTTTTCCTGTTATCATCGATATCGGTAAATGATAACGTCCCCAGCGCTCCCATCTGCAAATGTGGGATGAATCTCGACTGAAATAAACTCCGTTAAAAAGAAATTGGATATCGGGAAATCGTATACATATAGATCGCTAATCCTCCCCAGGTTAAGGGAGATGAGAATTTGGGGGACATAAGAAAGCTTTGTTTTTATCAGAAAACTTAATGAAAAGATTCTCATCAAATGCCTTCTACTGTGCCTTCCATCTGGACGACATAATCTAACACCTCATCTACGTGTTCAGTCGAATCTACATCTTCCAGTTTGGTCTACTGTCTACTGGTTCTTTGTTCCAGTTTATGATCGTCCATTTGCTCCATCTGGCTTACTGTACCGCCATCCACCACCTGGGTACTGTACCGCCATCCACCACCTGGGTACTGTACCGCCATCCACCACCTGGGTACTGTACCGCCACCCACCACCTGGGCGCTGTACCGCCACCCACCACCTGAGTACTGTACCGCCATCCACCACCTGGGTACTGTACCGCCACCCACCACCTGGGTACTGTACCGCCACCCACCACCTGAGTACTGTACCGCCATCCACCACCTGGGTACTGTACCGCCACCCACCACCTGGGCGCTGTACCGCCACCCACCACCTGGGTACTGTACCGCCACCCACCACCTGGGTACTGTACCGCCACCCACCACGTGGGTACTGTACCGCCACCCACCACCTCCACTGATGGTCGTGGCCAATTACCTGGTTCCCATGTGTAATATTCCAGTCCGGTGGTGTGTCTCTTGTAATAACATACAGGTCGAATAATCCACCTGTGATGTGGTTCAAACCAATGTGGGATTACACTTGGCTTTATGTTGCTGTTACGCTCTGATCATTAATTAACAATATCATAACAGCTTTCCCTTCATTAACAGGATTATGCCACGGCTTCAGTTTCATCCCAGCAACATTTATATTCTTATTTTCTTTCACTTATCTTATTCCTCTCGTTATCTTAAGTATGAGCTAAACACAAGAGACGATCCTTTAGTCTTTCCCTTTTTACAAAATCTAAAATACACTTCGATAGCTGCCTGCCGCCTATGTTACATCTATATATAAATGGCATTTATCATATGAAATATTTATACAAAGAATAAGTAAGTATATCAAACGTTTTTTTCCACTTGGCAAGTAATATCGAATATTGAATATCGTCCTTTAATTAAACTTAATAGAAATTAAGTATCCCCTTAACTTGCAAGCTTATTGCCAACACTATACAGACAGGCTATATAAGACAACAAACTTTCTTAATTACATCAGTATACATGATTACGATCGTGGAACTCCTTCTCACAGTACAAGTTTATGAAGCAAAATGCATAAAGCAGGAGCAAGGTGTTCATTATGCCATGCAGAAGCTGCAGTACTGGTATGTTTCTCGGGAGCTGCTAGTGATTATTATCTGTATCATTTTGGACAGTACAGGGGTAACCGTCTCAAACTGGTGGTTGATACACCAGTTTCGTGGTGGCTGGTGGTTGTTATGGACCAATACACCGATGTTTTTCGTTATCGGTCCAACCAAGGTGATGGTTGCTGACATTTGGGAGTCGAATACACCAGTGGTTACCTGTTACTGGTGGTTAATGGTCAAATAAAACTGTGGTCGCTGTTTTTTGGTTGTTAAATGATAATGGTAGTTGTTCTTACTCGTTCTGTTGGTTCGATAGAACTCTGGATGATTGTGATTCGTAGTCCTTGATGATTGGCTGTCATGGATTAGTTACCTCCATGAGGCTGTTGCACTGTTATCCTGGACCGCGGTAACTGGATGGTGGCATGTGGACCGGTACAGTGGATCCTGGCTAGTGGATAGTGGTGGTTCGACCTGGTAGACGTTCGATCCTCGCTGGCTATAGGTGCTTCAGTCCACTTGGCGACTCGCTGAAGACGATTAATATGCGACAGGTTGGGAGCAGCTGGACTAATACTCCTCGTAGCAATTTTGCTGGTCATCAGGTTTGCAAGTGTTGATGTTATTACGGATATGCGAATATGTTGACCCTCTTCCACCTGTGGCCGACGCTGGGGGATATAATGAGCCGCAGATACTCACATGGATGTGTTTTGAGATAATACTCATAACATGAAGGTAGTGAAGATGATGAGTGCCGCTTCAACTAGGAAAGGGGAATTAAACAACAGAGTCGGGCTGACGCCTGGTTAATGGGACTTAACCCGAGTATGTATATACAGTATTATGAGAATGAGACAAAGTGCAAGACGAACATACGTATATTGTTAAGTGGAAAGTAAGCTGCAGGATTTTGTGTGGGAGAACGACCTAGGAGTTGATGTCGTCCCTAACCTGTCCCTCATCTCACTTGAAAAAAATGTAGAGACAAATCATCACCTGGCAAATATCAATATCATCACATTCAGGTACATAGATAAGGAAGTATTCAGCAACGTTTTCCCAGCGAATATTGATCCAAAACTGAAAAACATTTCTAACGTTTTGTTACCGTACGTTAAGGATCACAAGAAACTTATGTAAAAGATCTAAACTCTGAGGAAGGCAGCAGAGATGATACCACAACCAACCACTGCACCACGGAGCCCCGTGTGTGTGTGTGTGTGTGCGTGTGTGTGTGTGTGTGTGTGTGTGTGTGTGTGTGTGTGTGTGTGTGTGTGTGTTTGTAGATAAAGCTGACCTTTGACCCATCTAGATCAAAGGTCAGTGGTATCAAGGTTGTAGTAATGTGGGTGGGGAGATGATGGCCGTAGCTGTCTAGTGAAAAAGGTTATAGTGAACACAAAATGAATGTTCAATGGTGTCGAAGACGTAGTCATGGAGGTGTAGTGATGTGACCTTAACGGTGAAGATAAGGCTGAGGTGAACAAGGCTATAGTGAACACACAGTGATACAAGCCAGGTCCACATGAATCCAACTTATCGAGCAATGTGAGGAGTATAGTGAGGAAGAGTTATAGTGAACCTTGCTTAACTGAAGAGAAGGAAATAGTGAAGATGACTTTTTCACCTTTTCCCAGACTGATCCAAGCTACGCTCAAGGATGGCCGATGCTAATGATGATGATGATAATAATAATAATGATAATGATAATAAGAATGATAATGATAATAATAATAATAATAATAATAATAATAATAATAATGATAATAATAATAATTATTATAATAATAATAATACATAACGTTAACAATGATAGTGGTGGTGTGAATGGAGATTACAATGATGATAATGAACGGAAAACATTTGTGTTAAAATATTTTTCCAAAGAAAATATTCATACTTAAGTTGGTCTACGAAGGTACTGTAATGTAGTAAGGTCACAATGATGCACGTGGTCCTGTATTTGCCGATAACCAATAGGAAAAAATGAGACACGATAGGTCCCACCTGCACTTACGAGTAATTACATCATCGTGGGAGATACAGGAACGAACATATACTGTACTATACGGTCATGAGTTACTGGGTTATGGAGCAGGTCCTTCTTACTGGATAAGAATAGAAGAAAAAAGTAGTTTATGTAAAGTTGACTTACCTAGGAGGAGATAGGTGATCCTAAGAGGAGGTAGGTGATCCTAGGAGGGAGTAGGTGATCCTAGGAGGGAGTAGGTGATCCTAGGAGGGAGTAGGTGATCTTGCAAGTGTTGTCTGAAAGATTCTTGGTCTTACCTATAGGGTAAGTGGTCGTATGGGCCCCTAACGGAGGAGGAATTAACCCGCCTCGTTCCTGACACCGACACCCTCCCTTAACTTTTCTAAGAATGTCTGTACACTTCAGTGTATGATGTTTATAGCAGACGTGACAATCGGAAGAGAATATTCAGTTCTTCATGACGTAGAGCACCAGGGTTTGAGGATACTGGAAAAAGTTTACTCACTATGACAGATTTAAGTCACAGGGTGCGAGGGAGGAGTGTCCTGCGTCCTCAACAGATGCTGAAGTCCAACTGGCTTCATCCTGCCGTCCGCGTTAGCTTGCTCGAGCTGCCCCGCTCACCACGCACGCGTTCCTCCACACCAGACGTGAAGAAATAAGTATAGTATATCGCTCTCAGAGTCTCTCAAGGTATTGCATCTTAGCCTCGTCTGGTTGATAGATGTGGCCACGTCAGACAGCGTCGTGTGGCCTGTGACAGGGTAGGGTTCACTGTAGCGACATTGGTGCAGGTTCGGCAAGTCTTCCACATGCTGGGTGCCTCCACACGCTAGGAACGTCCACATGCTGGGGGCCTCACACGCTAGGAACGTCCACATGCTGGGGGGCTTCCACATACAGGGAGACTATACATGTTATGTCGTCCACCTCGAAGCCTCAACATCCCGGTAAGAACACATACATCAATCTTCCACAATCTTCCTCTAACATCATGTTCTGTACTTTGCCTGCCGATATATCGTAACAAATAAGGAGCTTAGATAAGTACACGTACATCATAGTCTTGCTATCTTTAGTGTCAATGTTGCACTACATAGCAACACTTTATGTATCACAACATATCATACATATCTTGTACACCTAAACAACACATAGAACATTACGTTAACCATAACACGTTCACAATGTCTTTCTTATACAAGAACCTTCCATTTATCTCTCCCTCCTCCTATAACTTTTCTGTCTTTAAGAGTCAGGTCTTCACACATCGTAGGAGATATGAATAATTTCCTCATCCCTTTACCCTAACCCTTGTGTCTTTTCATCCAAGATGTCCATGACTGAGGTGCATTTTGTCCACGACATGTGCGTCTCTTTACATATGTACAGCAACATCTTACAACATCCTGGCCTAGAATGTGAAAGACGATGCTTAACACTAAACAATGAAATTACTGACACCTAACACTCATATACAAGCTGTCATCTACCACACGAAGATCAATGAATGTCCAAAGGATATACTGTAGTTCCGTCAGGCACTGCTGCTTAACCTTTGGTCCCAGAACATGTGCAATGCAATATAATACATGGAATGTTACTACTTCTTTCTGTATGTGTAGAATAATACATTTACTCTAGTCACTGTTGAGGGAACCCTACTAGTGAAGGCTGCGTCCACTGTGACTCAGTACATACTACAGTCATATGTCACTTGATGGAGGGTGTCGAAGGCGGGCGTCGAGCTCCTCCAGGAGGCAGAGGGGTCGGTTATTGGACGGTAGACCATAACTTGTAGAGGATCTGTTTGGCTTATTGGTTTCAGCCCGGCCGATAATCCCCGCATAGTTGTTAATATATATATATATATATATATATATATATATAGAGAGAGAGAGAGAGAGAGAGAGAGAGAGAGAGAGAGAGAGAGAGAGAGAGAGAGATTCCAGCATGAACAAACAAGATGTCTTAGTCGTCATATTCATTTTATTCGAATTATTACAGTTGTCTAGCATAGTTAGAATGAATATTGAGTGGTAAATAAGAGCTGATTACTTTGTAAGTGTTCAGTCCACCTACTGCTAGTCAAGTATTCAATTGCTTTTCGTTTATCACTTAATCTATTACATCACTGGCGTATACAGTTACAGCAGCTTTACATATGTATATTTAAGACTGCAAAAGTTACATGCGCTCTACACTTGGCGTACATGGAATGACTCATTCTTACGTCGGAGTTCACTATGGATGAGTCAGCTTACGATGAAAATCAGAATTTTTCTCTATAAACAGCAACTAACACGTGACACAATTAACATGCCTTATGGAAACCTTTTGTGGTCGTGCCTGATATAAACAGAAACAAACATCGCCTGGGTAAAAAAAGAAATTAACCCAGAACTAAATACTTTACTTCCTCTGAGAACCGGGAGAACGCTTTTGTATAAAGGAAGATATGCAACCATGGAGGTCAGCAGGTCTTGTGTACTTTCTAAACTTACGGCAGATTGCACTCAGTAAGCTCCCTGCTGCAGATATCTGAAAGGCTCCCTCCCTGCTGCAGATATCTGAGGGCAACGAGATTTCAGTATTAACGAGGAAGGAATTTAGAACTCGCTTGTTCTTCGTTATCTCTGTGTAAAAGTTAAGAGAACAGTTTGCAGACTTACAACCCGAAGATAACAGACAACTCCCTCTATAGTCATTTTAACATCAAAACATTTGTTTTGTGTATCCTTCTCATATCTATAAGTGCTTTCATTGCATATCAATGAGCAGTTACCACTGATAAACGACGTGATGTAGTGAACATGCTCCAAAAGACGTAATACGTTTCTCTTTTTGTGAAATGTTTAAATTCTCGTTGACTCCAATTATATATATATATATATATATATATATATATATATATATATATATATATATATATATATATATATATATATAAGGTCAGAGCGCAATATAGGGGTGTTCTAGCATGGATTCCCACCTAGCAACCAATGGACTATTCCACTTAATCTACCAGACTAAGTCAGGCTTTGACTTGGGCTTCCAAGTCAACACAACAATTAACTGTTTGGCTCCAAGGTGACCCAAAGGATTCTCTCCTCCATTCCTTTAGGATCTCGAGGATTCTCTCTTCTCCACATCCTTTAGAATCCTGTGGTTTGAATTTCTTGTCATGGTGTGTGTGTGTGTGTACTCACAATTACCTATTTGTACTGTACGGGGAGGGAGATTAAAACTCGTGGGGTCCCATCTCTTTTGTGTCTGTGTGTTAATAAATGAATGACTAAATAGCGGTTTATTGGACGTAGGCAGCCATTTGGCTGAAAATATACAGTTGAGGTACAGATACTACAGAATTGATAGTTAATGGCTACTCATCATACAAAAGCTTAAAATTAGGTTGACCTGGATATTTCCACACTTTGTAGAAGCATATGGGTGAGGTACATTTAGATAGCCAGGGTGGCAGATATACAGGGATATTTACAGTCAATGCTATGTTTTATACATCATGAACTTGGTTGAACCGTAAGTGATGAACAGTTACAGTAGCACTGTAATTGACATACCACGTAGCTTAACTAACAGGAAAGTGAGCTGTTCACTTGCTTAGCTGTGCACTTGTTCGTGGATTGTTTACCAAGGTAACAATGGAAGGTATTAGACGAATCTTATCTCTGTGTGTACGAGCTCTAATTGGAACAAGTTGATTGTGTTTACGAACTGCAGTCCATGGTAGAGGGGCGTCGGTGGAGAGGAGGTCTCTGTGATGGGAGTGTGTCAGCAGTTTATTGCCAAACTGCCGTGTGAGCTGCCGATATTGGTTGGAGATGGCACAGGTTCAGTGAAATGAAAGCCTCTATGATTCTGCTTGCCCTTTTCTGGACCCTTTCTAGCTGGTCCCTCTGTGTAGCTGTTAGTGAGGAGGACCAGGTTGGGGAGGCGTATGTGAGTTTTGGTAGAATGATTTGGTAGAAGGATTTCAAAAGCCAACGCTTTGTGTTTGCATTGAACATATCTCATATACTGAGATCTCACGAGGTATTTGAAGTTAATACCTTTCAGGAATCTTAAACCTTCCTGATCACACCATTCAAGACGTTTGTCACTGCCATATTCAAACCTCTTTTGCTAAGCGTTCACACGCTCGCTCCAAAAAGACTATATACGCAAATCATATCTTTGTAGCAAACCCATTAAGAGCTATATTCTTTATGGAAAAAGAATAGAACGGGGGAACGTTCTACTTTGCAACATCCGTTTAAATCATTAAAACACATCGAGCTTAAATGACTCAAACATTCCTAACTTTAAAACTCAGACGTATTTAAAGTGCGCTCGGTGTAATATCTATGATTAGCCTGGGATTAAACACTCCAGGAATATTGCTGGGTCTATACCGAGTGAGAAGCGCCTAGTTTAAATGTTTAAAGTGTGTTTTGTGCGCTCAGGTTGAATGCTTTCGCGCGGTTTAAACCTGAGATTCGCTGGACTTTAATATCTCTCGCTCCCATGTTTAAATGCCTCTGCCGCCCAGGTTTAAATACCAGGGACCCCACTCGCACGTGCTTGTGTTTACGTTGTTAAAGCAGACGAGCATTTAACCTCACAGACGGTGATATACATGCAAAGTTCTCATTATCTATCGCAGAATGCCTCAGTCAGCAGGTTACTTTTATCCAGGTATGGAACAGAAATATGTGATTCAGTTTTATCTTTGTCATATACATTAAAAGCTGGAGTCGGAAAGAGCCTATGTACTTAATCAGTCATGTCTTCCCATAACGAAGATATTTATCTTGTTAGCAATTCTGTAAACCCTTGTAGTTGTCTGATTATTTTTCAACTATGCTATGTTGAATAGATCAGATATACTATGTGTTGATTTTCATATGTATTTTCTTAAGGATGCAGGTTGTCGGATTGCTGCGACAGGAACATGAGTTGGTCAGGTAATCATGTAATTCATCCTGCCGCTGGCCACAAGAAGGCCCAAGCCTTGCTCCAGACACATTATGTAGTAAGTGAATGATTCAGTTTTCGACAGTAGATGTTTGAGCTCGTCATTAATACTTATATGTCGGACGTATTTGACCCAAGTTCATGCCACTTCATGAGCGCGTGAGTTCCAATTTATGGGCACCACAGAAAAAACTATAGGATTTGGAAGCAACACATATCAACAGATTCCTTATACATAGTGAATTAGGCTTGGAAAGCATGATGTGGATCTTTATTTTTAGCCCATCAATAATTTGATTATGGGGAGGACTATGAGTGAGTTTTAACCTATTAATATTATGACTGTGGTGAGGACTATGATTATGAGAGATTAATGGGCAGGTGTAAGTGATACCCTCTATAAATAACCGACCCGATGCAAACCTCATCTATCATACCTCTGAAATCAGAAATTTATCTGAATATCGATACTATCTGAAGAAAGTCTGAATCTTATGGTATCGTTTGCATGCAGTTGCTGGGAACTTTGTTCCTATTAGGGTTTACTGGGTGTGTATACTTCCAGTGCATGTAACCAAAATGGGATAAGGAAGATGATATCATTGTTATTTTACGTATTTTGATGGTAATTGCCTCGAATAGTTCCATACCATTATATTCCTTGAATATTATCCAATTGTGTTTTGCTTGCTGGTGTACTTTCTCAAAGAGAGTACAGTAACAGTTGTAGAGAATGATTTAGCCTGTTTATCATAATGAGTGATATTAGGTAAGGCAGTACAGGTTATGTAAATCAGGCAATAAGGGTTATGTACATAAAGGAAACTGTGGAGTTAGGTATTGTTAATTCTAAACAATGCACTTACGATTTATCAGCAGAACAAATAAAAAACTGGTTGCCAAAATGATAGTCATTGATATATTAACATATTTCTCTCTTGCATGACCACCATATTGCAAGTTTTCATGAGTGTACTGATTATTTTGACTCAATTACTGAACATAAAGAAAGAAGAAATTGGGTTTTTAAGCAAAAACAGAACAGACAAGCAAGCACAGGTGCAAGTTTTGAGGCACACTCTCAGTATATGGGGATGGATGCCACCAAGTCCTTAAGCCTTGCTTGTGTCCTTAGATAAAAACACTTTTTGGAGAGATCAAAAAGAGATTATGGGGAGGGACATAGGATTAGTAAGAAGAGCATCAGGGGTGTGAAGGAATGTTAGAATCATCTAAGGTAGAGGAGAAATAAGAACCAAAGAGAGTTACTATGTCTATAGGACAAAGTACCGTTGGAATGGAAAAGTGAAGGAAAGATTGAATGACAGAGATTCTTAGCGATACCCTTAGCTAAAGACCAGAAAGACTTACCAGTGGCTGCAGCGGTGAGTTTATCACACTTTCTTTAAGTGAGGAATGCTTTGCTTTAAAGATAACTTTTTGCAATGGGCAGTATTAAATTTTGAATTGGAGTTGGAAGAAGGAAAGTTTTTCAAAGCCCGATATGCCTGATCCCTTGCCAGAATTGCCTCTGAATAGGAATGATTGAACCATGTTTTGGAAGAGGTCATCGTGGAGGAAGGGAGATAAGTGCTTCCAACCTTGCAACAATAATCTCTGCTATGTATTTGGCATAGACAGAAGTATCACCACATAAGGAATTGTAATTTAGCCATGGAAAGTAGGAGAGAAGTTTCGTGAGTTTTTCTCATTATCTTTGTTGAGGTGCCATTATTTACCAGAAGGGGCTACGAGATGGGAAGGTGCCATTAAAGTAGATACATTTATGAGAGTGTGGTCAGATGAACCATTGGGGGCTAGATTGTATAGCTACAACAAGGACTAAAGGTAAAAAACATTCTTCTTCTTCTTCATACTATTCGCCATTTCCCGGGTTTGCAAAGTAGCGTTAAGAACAGAGGACTGGGCCTTAGAGGGAAAATCCTCGCCTGGCCCCCTTCTCTGTTCCTTCTTTGGAAAATTAAAAGAATATTAGAATATTATGACGGTGGTCACAGTAGTCAAGAATACAGTTAGGGTGGGTGATAATTTATTCAAGATCTTTGAGAATGGAGAACATGAGGGCTTCAATCCCCCACCATCCATATGGGAACAATTCACCCATTCCTTGTGGTGAACATTGAAATCCCTTAGGTAGAGGATCTCAGCTAGTGAATGAAAGGGTGTCACGATCTCATGGCAGGAGTTTAGATAGGTGAAAAAAAACACAGAAGTTGTAGAATTAGAAGAGCAGTAGGCAGAACAATGGAAAGCAGCAGTAGCTGGTTGACAGACCTTGAGCCAGATAACATCAAAGTTTGGGGACACAAGGTTCTCGAGGCATGTGATGTGTGTTGATGTTACAACAAGTACAGACACCACCTTTGAACCAGAGTCATGAGTGGAGATTATAATTGGATATGAGAAAGGAGCAAGTGAGAACATCATAAGACAGTTGGGTTTCAGAGAGAAGCAAGATGTTTGGAGAGGTACAAGAAAGTTGGTGTTCAGTTGCAAACAGAAACTCATTTTTGAATTTCCGTTTAAGTCTTTGACTTTGAACTCATTTATTTCATCCCAGTGATAGACATTGCCTATGAGATACCTAGTAAAGTATTGATCATATGATTATTTAAAATTATCTGTCACATCAACAACAAAAGTTCTTTGTGGCTAGCTTATATCAGTTTTTTAAAGTTAAGATAAAAAAATCAGTAATGTTGAAAATTACTTGCAAGTTAAAATGATGGATTTTGAAAATAATAGAATGAAAAGTACTTATATTCACTGTTAAAATCCGTTATAAATAAGCTATATCTTTTGTAAGATATTGGTTTCCTCTTGGAACCCAGTCAAATTAAAAACATACCAAGCTTCTCTCAGGTTGCTAGAAATGACAAAAACATTTCCACCATAAGGCCAATGTTATTGGCACCTGACACTTCACAAAGTGCAGGTTGGTCTTCTTCCATTATCCTCCAATGAGTCTGTTAGATGGAATGAACATGCATCACCCAGCTGTCAAACTTTCTTTAATTCCTCACAGCTTGTTGTTTGTTATGTTTTCATTCCCACCTTCATTTATTGCAGACATTGTCTTATCAGAGGCTTCATATCACTGTGTAGGAGAGAAAATTGAGCATCAATGCAAGCAGTTGGAGCTGCCTTAGTTTGCAGAACAGCTCATTCTTTCCCATTACTACTAATAAGCATAGTAATATTTTCTTGTATCTTGACAACATCAGTGCAAGTTAGTCTTAGATCTCCCATACCTCTGGATGTGGAGGCAATGGCTTGCAAAGCATTGCAGGAATTTTAGTATATGACTATATCTTGGTTCTTTGGCTCATTCATCTTCTTTACTGCTGAAGGCATGGCAGAGCTTTGTGGTAAAGGCAGAAGCTGCTGGTGGTAAGATACCTCCATCCACCCTCTTATGGTTTACAACTGCAAAACCCATGCCACTGTCATATTTGGATCATATTTTTCTGCTGAACATAGGTGCCTTTAAGTCTGTCATAGGAATTGCAGCTTGATTTCCTCTTTATTGCTTACCCCCTTCCTTGCTGCAACCAAACCTTGCAGCATGGCTGCACTGGATTGGCCCATGGTGAGATTTGGGGCACTCCATCTAGTAACATCCTATAGATTCAAATTGAGAACTATTCCAGATTCTCTCATTCTCCCAACAAAGGCTTGCCAGTCTGATCAAGGGTTGATCACAACTTGATTCTCTCATTCTCTCTACAAAAGATTGCCCATCTGATCAAGGGTTGATCACAACCCTAGAATTGGGAGAATCTTTATCATTCTATAACCTATTATAGTAAACAGAGTTCATACATTGTCAGTGCAGTCATATTTCTTCACTCTTTATATACAGGGATTGCACTCGAGAAGATTTAAAGGTATCACTGCAGATCCATAGAGCTTCATTGTGGATAGGAACATGACAACTGTGGGTGATGCCAGTAAATATGCCTCCTATCCTTGAATCAGCTTGCCATGGACTAGCACTCTGTATGACCTTGATAACAATGTGTGGTCTTTCTCGCCACATTGTTGGGAAAGCAACCTGCAGATATAGAGTCCTTACACAGCCTGTGCTTTGAGTTGTTGGATATTGTTACACACAACCCCAAGACCCATATCCAAGGGCTTCTGCAGTTGTAAAGCTGTGCTTTGCTTAGTAACTTTGAAGCCATAGGTTCTCTGACAAGATTGTATTCCTCCAGTGGCCTGTAAAGGTGACACTAAAGGCTAAGAAGCCGCACTGGAGTTCATCATTTAGGGAGACTCATATGCTGTAGCCACTCCCCGTTGAGGAAGTTTCTGAAAGGAATGGATGACAAAGGTATAGAGACATAGATAGAACTCTCTTTTGTCAGTGGACGATGATACAGGTTTACAAAAGACGACTTTTCACTTGCAGTCTAACCTGCCATTGGATATGATTTTGGAGATCACCAATTGATGTCGCCTTCTCTTTGAGGAAGGTCTATTTACCCTTTGGTCATCCAAATAAAAAAAATGATGCTATGGAAAATATCACCCAGCATTAGTCGAGTTTATTTAGTGTTTAATTGACTCCAAGTAATGGGCATTTGAATGTGTGGTTTTCTTCACCTTTGAGCCACAGTCCCAACATTCATGCTTTGAGCTCCCCTTTGACATTCAGTGAGAATTTGTTTGAGACAAGTAATCAAAATGAAGGATATCTTCTTATCTATGTGCTTGAATTTGGTTAAACAATTTTCTTGGTATATCCTCAGAGTTCTTTATGGCCACATCATTCATGCAGCCCCAGTTGGAGGTCTGTCAAATGCATGAGAATTGCACATTTTAAACATTAAAATTCCTCTTTTGTATTTATTTTTTATTCCTTTGTAATTTTCAACTTGTATATATCATATAGCTCACTAATTATGGCAATCTCCTCATCACTCATAATATTCTTATTTTCCTGCCTTAGATACTTCTCTCGAGCTCCAGATTTGCACAAGAAGCTGGCCATAGCCATTGGGTGGGACCACAGGCCGCGAAGTGTGGTCATATTGTGAATGTGAGGAGGGAGGACAGTTAGGAAGTATGTATTCTGTCTTCAGTATGAACATTACACCATAGGCTTAACAGGTTTTGTGATCATGTTGAGCATGTGTCTGTAATGTTGTAGAGACAGGTTGGTGTCCCAGATGTAGATAAGTTTGGCATTCTTTTTTAATTCAATTGATGACTGTTGCTCTTAATTGAAGTTTAAATCAACATGCAAAGACTTCACAGAAATTTTTTTGAGCATTGCTACACGGTCTTTGACATTTTGGGAATATAGACATAGATAAGTAAAAGAATTATTCATGCATATTCAGGATGCACTATGCCATTTTGATAATGGGAAATGATGTATGATACTGCCAATGAGAAATGCAATTTTGAATCCTCTTGTACACAAGTACACATACTTGACCAAATGGGTTAGTTAGGCAGATCACATCACTTAGCTGTTTTTTAGGTGTGCAGTAAGGCAGTTACTGACATGATAGGTATAATAGAAGACAAGTTTTCATTTGTGACAGTGTTAGATAGGGGAGAAAAATAAGACAAAATATACAAGGTCCAAAAAGTCAAGAAAAGTTTGCTTGGTTTATCATAAACAATCCAAGGACAATACAAAAATAGGTTTATGTAATGAATCAGATCACATAAGGATTAATAAAGCAGGAAATGTAATATGAATAAATTTATTGTTTTACATATCTAAAACCATCCCTCACTCTTAAACTGGACTCTCGTAAATTAAGTAAACAAGCAATCGTGTATATAGATTCCAATATATCACATTCATTGCCAAGGCAACACATGATGCATATGGCAACTGTCCAATGCTAGGATGGTGAAGCATATATCAGTATAATTATCATAGGAAGCACTCATTATATCTAATCTTATGATAAATTTCCATGAAAGTGTGTCATCTAAACACTGACTGCATAAAAATAATGAATGTTAAAGTTAACAGTATAAACATTACAATTTATATGTATATATATATATGTATATATATATATATTTGTATATATATATTCTTGGACGACATATGTTTATGAAGAGAATAATACACTCTTAGGGACTAACAGCTACTTTAAAAGATAACAAGATAAGGAACAAATGACCAAGGTTACTCAGCTTAAACTTCAGAGTTCTTTGGCATGCTGAATAATTGACTAATTCAGTACAGGGTACAATAGTATCAAAGTATGTAAATTAAGTAGGTATAACACTGTTAAGACTAACTGTATGGTTTTAAATATCAACTAGTACTAACAGCTGAAACCCTACAAGAACAACCTGTCATCACAAAGTCTCAAAATGACCCCTAACCTCTGATATTATTTAATAGTGAAGCTACCATCTTTGCAAAACATTTTGGCAAAATAAGATAGAAAACTTTTAAATTGTTGTTCTAATTTCAACATAGGTAAATGAAACATAATCATGGTTATCATCAGCACTGTTACTAATTTCAAACAAGAAAACAACTTTGGTTAATTTTTTGCATGAAAAAAATACATACACAGGACAAATCCTAATTCAATGAGAATGGGTATTCACAGTGCATCTGTAAGACTATTTATAGTTACTTTCACAATATATTATGCACATGATTTACGCATCTATAGAAAATTTGTTAATTCAGTTAAGCAGTTATCTACCAATCTAAAGAATTTATTAATGCTTTATAATATCATTCCCCTCCTTTAACACAAGCACAGAAAAAAAAAATATAGGGTTTAATGATAACTGACAAAGGCTTAAATCCACCTTCCATTTTCATATTCTGAACCATATTATGCCTTGTATTTTTTCCTATGATTTGAATCAATGATATCAACAACTTATCCTTTCCAAACAATCTAAAGTAAAACCTTTACAGTATGTAGTACATCAATGACTGTCATATTATCCTTGTTAGATAGCTTGTGACATATCTCCATATTTCAGATACTTTTGAAAATTACATTATAAAGAGTAAGAGACTGAAATTTCTTTGAGATAAAAGGCTCAGTGATGAAAGATGATGCAGTTGATTAAAATGAAAGCTTTCCACAGCATTTCAGGTGCATCATGTGATGAATGACCTGAACTATAAACATGATAAACCAACAAAATAACACTGTATTCAGACTATCCAACATGTTGTGAGATGCCATCATGAAATACTTGTCATGGTTATGAGGCCTTTTCAATCACGTTTACTTCATTCTTAAGCAACATAAATAATGGTTAACCATGTACACATTTACATATGTTGAACTTGTACTGCAAAAATCCATTTGGTTTAATATTCACAGCATTAGCACAGTTTACCCTATACCCCTAAGGCCCCAAATTATCAACAGATTCTACATGAAGTGTACACAACTGAGCTGTGTTAAAGATATCAGAGTCACAACCTGCATTCTCTACAAAAGCACTCAAGTTCCAACTGTTTGTGTATCACAGACAGCTAGGCTCATGTGATATCGTACCATGGTATAATCAACTAGTACATCACAGTAATCATTTACCTAATCTAAGCCTTTTAATCACTTTTAGACATCATAATAAGATTGACTTTCAGATTGTACAATCATAATCAGCATAAATTTAGTTTTTATTTAATTACTTTATCTATGTTATATCTTTCGCTATCAGAATACCCAAGAATACTCTCAATAGCACGAAGGTGGCCCCTAGAGTTATCTTTATCAGTGAGAAAGTAGTAGATGGCTGACTTGAGAAACTGGAGAGTAACTTCTGGATCCAATTCCCCATTACGGTTGGTGCTGCTGTTGTTGTTGTTGTTTCGACAAGCAATCTCACGATGGTAAAGTGCCTGGGAAAATATTCAAGGTCATCATTCCTCTGAAAAATCAAATCTTTCTACATAACATTCACTGCGAAGAGAATCCATATCCAGTTAGCTGTATAAAAATTGACAGTATTTCAAGTGGAAACAAAGATATGAAAACCTCCAGTATGAAGCTAGGATATGTGTTAGAAAGTATCCAGCACTATCAACTTTGTACAGTATTTTCATGAATATTAAAGAATCTCTCTCTTATCTACACTGACACCATTGCCCACATTCAAAGCAGGTGGAACATGCAGAAGCTTCATATAATATTTTGTCTATCAAGTATCTCTGCACTTTCGAGTTTAAATATATGACAATAATATAAAATGTTTTCTAACAAGTTCTTCATATTGCTTTGTCTTTCAAATAAGTGAAGCATTAGTCATACACCTGCATTAAGAAACAAGAATGTATGAAAACAATGAAGTTGCCTCAGCAAGAGAAATGTTCAAAATGAGTGAAGTAAAACTCATCCTACTTTAAAAACAGATAAAGGTACAGGTATGGGAAACAATTAACTACATTGTAATTGAAATCTCATACTGTTGAAATTTTATAATAAGTCAGATAATCATGTGGGCTGCAGAGTAAATGTGGCTAAAGAAAAGAACCATAAATTGGAAACAACACCTTTCCCAAGAAAGTTGTTCCATTGGTAATTAAGACCAATCAACTACAGTATCTAAAAAGTGAATGCATCATCACAGTGCAAATCTTTATTTACTCTAGCCATTCAATATAAATAAGTAGAAGACTAAAAAGTATAAGGTAACTTAAGGCTTATATACAGCAAATAAAAATATACATTTATATATAATGATAAACTGCTGGCAGCTAAGTTTAGATCTAGGCTTTAAAGAACTAGGTGACTGCAAGCAAATACACAGTACATGCTCATTATACTCACATTCATAATTGTGGGTCTGAAACAATTTGCATGCAAAAAAAAAAAAATAGAACCCTCAGTCATTAATAAACATATTCAACCCCTAGAGCTTTTCCATTTTTTTTCTAACATGTCTGAATAAACTAAAAACTATAGTGTGTATATATATATATATATATATATATATATATATATATATATATATATATATATATATATATAGGGACTCCTGGGGCAGGAAGGTAGAGTAAGGTACATATGAGTGTTTCAGGACTTCACCTGCTTGAAGTTACTGTGAGTGAAAAGTCACCTTTGGCAACAGTATCACTGTAAGTACAGTCTCATTTTATCTGCTTTTGGAAGCATGCAGCCTTGGGCTTCAGAAGCATTTAGAAAGAGGTCCTGGGTAATAATCATTCATGTATCTCCCCTGATGATGTGATTATTCAATGAAAGCACACTTAGGAACTTATTATGTTTCATTTTGCTGTGGTTTTATGTATATACTAGATCACATGCACCATAGGTTTTGGTACATTACACATGACAGCTAGAGACCAAATGTGAACGAATGTGGCCTTTTTAGTCTGTCTTGCTGCCGGTACCTTACTAATGCAGGGGGTGGCAATGCTGTTTCCTGTGGGGTGGGATGGTGCCTGGACTGGATGCAGGCAAGCAAGTATGAATATGTAAATGTGTATATATGTCTGTGTATGTGTATATATGTTTATGTGTGCTTGTTTATATGTATATATATATATATATATATATATATATATATATATATATATATATATATATATATATATATATGTTTGTGCGTTTATGTAAATACGTGTGTATGCAAGTGGATGGGTCTTTCTTCATCTGTTTCCTAGCACTACCTCGCTGAAAATGAATGTGTAAACAAATGTGGCCTTTTTGTCTGTATTCCTGGCACTACCTTGCTGATCCAGGGGATATCAGTGCTGTTCTCCAGTGGGGCGGAGTATCAACGGGAATGGATGAAGGCAAGCAAGTATGTATAGATGTCTACGTATGTGTATGTTTATATTATGTATATGCATGTATGTGTGTGTATGTGGGCGTTTATGTATATATATGCGTATACGAGTGGATGGGCCATTCTTCGTCTGTTTCCTGGTGCTACCTTGCTGATGTGGGAAACAGCGTTTAGGTATAATAATAACGATAATAATAATATTAATAATAATAATAATAATATATATATGTATATATTTATTTTGCTTTGTCGCTGTCTCCCGCATTAGTGAGGTAGCGCAAGGAAACAGACAGAAAGAATAGCCCAACCCACCCACATACACATGTATATACATACACGTTCACACACGCAAATATACATACCTATACATCTCAACGTATACATATATATACACACACAGACATATACATATATACACATGTACATAATTCATAGTCTGCCTTTATTCATTCCCATCACCACCTCGCCACACATGTAACAACCCCCTCCCCCCTCATGTGTGCGAGGTAGCGCTAGGAAAAAACAACAAAGGCCCCATTCGTTCACACTCAGTCTCTAGCTGTCATGTAATAATGTATTTAAATTACTTAATCACTGTTTCCCACATCCACCCTCCTCTGTACAACCCTATCTATAGCCCATGCCTTGCAACCATATAACATTGTTGGAACCACTATTCCTTCAAAAATACCCATTTTTGCTCTCTGAGATAACATTCTCACCTTCCACACATTCTTCAACGCTCCCAGAACCTTCGCCCCTTCCCCCACCCTGTGACTCGCTTCCATGGTTCCATCCGCTGCTAAATCCACTCCCAGATATCTAAAACACTTCACTTCCTCCAGTTTTTCTCCACTCAAACTTACCTCTCATTTCACTTGACCCTCAACCCTACTGAACCTAATAACCTTGCTCTTAATGACATTTACTCATGTGTGTCATATGTGATGGCTAGCATGGATGGCATTTTGCTCTATGGGAGAGACTGTCCATTCAAGGTGACTCGAGGATAGGAGTTGGATTTGCATCTGTTTGGGGTTCAAATAGTGATTGAAGACTTTTGTGTTCAGTGAGACATTGTTCCAATTGTGTAATGTACTGCTGCATGTTTTTGATGCTGCTGTAGTGTCAGGGTGTTGTGATTGCAAGATTGTCTGCATGTGAAAGAACCTTCACACTGAAGTTTACCTAAGGCAGTGGGAAAAGAATGAACAGAGTTGAAAAAAGTGCTACTCCCTGGGGAACTTAATTGTAGAGTTTAAATTTTTTAAAGGTGAAGTCATTGTGAGTGGCTATGGCATAGCAGCTTCCTAAGAAATTAGCCAACCAGATTTGGCATTGTTTTTGAGTATGGTTTCAAGTATTGTAGGTGTGAGTATGCACAGGGGGACAATATCAAAGTCTTTGTTGATGTCTATTGTCAGTAAGTACTGGGGTTGTAGTTGGCTCAATCAATCTAGCTTATGTTGTGTGAGCTCAATGTGTAATATGGTGGTAGATTAATTATCATTATTATTATTATTATCATTCTTATAATTAATAATATTATTATTATTATTATTATCATATTATTATCATTATTCTTATTATTATATAACCCCTCCAGCTACATACAGCTTCGAGGCTGCACTGCAATTTGAAGCAGAGATATGATGGACTCTATTGAACTGAGAAGTACTTTGACAAGAATGTGCTCCCTTTTGTCAGATGATAACAATAAAATCTCATTAAAGGTAACTATTCATTCATGGTATAACCACAAGCAGGTGGAGCCTAGTTTATATATATATATATATATATATATATATATATATATATATATATATATATATATATATATATATTTGACTTTATTCTGCTTCCCAATATGGATCATGGCCCTCCTTAATGCCACTTCAAACAAAAATGTGAAATGCTACTTTTACAAAATTCAAGATCATATAAACAGCTAGACAATAGGCATCTACAGAAAGTATCCGAACACAAAATACGTGCATTGGTCAATCCATGTAAGGTTTACTCTAATTTAGTACTTCCTTCCCCAAAATTCCCAATACGTGCCTTGCTGCTAACAGAATATCTATTTTAGTAGCTAACTGAACAAGAGCAGTGCAGGACAGGTCTGATATACAATGGCCTTCAGCGAATGCAGTGTGTACAGATAGCTCTGGAGAAAGTATAGTCGTAAAAGTATGGTACTAAAAAATATATCGTAAGAATGTTTAATGTAAAAGCAAAGTCATAAATGAAAAGTGGTATTGATGCTGGGTTATATGTGCATGTTTGTGTACAGTGAGACAGGTAGAGTACGCACCTGTCTACGTCCCTGGAAGTACAGACTGATGGCCTGTTTACCGTCCAAGAGTGCTGCTTTTGGTGCACCAAGAGAAGAAGCCTTTGTGAGGCCTCGGACCACAGGGGAGAACAGTGAGGAAGGCAAGAGGGGTACAGCTTCCTGAAATGAATAGCCACTAGGTTCGTCCATGCAAGACTGCACGACTCAACTTTGTGGTGGTAGACCCAGACCCACTAAAAGTTTTACTGAAGAGACAATATTCAAGGAATGTTATCCTTCATTTAGCAAAATGTATCTATGATTTGATCCAGCAAACAGTTGAGGTAAGTGTAAAGCTATATCATTTTTTTTTTACATCAGCTAGTCACAACATCAAATTCCATATGAAGCTTATCACAAGTTAACTAACTAAAACAATATAAACTGCTGTGAAATTCAGCAAACAAAACCTACCAGTCCATTAAAAAAATCTCCTTCCATCAAAACTCTATAAATGTTAAACGGTTTATGTAATACAACCCTATTAAAGCACCATCCACATCATTTGGATATGAATCAAAAGGACAAAACAATGAGTTCACAAATAAACATTTGGATCTAAGAATTCAGAGTGGCACATACATTTTATAGAAATGATAATCTAAATTCTTTATCAAGAGTTATTAAAGTTACTTCAAACACAAAGTGAATGTATGTGATAGCTTTTCCCACCCAATATATTATGAAAAAACTCTGGTGGTGATAGTATACTCAAGTGGCTGGAAGCATTTTTACTACAAAGAAAAGCTTACTGCAATATCGAGACAAAAAACAAAAGAAGATCAGGACTACATTCCCAGGATCAAATTCACTGATACTACTCCACGTTACAGTCATACACAATTGTAAGTCAGTCTGGCCAGTAGGTTTGGCGAATGTTGAAGTTAATAGATACAGACAAATGAAGTGCACTGACAGGGAGGGAAGGTTGTAGGGGAATAGGTTATAATAGACAAAAGAAATTGGTAATCACCAATTATGATATTCACCACTGTGGTGAGAAATGTATGTCAGAGTGACCTACTTTGGGTGAGATACTAAAGCACTCCTCCATATGTACATCAAGCAGTGGTCGAAGATTGAATCTTCATGTAAACTTGAATGAAGTATGGATGCACATGTGAATGTGGACGTAGACATGGATGATGAAAATAATATATCTCTTCCTCTACTTCTTAGAGATTAACTAAAACTGATTAAACACACACACACACACACACACACACACACACACACACACACACTTTAAATTTATGAACCTTAGACAAGAGAAGAGTGAAAGGTGACCAGTTGACAACCTTTAAGTTTTTAAAAGAGAATGATAATGAAATTAAGTAAGAAACTCAGAATGATGATGAAATTAAGTAAGAAACTTGTTAAAAGGGTATGTAAAGAAATATTCTTACCTATAAGAGCAATGGATGAATGGAACAGAATGACTGAGGACATGGTTAATGCAGACAGCATATATAAATTTAAGAGGTTGCATGATAGTATAGTGTATTCAAGAGATGGAGTGCTAGAAGTGTAAAACTCCCTCCCCATACAGTGCAAATAGGTAGTTACAACTTAATGGGAGACAACATGATTTCAGAAAAAGAAGGTCATGCATAACAAACCTCTTGGATTTGTAAGAGAACAAGCTCAGTTTTGTACAAAAGAAAAGGCTTGGTGGATTGTTTATGTCTGGACTGCAATAAAGCATTTGATGACGTACTGCATGGGAAACAGGATGACTGGGCAGGAATAAAGGGTGGAGAGACTCCTTTGATGGACAGAATATTATCTTGGTGGAAAGAAACAAAAAAAGCATGTCAAAGGAGCCTTCTCAAAATGGGTTGAGGTCACCAGAGGAGTTCTACAGGGGTCTGTTTTGGGGCCATTCCTCTTCTTGATTTATAGTAATGACTTGCAAGGTATGGACTCCTATCTAAATAAGTGTATGGATGATAATAAGGTCTTAAGAGAAGTGAAAAGCATGGAAGACTGCATCAAGTCAAAAGGGGATATTGACAGACTTCAAAGTTAGTCTGGTATGTGGCTGATGAAGTTCACATGAGCAAATATAAAGTCATGAGGATGAGTCATAGTGAAAGGCCTCAATATGAACGTTATCTAACAGGAAATAAGCTGCAGGATATTGTGTGTGAGAGGGATGTGGGAACTGACAGTCTGTAACCTGCTGCCTGAGTCCCACATTAAGAAAACTGTTAAGACAAACTGTCTACAGGCAAATGTTAAAGGAGCATTCAAATGTATGGATAAGGAAATACTCAATAAGCTTTTTGCATCCTGCATTTGGCCAAAACTAGAATTTGCTTCTCAAATCTGGTCACCACACTTAAAGAACCACAAAGAGGTAACAGAGAAGGCACGGAGGTGGGTGGGTAACAAAGATGGTACCAAACTGAGGAGGTTTGTTGCAGATAAAGGCTAAAGGCCTTAAATTTGCCCATCATGGAAGAGAAATCATTAAAGGGTGACCTAATCACAACCTTTGTTTTTAAACCAGGATGATGATATAGACAGTTAATTGTTCTTCAAAAGATGAAGGGACAGGACAACCAAAGGCTATAACATGAAAATAAGAAAGTTGATAAAAGATGTATAGAAGTACTTTTGTTGTATAAGAGTGGTAGATGAATGGAATGAATTGAGGCTTTAAAGGTAGTATGAAAGAAAAGAATGTTCAAACATGCAACAACCTCTTCATCCAGAACAGATAAATAATTATGCTATAAACTTAGAGAGTTATACAGAAGAGCAACAAAGACAGTATTTGAATACAACAGGCGAGTTACAAAGAAAGGCCAAAGGCCCTAAATTTGCCCCATTTGGAAGATAGCAGAGTGAAGGGTGACTTAATCACAACTTAAATTTTTAAAGCAGTTTGATGACAAAGATGGTAAAAAAATTCTTCAAGAGATGTACAGATAGAGCAATCAGCTTCTTTTCCTTTTCTGAAATCTTTTTTAAAATGTTTCTTGCTAAGATACTTGTTAAGCTTTTAAATGTTTAACATTGCCACAGAGAACTTTATGGAGATAAAAAACACATACCACAGAGCTAAGTTTTTTACCTTTTTCGAAAGGCCAAGGCAAACTTGTCAACATCCACTTGAAACAGTTGCTGAATCGGATAATTCACCGACATACAGCACCCCAGTACAAATCTCTCCTCCTTGCACCATCCCAACCATTTTATCACTATATCAAGAACTTGTCACAACATTTTGTCACAACCTTACACACAAAAGAAAGAAAGATGGTGGATATCTTGGAAACTGAATGCATGAGAATATGTGACTTGAAGTATGTTGATCATATACATGACGAAGAGAGATATAGTAGTTGGCACACTGACTAGGAGTGCTAACCAGTGTGTGTTGAATTGATTTAGGCATATGGAGAGGATAAGAGAGAAGACACTGACAAAGAGTATCTTATGTGTTTGAAGAAGGGAGTAAGGGGGAAAGGGAGACTGAAGAGGTGGATGAATGAAGTACAAATAGGTTTTGGAGATCAGGGTCTGAACATTAAGAGAAAGAGATTCATATATTTGCAACACTATTAGGAATACTATACCTTCAGACATACTCATCACTATTCCAACAAATATCAACTTCTCCTTCCACATGCTCCTTAATAAACCCAGGAACTTTGTCCCTTTTCCCACCCTATAACTCACTTCAGCCCTGATGGTCTATCCACCACAACATCCACATCCAGGTACTGAAAGCACTTCATTTCTTCCAGGTCCTCCCCATTCAACCTTAGACTCAAAGCATCTTGTCTCATCCCCCTTTAGCACTAAGTTATCTTACTTTTGTTAATTCTTTTTTTTTTTTTTTGATGAAGGAGGCTCTGGTCATGGATAAAAGTTCGCATCAAGGCTAGGCCTTATTGAAATATAGAGAGGATTATGAAAGGGAAAAAGAAGAGATAAGAAAAAGTATTTAAGTATTTTGAAGGAAGTGAAAAGTTTGTCTTTTAAAAGATGCCAAGTCATGATTATTGTGAAAGATATGAGATGGTAGAGAGCTCCACAGCTTCAAGGTGTAGGGAAAGAAACAAACAAGTTATCAAAACAGTCTACCCCTGAGGTGCCAATGGCCACACAGTAATCATATGATACAGCTCCTAACTCTCTCCTTTCTTACACTCCCCTAAAGCATCACCAATTTCTGGAGTTTCTTTCTATAGGCTACCACCAGAGATGTGCCATCTGCAAACAGTAACTGATTCACAGTTCTTTAGCAATATATGTTATCATTTTAGCATTGGTTAATGTTACAAATGTTAATAAAGTGGAAAATGTAAATGAATCATATTTTGTTCACACAACTCTGTAATCTACTGAATTATGGTGAAAGTAAGAACTGATAGTGGCCATTTTGAAAAACTGCCTACACCTCTGATGGCCCTACAGCTAAAAATCCTTCTATAGACATGCCCTAATTATGAGACAGATTTCATCTTTTCATCAAAGACGAAATGCTTTCACACATGGTCAAGTCTTTAGCATTTACCTTACAAACATGCCAACCACCTATATTGTTTCATGGTCATCTTAGTAACTTGGATATAAAGTTCTGATCTCTAGCTGTGCTACCACAGAGCCATTCTTTACGTTATACTTGTATTCACATGCATCAAATGAAAATTACTGTAAACAAGATATTATTTGCTTAAGCATGTTCTCCAGTGGTAATGGCGAACAGATGTCCAGCTAACCATTATTAATTTTACATGTGTACATGACTTGAGCATAATTAACATTTTTGCATTTCCTAATTCTACTAAAATATCCCCATATGCTGTTTGTGTATCTATGTGGAGGCACCTTATGAGTGCACTGTTTGAGACTGCCACAAAAGTACTATAAGTACAGGTTGAAGACTGTGTTTAAAAGAAACTGAATTTACTGGAAAATACAAGAGATGAATGAAGGAAAAGTGTATAAAACATGAAATGGAAACAGAAATGTTTAATAGATTTATGTAAATAAAAGGAAAGCAAATGAAATTAATGAAGTACAATAAGCTATATCAGAAGGTTCATAGATGTACGTAGTCATGCACTAAAAATCATAATGTAGATTTTCATGTGTTGTTTTTCTTCTTCATAATTAGGAGTCATGTCTATCCATATATAATCATAACCTCCATTCCCACTTTTCATTATGTAAATTTGGAACTGACTCACTAAAAATCTATTTATTCTTTGCTTTCACAGCAATGTCACTAAGCATATTCTTTCCTAAAATTTTTATTGTTGCCTTTTGGTATAATAAAGTGTCAATGACCCACAGTCAGTGTTTGAGACATATCCTGAAGAGTTCTAGGTGGCCTAAAGGACAATGCAGAATTTTAGGAAGTGTGTAAGACCTCTTAAGAAGTGCTGTAGTACCACTTTGTTAAGAGAAAAGTACTATCAGAGTGAGAACAGTCAATCCTCCTTTTTGGGTAGGGTGGTTCTTATACATATCCTTAACTTACATATGATGTAATGAAGTCATTGCCACTAAACTTACTTCTGCAGCATTTCAAAGTTTTTCACTGGTTCTATATGCTGGTGCATCAGGTGAGAATTGTTTCCATTCACCTTTCATCTTTATAAGTAACAGTAAAGGTACTTGAGTATGACCTTAGCTATACCAATTCATATTTTCTTTTTAACAGAGCGTTAACTAGATGATAAAATCAATATGTGAACTTTCCAACTTGGTAAATTCATTTCTGCTCAGAAACAGTGCCTACATCTGTACACTAGTAACATTTCAGATGTAAAAAAAAATTTTGTATCTTGGTAAATAATTTTCGACTCTATGGCTGTTACAACAAAATGAATCAGCATTCCTGACTCTCAACACAAGAGAGTCATAACCATTATCAATCCCTATTACTCATGGTGACAAATATATTTATATTTCAAAATTCTCTCTCACTTGACTAATTTACAGATAGGTTATTAAATAGATGTTCTGATGTTCTTCACATAAAACTAAATGTTATTCATTTTTGTGATTTTTGGGGGGTTTATCATTATGAACCATAGATATCGTCACATTATAAAAATCTAAACTTTCAAACATTACACCACTTTTTTTTTACCAAAAGGAATTTCAAATCCTAAAGTTAAATGCCTTGAGCACAATTTGCAAGAGTAACACTGTAAAATGTAAATCCATTAAAGAAAATGCGTGTGATAATTTCTTGGTTCAGTGAGGCAGGTCATGGTCAAAGGTATGATCGACTTGTTGTTCTAGAAATAAACTACCCATACATACCAGAGCAAAAAAAAAAGTAAGCTTTACCATTATGATTAAGAAAGGATACATATTAATTCAAGATATAAATTTCAGTCTTTCGAGAAACAGTTTGACAAAAATACATGCTATTTCGAAATCCCTCAATACATCACATTTTAACAGTTAATGCTGTCTACAACTTATCTGTACAGAAAACACACGCAGTTCTTGGTAAGAAATTTTCTCATCCAGTATTTGAAATTAATAACAGACTATGGCAACTATCCATAAAACTTTAACAATTACTCATGAATACTAACTTTTGAAGTCGAAAGTAAGAACCCTTACAATCCCAATCCCAGTTGCATTAGAGAGTAAACTGCAATACAAAAGCTTAAAATATTTCTCTAATGGTGAAAGTACAGTACATATATCACCAAGATCTGGTATGCACTTTAGGCACATATCAACTGCATAAAATACTCTGATCAATCTATATTATGATGTCTTTACATAAAGGTTGATGCATGTAGAATCTCTTACATTTTAATAACTGACTATAATACATCGAAAAGTTGAAGACATGGGCAATATAGTTATATGTTCATTAATTCAGCCTGCTGCTTTGGTTGTTGAATTTGTTAAGCAGGTGCCACTTGTTTACTCCTTAAATTTATGACTTTGTGGAAAGAGTAAAGATTCCCCCAATAAGATACAAAGCAAAAGAAAAGGTAAGAAAATGTGAGATGTAGGAAGAGGTCTATTTGAACATTGTGAAAAATAGTTTTAGATTTATGACTGTAATCCTCTCCACCAAGTGTAATCACACATGGATGAAGGAAGCAATTTCTGACATATAAGAAGGTCTGTTCCAGTCTGAAAAGATTAAACCTAATATTTTCATCATATCTACATGATTGGATAATTTTCTTGAGACCCAGAGAAAACAAAACTAAAATATATAGAATGTGTTAAACATATGGGTAAGTCCTATTTCACTAGGATACATGTATCAAATTACCTTTAATTTCTCTTAGGAAATCAGACTTTCTCATATGATGGTATACAAGAGTGGCCATAATTAGTTGAAGTTATCCTCTGAAACAGTAAATAATTTATTTTTCATTAAAGCTGGTGTTTCCTCTTTTTGGTGGAGCTTGTGGTGTCCATTCTTCTGAGGTACCCTGAACAGCCTCTTTTTCCTTATCTAAAAAGAAAATGTTTGAATTTTCCACTAAATGTGCAACATTCATTACCCATAAACCTCGTCCATTCCCTAACCTAGTTAATTCCTAGTCTTCCTGACTCTTCACTTATCACAGAATTCCTATTCTATATTCTTATCAGCACAGAGCAGGGGTTGATTATATCAAACAGGAATTCTTTTCCACACTTGCAGTATCCAAAGGAGAGTTATCACACATAAAATAAATATTTCTAATTCTTTTTGACTTCATTTGTTAAGTCCTGGTAAACAAGAAGCCTTCTAGTCTTTGCTTAATCATCTGCTCTGACTACAGTCCTTACAGCTTGCATATATTTTTTCCCTACATTCACTGTTTCAGTTTTTCAAAGGAGTTTATGAACTCATTCCTAAGGACCTAAAGTTACTAGTCTGTCTCAGGGTTTTTCTGGTATCTGACAATTTCAGTGGCTGTCAGTTTATCTATGGTAATTGCCTGATATTTTTTTTCATTATACAGTATTTCATTTACCTAATTTACAATTCCACTTAATGATCTTTTTTGATACATTCCAAGGAATACTGAGTTTTTCCTTTTTTGTACATCTGATCTTCAGAAATATTATGCTACCTTACCTTGGTAAGTTATTTCGCAATACAACAAGTTCCTGAAAGAACCAGAATTACTGCATATGGCAAGAATAACTATACATATTGCCATACTGTCCATCATTTGATTGAATACCAGAAGACATACTAGTACAGAGATTATAATCTCTTTTACTACCTAGCAGAATTTGAGGAAACATTGCTGTATAATGTTTAAAATGCTCAATTACTAAATAAATATCTTTTATGTAAACTTTACAGTACTTGTGACCTATTTGATCTGGAAGCAGTGTGTTTATTATTTCATCATTCCCAGTAACTCTAGGTCAGATGCTTCTGATGCTTCCTGGCTCCCTCTCTGTGAAAGTGTCTAACACAATTAGACTTCACCTAACTAGCTTCCCACCCATGAAATTAGTGTAATTTAATCATAAAGAGGTCCAATCACCACAAGGATTACAAATTTCTCAGAATTAAAATACTAGTAATCATTTACTTAAACAAAGCTTCTACTACTTGAGCCCTACTTACTTCTTCTCTGATGCCCACTGCACTTTAGATTTATTTGATAGTATCTAAATAATTGGTGATTTACCTGGAAACTCTTCAAAACTGCTTTCATCCTTTCCTGTTTCCAATTGATATGATTTTTTTTTTTTACTCCCAGTTTTATCATACTTTCAAGATTTATGTTAAGCACTGCAGGTAATGCTCAATCAACTTAGTTTACATGAAGAGGAAATTTAACAAGGCTTTAATCTTTAATCTTTCTAGGGTTTGGATTGTGATACGTTTTAACATCCTCTGAGAGAATAGTAGGCTGGCCACCAGGAATATTGTGCAGTGAATGAGAAAAGTGTCTTACACACTTCTTGGCTGTCCTGAAGCCATTTTCATTCCTCCCTTCTGGAAGGATAAGAAATGGTCCACACAGCCAACTTGGCAAGATTCAGGGGTAAGATTATCTATCCAAATTACCAACAAATAAATCATCACTCTGAGGGAGGAAATTCTCCCAATGGCAGTGATTCCACAGGCATTCAAGGCCAACTATCTACAACCTTACACAATATTCCATAGTACATATCATCTACTGAAATATATCCATGCTTCTGCTCTGCTACTTTATCAGTTAACTTGATCTTTTAAGAACCATTCTGTTTCTTCAAATCTGCAGCAACACAAGTCATATTTTAAACTCACTAATGTCATATCCCAGTTATTTCAGATATATCTGATATAAATGATGTTATTATGAGAAAACTAAATATTGAACAGTGAATAAGATAAGACTACAGAAATTATTTTTAACAAGTTTTCATAAATTACTGAATATTTGAGAATACAGTATCATTAGATACAAAAATACAATAGACTAATACTTTTATGAACATCATAACACATTTCATCTTGAAACAGAGTATACAAAACAACAGACATTTATTTTATCAAGAAACATACATACTATAAAAAGTCGCTTGGAATATGACAGTACTGATATGTGCTCATTTATATTTCCACTATCACTCACAAGTGGTGGATCCATTTTTCTCTTTTTTCTTGTGTAGGTGCTTGCATCTTAACTAACTGGTGCTACCACGTGCATAAGTTTCAACACTTACAAGGAGCACAAGAACAAGGTCGAAACAGTTAGTACTAGTAGACTGCTTACTGTGATCAGCCATTTAAGATATAAGCTTGTCTGAAAACTATATGAAAACTGTAGAAAAGGAACGAGCTTACTTACTACATTATAGAAATGCCCTTAAAATGTGGGTTGTTAAAAATAAACTGACAGAAAAGTGATCAAACATGCACTGGAAAAAGTATTTCAGTTTGCATATGTTTTCAAACAATACCACTACCTATTAAAAACATTGAATTATGACAGGGCAGTAATAACCAAACAAGGTTGGGAAGGATAAGACTTTTGGATCATGAGTAAAATAACCAACCTTATCACATACATTGGTCATCACCACTCTGCCTAAATATCAATCAAACAAAATTCAAACACCAAAGAATCAACGATATTACACAAGTGGCTCAAAGTAACTACCACTTCCAACAACAACAGCAACAACAACAACGACAACAACATCTGATCACAATAAGTAGCTGCCAACTGAAACTGTGTGAGAATGTGAGGAATTCATTTGTCAAATGTTTTTGGAACTAACCTTTATCTTTTCCAGTTCCTCTTCTGTACGAGCCAACTGCTTCATGAGATCCACCATTGGGCCACCAGAGGATATGGAGGACTGGCTTCCATCCTCCCCATCCTGAAAAACATTAGAATAACTAAAAACTGAAAAAGTTCTTCTTCTAAAGGACTCCTTTCTCAACATAAACTATAATACAAGTATGTACAGTGATTCAAAAAAAAATCTTGTTGGTCAATTGCTTAGTGTATGTCAGCTTCAAAGGCTGTTCACTACACTATGCTTACAGTTTCATCTATCAAAAGTCACAGAAACATGATGAGAATATTTACAAGCAATCAGGGAGGTAAATGCAAGTCAATAGTTCGATTAGAAAATTCATTTTTTCTGTGGCTTTCAAGCTGAAATTATATTAAAGTACTATACTGTACAATAACACTTTGTTCAACTATCATGCAGCACTGGAATGACTAATTTGGTTATGAATACACCTTTTATTGTCTGCTTTAAATCCCTAGATGTAAGAGTACCTTGATGATATTCACATTCTATAATGTGATATATCTAGATAAGGAAAAATTAAATGTTTTTTTCTATAAGACTGATCAGGGATTTGAATAATACCTTGATGGTTTCCACATATATCTCAGAACCACCTTGCTTTACTACCACTACCAACATACCAGTTCATCATCTGCTTGCATTTTAGCTGCCTGTTGACCTTTCAGGAACATCTGTAAATACATCTTCTGGTGACGGAGTTCAGCATCTGCAAGTTCATCCTTTAGCTTCATTACATCACGTTCCAATTCACGAATTCTCTCTTGACTTCTATCATACAGGGGTCGCAGTTCAAAATATCTGAAATTTATTTGTAGTTTTTAAATGCATTTAGCTGAGCAAGACTTATTTCATCATCCACAAAGAAAGATTCTAATGTAAGATTTTGCATTTCAGCACAGTATCCATTTTTAAAGAATTAGTTATCTCCAAACATTGTCCAACATGACATTACTTGAGATTAGCATCACTGAGTTTTGACAATAATGCTTCTACACGGTCATTGTGTTTCTCCTTTAGTTCATGGTATTCATCCATGTGATTCCTCTTCAGCTGGTCTTCACGTCGCTCATACTCTTCACGTAGCCTTGCCTCTGTCTCTTCAACCACTGCCCATGGGTCAACTTCATCCCCATCCTCATCAATGCGCTGCCCTCTCAGTGATCCTCGACTAGCTTCAAATGGATCCTGAAGTTTAGGAAAAATTTAAACATATGACCACAATTCTCAAGTAGATTGCATGCACTTAAGATGATAAAAACACTCAATAGCTAATCATGTTCCTTAGATGACAAAGGGACCTCTACTTAGGATGCTATACCAAATTTACCAATTCACTTCAGCACTAAAAGCCAAACCATGGAACTTAACTTGCAAACACTGAGGATGAATTGTGTTGTAAGACATGCCTTATATAATTTTCTCATGTGATTTCAGAGTACCTGTATAATATATCTACAGATTAGTGTATACTCATGCTCATAGATCTTAGCCTGTTTACTAAGAATTATTTAAATGAATTTCAATATCCCTGGGGATAGGGGAGAAAGAATATTTCCTACATATTCCTTGCGTGTCATAGAAGGTGACTAAAAGGGGAGGGAGCAAGGGGCTGGAAATCCTCCCCCTCCCGTTTTTTACTTTTCTAAAAAAGGAACAGAGAAGGGGGCCAAGTGAGGATATATCCTCTTAGGCTCAGTCGTCTATTCTTAACGCTACCTCGCATATGTGGGAAATGGTGAATATGTATGAAAAAATAACAGTATACCTACCTATACAAGCTAACATTTATTTGCAAAGGAAAAATCTAGTTATTACATTACTTGGTAGTTTTGTCCTTCTTACTGTTGTGATAGACAAGTTATATAATGATTGGCATTTGCACCAACAGTTATGAATCTGGTATCATGAAACATCAGTCACTTGAGTACTCAAGGGCAACCTTTGAAAGTTTGGCTTTCCATAAAGGTATTCAAAGACCCTCCAGTTCTTAAAAAGTATGGTTGCTGAGTATTTCATTCTTGACAAAATTATCTGATGCTCATTATAAGCAGCTATATTCATTAGAAATAAATAGCTATGTTTTTTGTTTTTTTCATACATGTTTGCCGTTTTCTACATGAGTGAGGTAGCATTAAGAACAGATGGCAGAGCCTTATAGGGAAAAATCCTCACCTATCTCCTTGCTCTGTTCTTTATTTTGGAAAGTTATATTGGAAGGGAGGATTTGCAGCCATCTGCTCCTGCCCCTCTTAGTTGCCTTCTACAACATGCAGGGAACACTTTAGCAGTATTCTTTAAACCCCTATCCCTAGGGATAAAACAGCTATGTATTTAAGTATATTACTTATTTCAATTTATGGAATAAAACAGCTTGTACCATAGAAATAAATAATATTCAAACCTTAGAGGAGTAAACACTGCAATGTTGTTTACTGTTGTATAACCTAATGTTTAATTTGAATAACAGAGAACATTAAGATCACATATATAAGATTAAACTACACTGGCAGTTATACAGCTTTCAGCACGTATTCAATGAATGGGGCGACTAAGCAATATCTGGTATTTGAGACTTCCTTTATCTCCCATCAAATTTTCCTTTCGCACACATATATTTGTAAGAAATCACTTCAAGCTACTTAAACTGTTACAAGATGGTGACTGTAGGATGTTTCACCTAAAACAGATTAGAACTTTTTCCAAAGGCTTGGGTATGTACAGTTTGTCAAAAGATGCTATGCATACATTTTATTTTCATAAGAATGTAAAAACTATGTTCCAAATAAACATGATAATTCTAAATTTTCAGTCATCATAAAATCCAGGAAAATATATAAGATTTCTATTAACTTCTGCATTTTAATGATGTGAATGAAAAAAGAGGAACTTCTGCAACAGTATCTTAATAAAAGTGAAATGAAGCTGAAAGTGGGCAAGAATAAAATCAATAGATGAAACTGTGTAAGACATAACAAAATTGAAAATGAGCAAGAACCCTATTCTAACCCTATTCACTTTTTTATTTTTTCCTTTAAGATGGAGGCTCCAGTCTTAGAGAAAAGTCTACATCACTGCAGGGCCTTAATGAAAGGGAAAAGGAAGTGACATGGAAAGTATTTACAAATTTTGGAGGAAGTGAAAAACAAGTCTTTTAAAATAGGTCATAGTTATATGGAAAGATATGATTCCACTTTACACACTTCATCTCACTTTTCCTCCCCCTCACTCTCATACACATTCTCTTTCCAACACTGAAAGTATGTACTCTATTCAGTAGCCAAAATACAATTTCTCCCAATATGCCTTTCTACTTTCTACTTCGAAATACCACAATTCAGCCCTGTAATAACATAAAGGTGTAGGGCATAACTATATTCTTCACTCTGCCTTGGAAACAGCACATAATGAACACCACTCTACAAGGGTTTTATTCACTCTAAAATGTCCACAAAAATCCTTGTCCTGACTCCCCATACATTTTCAAAGGCGATGTCACACTTTCATCTTAGTACTTTGTCATCTCTCCTTTGGCGATGATTATCATCTGCAGATGTCAGGCATAAAATTGGCAGGTAGTGGTTAGTAGGCAGCCACCAACAAGGGAGGTTCATTACCAGCACTACCCACCTAGGTAACTGGAGGGTTAGTGACAGCTGCATAGTGAGCCAGCACTTCAATGGTTGTCAAGTTGCACTCCTATGACCTAGGTAGCTGTATTTTCTTTCTGCCTTACCCACACATGGACTGCTGGCATTCTGTTCACAAACATATAATATCTTGTCACACACAGCACATAACACTTAGCTCACTGAACTCATTCTTCGTAACGTGATTATCCTGTGGTGAGCAATAATTGCTCTCCCTGTCTTTTGGTAAAATGGTAGAAGAGGAACAATAGATTGTAGTAGTAGTAGGTAGGAACAATAGACAGCAGCATTAGAAAGAAGTAGTAGGTAGGAACATTTAGGTATGGACATTAGGTACAAGTAGTTGGTTGGAACATAAGGTAGAAGCCTCTGGAAACCATGAGTTAGAGTTCAATAAGTTAGGGTTTCCCCTCTGTCGTTGGCCTATGGGTGAGGCACTAAAAGGCTAAGAAGTGGCACTAGAGATCACCAATGATGGAGACTCTTTCGCTGTTGTCACCCCTTTAAGGGAATTCACAAAGGGAACCGGCATCAGAGACAAAGACAGATAGACAGATGGATAGATCCTGAAGCATTCTAGGTTCATTTTTGGGTACAAAGGGTCTTGATCTGAATGAAGCAAGGTACCGATGAGGTGTTGCCAGAAGTAGCTGCCTGATCATGCATTCTGAGTGCCCAACATGCCCAGAAATCTCAATGTGTAACCACATTTTCTTGCTTCCAAGCAAAAATTTGGGCTATCTCCTCCTTACAAAGGTAAAAGCTAACCAACTTGAAGCACAGTTAGAAGAAATACACCATCCAGATGAGAAATTCCCATAACGAAGTGACAGCCAGGAAGAGTAAAGAAAGCACACTCTTCCCTAAGGATAGCCTGAGGCAGATTGCTGGTGCTTACACCCTTAGAAACACTAATCTCAGTATCAGATGTAAGATGATTTTATCCTGAAAGCATCATATGCTTGTACCCACAAAAATCCTTAGCTGTGAATGCCTTTAAAAGTATGTATGGGGTGGACAATAATGCTTTTATGAACAATACAGAATGGAATACTGTTTTCATATCTAGGATAGTTATCTGTCAACTTCCCTATAAGTAAGAATAGAGTTAAAAGCCTTTCACCTCATTAATTCTCCAGGCATTACCTCTCTACAATCAACCTCTCTGGCCACTGCAATGTTGCTGCTATCTCCTGTTCCCCCTGTATGATTTTTGTTCTTGCACTTAAGAGGTGTCTCCATGTATCCCTGCCACCAAATCTTGGACTCTTGGCACATTTGTGGCTACTTTTGTATGGAGAATGGCAACATGAGAATCGACAATTATGATACCATCATACTTCCTAAAATGGTGAAGCTTTGGAATTCTCTTCCTTCTTTCATCTTTCCCTTTTCCTTTAACCTTCCTACCTTTCAACATCAGATCTACAAACACCCACAAACCCCTAATCACTTTCTTCATTCGTTTTTTCTGTATTTTCTCTTTTTGCCTCAGATGGCCTTCATTGGGTCAGTTTTGCCTATGCCATGTCAGTCACTTTAAAAAAGAAAGTGAAAATTCAGCATCGGGATATACAGACCCTAGATGATAGGCATGGTGATGTAAGATCCTCATAGTGGCCAGAGTCTGCAAGAGACCGAGTAAGATCAACAGAATCTGTTGTTGTTTCTGCTACAGAACCTGCTGCGGGAGACACCACTTGGACATGAGCTGCCCCAGATTCTGATGTACCTGCAGAAGAAACAGTACATGAGAATGTAACAGACATAAGTCTTTGATTTTTTTCAAGTAAGAAATAAAGATAATTCTGTAGCTGAGGAGTTAACAGAGTATTAATCATAAAAGCATGCAAAGGGATCATTACTATTCGATGCCAAAACCCTGGACTAAGTCAAGAAAAATCTGACAAATGAAACAAAGTATACAATAGCATAAATGGTATAAACAGTAAAAGAAAAATATTCAAATTAAGATCAAACAAGGGCAACTCATGCCATTACATCTCTTTATTGCACACAGTATCACCTATTTGTTATTACATATTTCAATTTATGGGGAAGGAGCTACCCCCTGCTGAGGCAAAAAACTTCTGGCAATTCAAAAATAAACATTTCACCCATCCATCCTGTTTTACATGAATGGTGTGTCTTTCCTCACAGAATTCCAACAGATTTATTAAGCAATATCTTTCTTTTCTGAATCTATGTTGTCTCCTACTAATGTAGCTGGTGCCAGTCCACCTCATCTCCCTAATTTCTGATTATTTTCTCTAATATTTTGCAAAATATGCTTAAAAGTGATATTAGTATGTAGTTTAGGGCTACTTCTATGTTTGTCCATCTATCTATCTTTATTACAGTAAATTATTTGGTCAATCATAATTGATTTGTACCTTACAAATTCATGAACTACTTTAGAGTGATCCTTCGACATATAAACCGAGTGTCCCTGTGTTCCCTTGGATTTTTACATCTCCAGTCAACCATTTTTTTAATCTCTTCTCTGTTCATCTCTCCTTACCACACTGCTCTCACGTACTTCTCCCACAATTCATTGTGCATTTCATAAAATTTGTTATAGCAATGACCTGCCCTCAGGTTTTGAAGCTCAACCTTCTAATGTGTCTCCTTTCAATACATTCTTAAAGGTTTGTGGTTTTCTCCTTTATTCTTTCCTATTTTGGATAATCTTTTTCATTTTAGGAGCTTTCTATTCTACTGTTTACTTCATATACTTGGTGATCACTTTTTCCAGGTAGAGGTCCACGGATTATGCTTTCAATTTTAAGGTTACTGTGGAGGAAGACTAAATGAGGTTACTGTGGAGGAAGACTAAATGTTGCTTTGATGGTACACCCATACCTCTAACCTCAGTGACCTGTGATACATATTGGTATACAAAGTTCTACACACATTCTAGGAACTCTGACCTTAATGTTTTCATGCCCTTGTTAGTATAAGATAGCGCTACCTATTTCTTTATAAATGATGTTCCCTAAACGAGACCATGGCTTTTAATGACTAAACTTACTGCTTCAAAGTATTTTGATTGCCTCTCCTTTGTTTTTGTTTTTTAAAGTTTTCTGGTTCTGATCTCAGATTGAACACAATCAGGGTAATTCAGATTTCATCTAATACTAATTTTCCTTGAACATGTTAGTTAAAATATCCTCTGTTTACTAATAATTCAGGATCTTATGATTTCACTCACCAGTACCTACTGCTTCCACTCCTCTGCATTCTCTCTTTTCTTATTAACGTCCAGTCATTGCCTCCTCTCTTTTCTTATTACTGTACAGTCATCCAAAAAACCAAGTGTGATTTCTCATCCCTGACGAGTTTAATCCAACTGTACCCATAATATCTTTCTTACTCTCACCTCATTTGCTTTTATTCAAAGTCTTTTCCATTCTGCTCCATCAGAATCTGTGAATAAAATCTTTAACGTATAACATTTTTGTTGATTCCTCCAGTCCCACTTGCATTAGGCCATGTGTCTTGTTCTTGTTTCATCCTCTTTCTTTTTGTGCTATGTGCTTCCTCTCTGCATCTTTCCTACTCCTCCCTTGTTTTGTCCATGTCTATGATTACTTTTTGTGCTTCTCACTGTCTGCCAGCTTTTAGGTCTGCCTAAAGAATACCTTACTGTTTTTCCCTGTCTTGAATATAACTTTTAGTGGCCATCCCATCCCTCCTCTAGGAGTTACAGCCCTTGTTTGAAGAGTGGGAATAGGAGCATTGAAAAACTAGAGTGGAAGGAAAGAATAACATGGTAAAAGATGCACCAGTATGGATATATTTGCAGAGATTCACAATGAAAATGGTTTATACAGGAAGTGCTTGGGTCATTAAGTCCAAAATACAGGGGAGGAACATATCAGATATACAAAAAAGGTGTGGGATAAAAGTGATACTGATGTTTTGAATACAGATAAACAGTTACAAACCAGTAGTCAAGTTATCCATTAATCGGCTGAGCTCAGGTTCGCTTCCTTCTGAAGGGGTGGCTGAAGTCTTTGGTGTAGGTGTAGAAGGTGCAGCATGAAGCCCTGTAGCTAAGCATCTCTGAGTGTCATCTCTTTGGTCTGTATTATTACAAGCAGCCTGTGTGGTTATGGTGGTCTTGCTATTACTTTCTGTGATTGTCTGCAAGAGGCATGAAACAAGGCAAGAAATAAGATTATTGTCCTAAAGAATTCATAATTAAGCTGATGAGTTTTCCCATGTGTGACTGCAAGAGGTCTTTTATATAGTTAAGGGCTATACAAAACAATATGAATGTCATGATTCTAAGACTGAAATCTTTATAAAAGAAACAAATCTTCACACAAGATCACCTTTAAATTTTATTTTCCATTACTAATACTTAAGAAATCCATCAAAAGAAATTAAGCATTCATGCCTTTACCACCAAGCTGAAACAAAGCTGAAAACCTGAACTTCGTAATCATTAATTCTCATTGGAGGTGAGCATAAATCAATAAATTTATTGATCATATCCTTCCAACATATCTAAATTTTCCAATTTCTTCAGAGACTGAAAAGATGTTTTATCAATAAGACTCAGATATCCAAAAACTGCCCAAAGGTATGTGCTTGAAATTTCACAGAATTGTACATGTTAAACATATACTTCAAAAGTACAAGTTACTGACATCTTCACTTTTTATACATATGATCTTTTCTGAATAGAAGTGGATATATAACTACAGTGTATGTGGAATATATAGCTGGGAATAGGAGATTATCACTTGAAAATTCTCATATCTCCATTAGTCATCAACCTTAAATATGAAGAAAATCATGAATTTGTTTCATTAATTCATTCAGACATTATCCTTTTACCAAAATAAATCATTCCTCAAGTAAATAGTTTACTCTATTTCAAAACACTAATATACCTATGCCCCCTACTTGAGACATGTCAACTTCATAAATTTCAAACTTAAGACACTAGAGATAATGATACATTACCAACTTGATCTATTACCAACTTGTGGCACAAGCTTCATAACCTGAAAAAAAGTCAATCTTTTCCCTTTCTATTCTTTATGTATAAAATGTTATCTTCTTTTAACCTTTCAGAGGGGAACTGATTTTCAGCTCACCCCAGCACACAAGAAAGTAGGGAACACATTACTTACCAGATTAACCCATCTTAGAAGAGCAAACAATTCGTAATTTTTCAATGCTAGGAATAGGTGTATGAAAACTGACAAAATTATGAATTATGCATTTCTAGTTCAGAAAAAGTATAATCCACCAGACTGGTTGGTACTAAATATGGTCAGTGTTGCAACAACCATCTCAATTATCTCCTTCTATCATTATGGTGTGATTTTGTGAAGATTATCTAATGAAAACCTTAGATAACAATACTCTGGTACATGTTCTTTAAAATGTACCACACTGCATATTTCTATCTTACCATTTTTCTTTTTCATTACAGCATCAATTTGTAAACATATCTTATCGACAGTACATGCAGGATATAGTGCTTTACTCTTTCAAACTGCAGTTAGTTCCATCACATGCTCATCAAGTGTATTTAGCAAAAATTTCTTACTCCCTCCAAAGTAATCAGTCCAATACACGTTTACAGGAGGTAGACATCCACAATCCATACTTTCCCAAGGCTTTCAGTGCAAAACCATACTCTTCAATTGCACCAGTACATGCTAAAGATATTATGTCAAATCACACACTCCCTCTAGAACTACCTGATAACAATCTATACTTCCCCCTCAAGCTACAGTCAGTATCATTCCATACTGTCCTAGGAGAGTCAATGAACAACACACATTCCCAAGGGAAGTCACTCTGTTTCAACACTATACCACATAAGTGAGTCACGCTCAACACCACCTGAATAGAACAAGTGAGTCACGCTCAACACCACCTGAATAGAAGTCATGTCATATATACAAAAAAAAATCTAATTCCACACTTATTATGGATATTACACTCTTCATGTACTCCACCAGAGTAATCAGTTAATTCTTAAGCTCACCCAAGGAGTAAAATTCATGCCACATTCCTCAACATTATCACACCTCAAATCCCCTAATGAGTTCATGTGAAACAGAACAAGCAAGATACAGCTAAACCAAGTCAAATCAGTGGTGCTCTCCATTTACTGTTGTAAAGTATTATCAGATTGTTTGAGTTACCAATTAACAAACAGATGAATATAAATATTTTCTTTTCAGAAGATTAATTTGGACATTTTTAACATATTCATATGTTGTACCTGCATAACAAAACAGAATAATCTAAATATGCAGATAAATCATTTCATTAAACATCAGTCAAGATATTTACTAAATTATATATTCATTTATCATACTTTGTCGCTGTCTCCCGCGTTTGCGAGGTAGCGCAAGGAAACAGACCAAAGAAATGGCCCAACCCACCCCCCCCCCATACACATGTATATACATACGTCCACACACGCAAATATACATACCTACACAGCTTTCCATGGTTTACCCCAGACGCTCCACATGCCTTGATTCAATCCACTGACAGCACGTCAACCCCGGTATACCACATCGCTCCAATTCACTCTATTCCTTGCCCTCCTTTCACCCTCCTGCATGTTCAGGCCCCGATCACACAAAATCTTTTTCACTCCATCTTTCCACCTCCAATTTGGTCTCCCTCTTCTCCTCGTTCCCTCCACCTCCGACACATATATCCTCTTGGTCAATCTTTCCTCACTCATTCTCTCCATGTGCCCAAACCACTTCAAAACACCCTCTTCTGCTCTCTCAACCACGCTCTTTTTATTTCCACACATCTCTCTTACCCTTACGTTACTCACTTGATCAAACCACCTCACACCACACATTGTCCTCAAACATCTCATTTCCAGCACATCCATCCTCCTGCGCACAACTCTATCCATAGCCCACGCCTCGCAACCATATAACATTGTTGGAACCACTATTCCTTCAAACATACCCATTTTTGCTTTCCAAGATAATGTTCTCGACTTCCACACATTCTTCAAGGCCCCCAGAATTTTCGCCCCCTCCCCCACCCTATGATCCACTTCCGCTTCCATGGTTCCATCCGCTGCCAGATCCACTCCCAGATATCTAAAACACTTCACTTCCTCCAGTTTTTCTCCATTCAAACTCACCTCCCAATTGACTTGACCCTCAACCCTACTGTACCTAATAACCTGGCTCTTATTCACATTTACTCTTAACTTTCTTCTTCCACACACTTTACCAAACTCAGTCACCAGCTTCGGCAGTTTCTCACTTGAATCAGCCACCAGCGCTGTATCATCAGCAAACAACAACTGACTCACTTCCCAAGCTCTCTCATCCCCAACAGACTTCATACTTGCCCCTCTTTCCAAAACTCTTGCATTTACCTCCCTAACAACCCCATCCATAAACAAATTAAACAACCATGGAGACATCACACACCCCTGCCGCAAACCTACATTCACTGAGAACCAATCACTTTCCTCTCTTCCTACACGTACACATGCCTTACATCCTCGATAAAAACTTTTCACTGCTTCTAACAACTTTCCTCCCACACCATATATTCTTAATACCTTCCACAGAGCATCTCTATCAACTCTATCATATGCCTTCTCCAGATCCATAAATGCTACATACATTTATTGATGGGTGATTTGAATGCAAAGGTGAGTAATGTGGCAGTTGAGGGAATAATTGGTATACATGGGGTGTTCAGTGTTGTAAATGGAAATGGTGAAGAGCTTGTAGATTTATGTGCTGAAAAAGGACTGATGATTGGGAATACCTGGTTTAAAAAGCAAGATATACATAAGTATACTTATGTAAGTAGGAGAGATGGCCAGAGAGCGTTATTGGATTACATGTTAATTGACAGGCGTGCGAAAGAGAGACTTTTGGATGTTAATGTGCTGAGAGGTGCAACTGGAGGGATGTCTGATCATTATCTTGTGGAGGCTAAGGTGAAGATTTGTATGGGTTTTCAGAAAAGAAGAGCGAATGTTGGGGTGAAGAGGGTGGTGAGAGTAAGTGAGCTTGGGAAGGAGACCTGTGTGAGGAAGTACCAGGAGAGACTGAGTACAGAATGGAAAAAGGTGAGATCAATGGAAGTAAGGGGAGTGGGGGAGGAATGGGATGTATTTAGGGAATCAGTGATGGAGTGCGCAAAAGATGCTTGTGGCATGAGAAGAGTGGGAGGTGGGTTGATTAGAAAGGGTAGTGAGTGGTGGGATGAAGAAGTAAGAGTATTAGTGAAAGAGAAGAGAGAGGCATTTGGACGATTTTTGCAGGGAAAAAATGCAATTGAGTGGGAGATGTATAAAAGAAAGAGACAGGAGGTCAAGAGAAAGGTGCAAGAGGTGAAAAAAAGGGCAAATGAGAGTTGGGGTGAGAGAGTATCATTAAAGTTTGGGGAGAATAAAAAGATGTTCTGGAAGGAGGTAAATAAAGTGCGTAAGACAAGGGAGCAAATGGGAACTTCAGTGAAGGGCGCAAATGGGGAGGTGATAACAAGTAGTGGTGATGTGAGAAGGAGATGGAGTGAGTATTTTGAAGGTTTGTTGAATGTGTTTGATGATAGAGTGGCAGATATAGGGTGTTTTGGTCGAGGTGGTGTGCAAAGTGAGAGGGTTAGGGAAAATGATTTGGTAAACAGAGAAGAGGTAGTGAAAGCTTTGCGGAAGATGAAAGCCGGCAAGGCAGCAGGTTTGGATGGTATTGCAGTGGAATTTATTAAAAAAGGGGGTGACTGTATTGTTGACTGGTTGGTAAGGTTATTTAATGTATGTATGACTCATGGTGAGGTGCCTGAGGATTGGCAGAATGCGTGCATAGTGCCATTGTACAAAGGCAAAGGGGATAAGAGTGAGTGCTCAAATTACAGAGGTATAAGTTTGTTGAGTATTCCTGGTAAATTATATGGGAGGGTATTGATTGAGAGGGTGAAGGCATGTACAGAGCATCAGATTGGGGAAGAGCAGTGTGGTTTCAGAAGTGGTAGAGGATGTGTGGATCAGGTGTTTGCTTTGAAGAATTTTTATTATTATATTATACTTTGTCGCTGTCTCCCGCGTTTGCGAGGTAGCGCAAGGAAACAGACGAAAGAAATGGCCCAACCCACCCCCATACACATGTATATACATACGTCCACACATGCAAATATACATACCTACACAGCTTTCCATGGTTTACCCCAGACGCTTCACATGCCCTGCTTCAATCCACTGACAGCACGTCAACCCCGGTATACCACATCGCTCCAATTCACTCTATTCCTTGCCCTCCTTTCACCCTCCTGCATGTTCAGGCCCCGATCACACAAAATCTTTTTCACTCCATCTTTCCACCTCCAATTTGGTCTCCCTCTTCTCCTTGTTCCCTCCACCTCCGACACATATATCCTCTTGGTCAATCTTTCCTCACTCATCCTCTCCATGTGCCCAAACCACTTCAAAACACCCTCTTCTGCTCTCTCAACCACGCTCTTTTTATTTCCACACATCTCTCTTACCCTTACGTTACTCACTCGATCAAACCACCTCACACCACACATTGTCCTCAAACATCTCATTTCCAGCACATCCATCCTCCTGCGCACAACTCTATCCATAGCCCACGCCTCGCAACCATACAACATTGTTGGAACCACTATTCCTTCAAACATACCCATTTTTGCTTTCCGAGATAATGTTCTCGACTTCCACACATTCTTCAAGGCCCCCAGGGTTTTCGCCCCCTCCCCCACCGTATGATCCACTTCCGCTTCCATGGTTCCATCCGCTGCCTGATCCACTCCCAGATATCTAAAACACTTCACTTCCTCCAGTTTTTCTCCATTCAAACTCACCTCCCAATTGACTTGACCCTCAACCCTACTGTACCTAATAACCTTGCTCTTATTCACATTTACTCTTAACTTTCTTCTTCCACACACTTTTCCAAACTCAGTCACCAGCTTCTGCAGTTTCTCACATGAATCAGCCACCAGCGCTGTATCATCAGCGAACAACAACTGACTCACTTCCCAAGCTCTCTCATCCCCAACAGACTTCATACTTGCCCCTCTTTCCAAAACTCTTGCATTTACCTCCCTAACAACCCCATCCATAAACAAATTAAACAACCATGGAGACATCACACACCCCTGCCGCAAACCTACATTCACTGAGAACCAATCACTTTCCTCTCTTCCTACACGTACACATGCCTTACATCCTCGATAAAAACTTTTCACTGCTTCTAACAACTTTCCTCCCACACCATATATTCTTAATACCTTCCACAGAGCATCTGTGAGAAATACTTAGAAAAGCAAATGGATTTGTATGTAGCATTTATGGATCTGGAGAAGGCATATTTACTAAATATCTATAACAAATCATTTTGTTCCCATTCCTGGACAGTCTTCCCTTCTTTTATCTTGACTTTTAATACTTTCATCCCTTCTCACCTCAGCTTCATCTTCCCGCTGCTGAGTACGTGCCTTGAGTAGCCTAAGTTCCACTAGTTCTCGAGTGAGGCGGGCAATCTCAGCATCCCTCAGATGCACTTCTCGCCTGGCTTCTGCTAGCTGGCTCTGGATAGGGATGAACAACAGTTAAGTTTACACAATTCAAGCACATTCTAAGTTTAAATTCTGGTTCACCATGATGAAAACAGTTTCATGCTTGTGTGCATACACCTGTAAAGTACTAAGAACACCCTGTCTGGAAGCATATATTGTCTTTTAATCACAGAACCCCTGGACCCCTTTATTGGGCTCCTACAGCTCAGAGACTGCACTTCAATCAAAAGCAAGGATATGATGGATTCCTATAGGGTGAGAAGTCCTTCAATAAGTCTGCACTCTTTTTACCCTTTGATAATGATACAATCTCATCAAAGGTGACCCTTCAATCTCAGTGCAACATCACATAAGCAGAGGCTGGTAACACCTATATAGGCATATGTATATATAATCGAAGTTCTTTGACAATAATGAATTGGACATTAATTACATTTTTTCAGACATATGAGGAAACATATATAATAATGTAATATAATAATGTCGATAAATAATTACATATGAAAATAATGCATACACTACCTATGAATTCACCATACATAAACTGAAGTACATTTCCAAGTATGTTCACTACGGATTAACACATTCCTTACCAACTATTCACTGTTCTACTAAGCGCTGTACAGCTTCAGAAAATTACAGCGGTGTTAAAAAGTTCCATCAAAGTACTCACCTTCTCAAGTCTTTCATTCAGTTCAGTTAAGTCCTATATGCATAAAGATGTGAAACAGTTTGCATGCTGATCATGACATTAATGCAACTTCTTCCTATGACTAGAGCCTCAAAAAAAAAAAGATGTTTACATACAGCAACAAGCATTTTGTCTGCATTTGATGAAGTCTTCACACTGACACATTGCCGTACCTACACATCACCTGTATCCCTACTCCATAAGCTCCTACTTCTAATGCTATGTATGCTTTTAAGGAAATTTTAATTCATCTTGTGACTGTGTTCACACCTAAGTATAATCGTCATAAGAAAACTTACAAAATCATCAAATGCATCATATCATGATGGTGATTTCAGGGTTTCATGATGCAGTTCACTTGAAGACAATTTCTCAAGTACAATCCCACAATGTAGACCAGTAGAGGGAAGCTAGCACATGACTGCCATATATCTGTAGGGTTCATTCTAAACTGTTTCAGTACATGGGGGCTTGGGTGGGAAGACTGAAATTTGCCAATGCAGCTTGTTCCACTGTTTCATTTCTTTGAAAGTGATGTACAAAAAGTGTACCCATATCATTTACTGTGCTTATTCAAATGATTGTGCATGTAATTTTGCTTTGATACGAACTCCAGCATGAGCAACTGATGTAATTTGCTCAGCCATGAAGAACACTGTCTATTGTACATCCTTTTAAAAGTTTCTCAACTAAACTAAAAGGAGTAAGTACCACATCCTGGTACCAATTTCCTCCCCTCAAATGATGAATTCTGCTACAGTTAATAATACCACAGTGTTTTAAGAAAGCAACATGTATTATGTTACCATTCAGTAATGACTCCACACTTTAGAAAAAGTATGTTATCAGTAAAAAATGAACCTCTCTTCCTCTGTCCTTCAATTTTTCCAGCTGCAGGTATTCTTGCACCATGATGACCATTAAAGTACTCACTAAACCACTATGAGAAATGTTCAATACTTCCAACAGTCAAGCCATCATCACAGTTGTCTTCAGTTCTCAACTAACTTGCTAACTTTGCTTGGCATTGTATTACTCCATTACCATTTTCATATTTTTTTTCATAAATCTATCATTCCTTAAGTAATTTCTTATATCACTTGTATTACATTAGCATTAAGCTGCCTTGCACCCTCTCCTTATGATTTTGGTTATTCATGTTTCTCCAGACTGTTTGATTTTGATTTTCCTAAATATCATTATATGTTACTCATGTGCATTATATCTTTATGATATGGCATAAGTCTTGCTATTCTGGCATAAGTCTTGCTATTCTTAATACTTCTGTATTTCATTACAGAAATACTAAACAGTTTCTGTATTTTTCTTACATATTTAATTAGGTTTTGATATTTAAAACATGGGTTTAGTTCATATAAACTCAGTATTTTCAAAAAAGTAGATATCAGCATTTCAACTTGACAAAAATTTTAAATCATACATGATGTAATATGTGAATATATTAAATATAATACAAAAATGCAATAATGTAGCATTAGTTTTTATAAATGATGAGCTGCAAAACAATTGACCAATATTTTCCTTCTTAGTAGTATCTCAATACAATCTGTATCAAAATCCCCTCACAGTCATCTTATTTTGTTGTACAGTGGGCAGCATTGCATAACTTTTTTTTTTTTGTCGGGCAGTCTGCATTTCACTGCCAGAGTTGTTATGGATCTGAAAAATGCGTACTGTAAATAGAGCCAACTATAACACCAAGCATCAGACTAAGGAATCCTAGACTGTACGCTATGTCTGATATCACGAGCCTCTAAGCAACACCTGTATAATTCATTAGTGAAAACGTACTTAAAAATTCAGCAGAAGGAGGTTTTAATGCCAAATGTCTACCCTGGCTTTAAATAATATCTTGCCACGTATTGTACCATTTTTGGAATGCCGTTTTTTGCCCATCATACCAATTTTGTGGGAACAAGATTCATTCATCAAAAACCCATTCATTTTTGATTTTCCTTGGTTTTACGATAAAGATGTTTACCTATATACGGCAGCCGAGGCAATTGCCGGCCGCCAGGAAGATAACCTTGCCTTAAAAAGACCTTTAAATGCTGCAACTCAGCTTTGCGCCAAAGAATTTAAACCCTAGAGCACTTGAGCCGTTTAAATTTCCCGGGCACCGCTTAAATGTATACAACTTTTGAAAGAATGCCGTGCGCCTGACAATTTAAACCCAGTATACCTGAGACATTTAAATTCCTTGGATACAGGTTTAAATGCTTATGCACGCCGACGTTTAAATTTCTTGGATGTTTGTGTACCTCCAACACGTGTCAGGCTTTAAAGGTCGCAGATGTTTAAATGTTTTCTGTCGCTCTGGAGACTAAACCTCTGTTGAGTAACGGCCAAGTTGAAGCAACTTTGAGTGAATTTCACATGCGGGCGAGTTTGCATGCCAAATGCGCGCAGATATAAAAGTGGTTCATAATGCAACCTCAGGATCCCCTCTTTGGGGCTCTTGCAACTTCAAGGCTGCACTCCAAGCGGGAGGAAGGTAAGGTGGATGTGGGTGTGTGTGTGTGTGTGATATACTATTTCCGTGTATAGTTAAGCATACAAATGCGCCTATATCTAAGTATACACTAGACACATATAACCGTCTGCACCTGCAGGTTGTGAATAAGGCCATAAAATGATACCAAAGAAGCGAGTAATCCCCTTACACCACTGGCCACCACTTCTATACAGCTAGCGAATTTTGCCTCCTCTTGTCAGGCACTTTAAACTTATGTGGCCCACTTATAACTTACACGATGCACTTAAAACTTTAAGTATGGTACTTAAGACTTATGTCTAGCACTTTAAACTTATGGCAGTGTACCAGCTGAACACCCTGGTTAGCACATCCCCTCATTCCACTACACCAACGCAGCTCAAGTCTAGCAGAACTGCTGTAGTGTCTGGCATCACTGTTCTAGCTTCTGGCACCACTGCTTTAGTGTCGAGCAAGACCACTAGAGCATCTGTCAACATGTTCTAACGTCTGGTAACACTGCCTGGGAGCCTAACAACACACACACACACACACTCTATTTTCTGCTTTCCTTGTAGATCGTCACCAAACCTGTTCCCTAACTGAGTCCTACTGCTTCAGCTGACTGTTACTACACCCTTTATACCCCCTAGCTGACCCTAGTCATCTTTCTTCTTTAGTGCTCCACTCCAGCTGTTGTTGTGGCCCACAGCTCCACCCCAGCTGTTGCTGTTGTGGCCCACAGCTCCACCCCAGCTGTTGCTGTTGTGGCCCACAGCTCCACTCCAGCTGTTGCTGTTGTGGCCCACAGCTCCACTCCAGCTGTTGCTGTTGTGGCCCACAGTTCCACCCCAGCTATTGGTGTGGCCGACTGCTCCCCTCTAGCTGTTGTTGTGGCCCACAGCTCCACCACAACTGTTGTTGTGGCCCACAGCTCCATCCCAGCTGTTGTTGTCGCCCAGAGCGACTTTGAGAATTGCTGCTCACTTGCTGACCTTTTAATTCTTACATTCTTTGAAAGGCTTCAAAAATAAATATAATGACATTATACAGCAAAATCATTGGGGTGTACCGTATGTTTTCACGTCAAGCTGGGACTTCCTCCACAGGGTGTCGTGAATATCTGAGAAACCCTTAAAGTGAACTCTAAGCCCATTAAGGGAGGCTCTGAACCCATTAGAGGGGGGCCGAGTTGCCTTGCCTTTCTCGAAACTCGTAGGGAGTGAATGATCGGTCACCAAGTCACGTGCACTGTGGTTTTACGGCCCCGAAGCAAGAGAGAGAGAGAGAGAGAGAGAGAGAGAGAGAGAGAGAGAGAGAGAGAGAGAGAGAGAGAGAGGCTGATCGTCTAAGAGGAATCTTATGTAGTCCGCCCACGAAAAGTAAGAAGTTCTCATAAAAGGTTCGAGTGAACAATACGTCTGCCAAATTCCCTGCAGTAGAGAAAATAGTTCTGACAGACACCACCATTTACAGGTTTATTGAAAATACACAAATAATGAGTAAATAAATAAATTAGATACATGAATAAAGGTCTGCAGTGTTAGCTCAGTGGTTTAATTCTTAGTTCTACTTTCCTACACTGTTATGCTTGCTTCTGTAGTATAATTCTAATGTAAACTGAAGCTCTCTCTCCCTGTCATAATCAACGTGTTACTCATCTATCCACTAACAGCTAGCGTCATGACCCATCTACTCATTTAACTACTAGCATCTTGACCCATCTCTCTCTCTCTCTCTCTCTCTCTCTCTCTCTCTCTCTCTCTCTCTCTCTCTCTCTCTCTCTCTCTCTCTCTCTCCACCCATCCTCCACTCTTTCCGACACTAACTTTACCTAAAATCTCCCCTGAACTTCCCCTGAACTTATCTTAAATGTTCTTCGACAACACATATGTACTTTACACGCTCTAGCCCACCACTTACCTTAAACGCTCCGGCTCAGCACTTCCTTAGTTCCCAAGTTTGTAAAATCAGTCCAGAACTTTTCCCGTTCACACTTTCCTGTAAAACTTCATTGGCAGTAAACTTTGTCCATACTACATGGTTTCCTCCTCATTCTCTTTTTTCTCCTGCTACCGGCTGAGCCGAAGGGAGAGGCGGGTGGGGAGGTGTCTCAGTTCACCATTCAGTTTCCACCACAATGTAGTTTAAGACGATACATCATCTCGTCACGGACCACCAGGTCCACCTGTTATCTGTCCTTTCCACGAACTTCAAGTGCCCCTGACTAACGCGTACGTACCTTTAGCTCCCTGATCCTGCGAGCAGCCCGCTGCGTGGGAGTGAGGTAGTTGTCGGGGTCGTGGTCGTGGTTGTGTCGACAGTGGAGGACGTATTTGAGGTTCCTGCCTCCTGCCCCCCTGCTGCCGCTGCCACCACTGCAGGAGGAGGTCGAGTGCTGCCGCTGGTGGTGTGACATGCCGGCGTCGCAGCTCACAGCCGACGACACGGAGCCAAAGCTCTTGACAGAGTCAGCGTCGTCCAAGTCTGGGTCTGGGGACCTGGAAGGCGTCTCCGGCTGCGACGCCTACAGGAGGGTGGACAGACACTTCATCAGAACCTCACCAATCAAGCAAAAGGAAAAGAACTACGTGTAACCTAAACCATCAACCCAGATTGAGGAAATTAGAGGGACAACTGTTCACAAAAGAGACCATTTGAATTCATACTCTTTTACTGTATATTTTAAAGAGTTTAACATCAAACTACATGACACTTTTACCCCATCTTTTTATACAAGAAAATGATCATAGCTTCTATAAAGGGACTTACCATTATCCTGCAAATAGACACCACTGGACTAAAAGATAATCATTAAAAAGTATTATTGGGAAAGAACACGAAATGGTAACAAATATACATCCACTTACAAAAACACTGAAGGATCAAGTGTAAGTCATAGAGAAAAAAATGTTAAAAAAATTTTTGATTACTACTAAAAGCTTGACTACTAACTAAAGATGACAGTTTTAACAGTCAGCCACACACACATATGCAAAAGCTGGGTGGGAACCAACGTTAGTACGGAAGCTGTACACGCAGCACACCACTGTACACCAGACTACTGTTAAAGGAGACATCTACTCTAATGTCAAAGGTTAAAGGTCGAAGGGAATGATCACAGTTATCAGTGGGAGAACCCTACCCGTCTGCACTGGCAGTCTGAGTTCGCAAGTGATATCAAGGAGGTTATCGAAGTGGTGGTGTGAGGACTTAATGATGTCCAGGTTACTGGGAGGAAATATATCAAGTTACTGTGCCTGAGGAAGATACCACGTTGCTGTGACTGATGTTATCAAGTTACTGTGTCTGAAGGAGATATCAAGTTGTTGTGCTTGATGTTATCAAGTTACTGTGTCTGAAGGAGATATCAAGTTGTTGTGCTTGATGTTATCAAGTTACTGTGACTGAAGTTATTGTGCATGGAGATATCAAGTTACTGTGTCTGAAGACATTAAAGAAGAATCCCTTTTATAAAAGCTAAGACATCTGGACATCTCTGAGCAGACCCAAGCTGGGATAACAGACTTGGATGTATCGCAAGAGATATGAATATATCCCAAACAAAACCGCAGTAATCTCAAATGAACTGGGCATACCTCACGAGATCATGACATACCGCACAGAGACCTGAAAAAAAATCAAAGAGACCAGGACATACTACCCATCAGTCACGAACCAGGTACCCGTAGGCCATCTTGTCGACCTGAGAGGAAGAAAAACTCTAGGGACCTGAACATACCCCAATATATCTAAGTACGAAACCCAAGGAACTTGGACATAGCCTTCCCTTCCGCGCCCTCCCGCCTAGCGGACCTGAACTAAATTGACGCAAGGTGACCCTAGGACGCGCACGAACTGTGCCTTCATTTCTTTCCCCCGTTACTCACATGCAGTGCGTCGGCCTCCCGGACCAGCCCAGTGGAAGGTAGACCGTACAATAACTGGTTAGGTCGGGTCAGACGAGGCAAGGCAAGAAAACCTCAGTTCCTTCAAGAACTGGAATAACAAGACACTCCTCACCTTGGGTCAAACGTGAGTACCGGCCTGACTTGTTCTGTTCATGTAATTTCATCCAGCGTATTACAGTCCCAAGTGACTCGTCTTTCCCAGCAAGTCCAACAAGTTCCATCAGAACAAAGTCTTTGTTCTCCACACCCAACAATACTCGACCCACGAGAATGACAAGAATCCGCTCCAGACATGTAACCCAAAATGACATGACACCTTGTGAGAACCTAATATAACCAGGATCCATAATACGACAAACTGTTACATCGACCCTTCACCTTTCCTCTCACCTCCTGCAGATAAATGACTGTCGATTGTGATGTTTCGCAGTCAGATTAGCTTATTGGCAACGTGAAAGTGTGGCAGAGTTTTGAAACAGTTCGACTCCAGCTGCTAATGGCTACGGGTTGGGGAAGACTATGTATGCTCCAGGTTCATGGATGTCAAGTGTGAGTTATGCAGGAAGTATACCTCTCGATCACTCAGTCTCTCAAAGCCCTGTCACCCCCCCCCCCCCCCCCCACCGCTGATGTAGCCCTATTTACTAAAGACCGTAAAGTGAGGCAAGATTCCTCTCCATGGAAATAATCAAATTATCATGACTTAATGAAGAACTTCTCAGATTCTATTTCGCTATCAGGTTTGTTGTGAACATGATTAGTTAATTCCTCGCTAATTCATGTTACGTCTACTTTACATTCCTCTTCCGTCTACAGCATCTACCACTCAGTATCTCTACAGTCAATGTACCTCACACACGAGACATCCACCAGCGACAATTCTACAGCGTAGCCGCCACACATGAGGCCAACTCACCAAACCAGACACCGAGGTAAGCAGTCGCTACACTTCTGCCTGCAACACCGTCTGGTTCTCCACACTGTGTACACACGTAGCGTGGGAGAGGTGAAGGGGCTCACTGATGACTTTTCTCTGCACACAGCTTGACTGCAGCAACACCTGGACCCACCTCCCACCTCACCTCACACGCTCCCAACCTCATGAAGACCTTTGAACCAGCCTTCTCTTCCTTCCTGCTTTGAATTGCCTTATCATCACCTACTTTTCTCAACTGTTGTTCGTCTGTTCTCTCTCCTTCGTCTTCATGTTCAAGAAAATTTGGTTCTTCTCGACGAAATTTTTGTCACTAAGTGGGTTAAATGCGCGTCCTCGCTTTGTGTTCAGACGGTGGCGATGTAAGTGGAAGGTCCTGTGTACAACGTCTTGTTATTCCCGTGGGAAAAGGTGAACACAATGGACGCTGCTGTGCGACACAGTGGGTAACTTTTTAATTCGGTTTTTCACTATTCACGTCTCCTACCATCATGATAACAAAGATAGCAGAGGGAAACAAATGTAATATCCACTTTACAATCTTTAGAAGCCTTAAATTTCCATCTTAAAACAATTGTCTGGTTCTCCACACCTTCCAACATTAATCCTTGATAATCCAAGTATACGTAAATATATGAATATTCAGCTGAATCAAGTCCTCTCTCTGAGGAATGATTCTTGATGTTCTCTCGTCTACAACTTTATCATAAAGTCGTCCCTTTGAATTTTAGACGTGTCTGGCTCTCATATGATTTATACATAAGCTTCTTTACACAAGGCCCGAAATGGAAGGCTGAAAATGAGCAACTGAATCTGGTGTTAAGAAATCTTAATTCGATGATAAAGAAATACACTGAGATACGATTTTCTACCCAGGTCAGACGTGACTACTGTACCATACCTTCCCTGTACGCTACAGAAGTCATGATAGTAGATATCTACTGTAGCAGCCAACACCATACTAGCCAACCTCTACAACAGCAGACACCATACCAGCCACTACTCACTGTGGAAGATGATCATTCACCGTAACACCTAACCTTCAACACAGACGACACCACGTTGTCTAAGATCCCACTTACCCTCCACCATACAGCTACCCTCCACCATACAGCTACCCTCCACCATACAGCTACCCTCCACCATACAGCTACCCTCCACCATACTAGCTACACTTCACCATTAAGAATACCTCTTCATCACTGTAGTAACCCTACACTGTCGCACCACACGCGTCACCATCCCTACTAACCATCACTCTACACACGCCTATCACCATAGCAGCTACGTAGCCCTTCTACCATACCAGAGATCCTACACCATACCACATACCCATCACCAGAGTACCACATACCCTTCACCAGAGGAGTCCCAACATACCGGCATGAAGGTGGCTAGTGGGCTGATGTGGGACGTGGGGGCCACCGAGGACACGGCCAGGAAGTTGGGTCGTCGGTAGTAATGATGGTTGTGGCTGGTGGTGGTGGTTGGGTGGTGGTGGTGGTGGTGGTGGTTGGTGAAACTCGGGTACCATGGGGTCGAGCCCAGACCAGCGTAAGACTAAATGGGAGATGATTACAAGGGAAGGTTGTTAGTCCAAGGGAGGTGGTGGGGGAGAAGAGAGGGAGAGGTGGGGGTTAGTGGTGGTGATGATGGTGGTGGTGAGAACAGAAGTTGTGATGGTGATGTTGGTGATGAGCGCAGCAGTGAAGGTGATGGAACTGCCGCAACGTTGAGCATTGTGGTGGAGAAGGTGAGTACAGTGGTGGAGAAGGTGAGCACTGTGATGGATGAGCATTGTGGTGGAGAAGGTGAGCACTGTGGTGGAGAAGGTGAGCATTGTGGTGGAGAAGGTAATATGGCATTGTTTTGATGATGGTGATTACAGAAATGATCAAAATGACATAACATTCTCTTGATGATAGTGATAAGTGGTAGTGAAAGTGAAATGAAAGTGTGAGTGTTAGTATGATGATGATAGTGATGATGAAAGTCCTACAACATCCTGCTGATGGTGAAGAAGGTGACAGGAGCGATGGTGAGTGATGTAACATCTTGACAAATAGTGAGGGTGATAGTGACAGGTATTGGTGAAGGTGACATGAAGATGATGAGAAGGGCCGGCAGTTAAGCCTTCAAAACACTCAACCACTGGTGACGATCATGACAAGTGATAGTGAGAGCGACATGAAGAAGATACTGGGATAGTGAAAGTGACAATGACACCTTCTGCTGAAACTGATGATGGTGATATCTGGAAAATGATTAGCATGGTGCCATTCCATGACACACAACATGCTCAACACGACAAACATTCTGCTAACAAATGATATGCAAATCAGAGTAACAGACCTGTTCATAATAACATTAGTACATCAAACTACAATGATAAGGAAAGTGACACAATTATTCTCTGTTCTAATGGTGCAACAAATGGTAATGCTCATAATGGTTATACAACATTCAAACATCTATGGAAATAACCATCAAATACATTATACATTTAACACTGCTAATACTACAATTACCAACACATTCTATGAGCATCGTAAATCTACAATGTCTACATAAAACTCTACAGATTAATGATAAATAAATGCCAACATGAATGAATGATTAATCATTTGGATTAATATTAGCAGCTATGAGGTTAATCATGATAAAAACCAACATCACCCTGATTAGTAGTCATATATTCACCTTTGAGAAAATAAAAAACGAAAATCACAATTCAAGAAAAACCAATTCATACATATTATTTCTGACATGATGTTCCATTTATCCTTTAAGTGAAAGAGGTTCTCAAATGCTCTCTGATCCTTTACTCCACGATCTTCATGTTTTCTGTAAGTCTTCTAAAAGTATTTCCTAACTTAACCATTTTCTTTCCTCCCTTTCCAACCTGCTCTTGACCACACTCCCCCACCAGGAGCAACACGTCCAGCAGTGGAAGGTAATACACATTACGTTCCTCCGACCGGACACTGGCTGCCTCTATGAGCGACCAGTCTGGTGTACATGGACCAGGTGTGTCCCGGGACAGTAGACGTGTCCCAGGAATGTTGCCCATAATTAGCATAACCATCTAAGAGTTTCAGTGCCAATATAACATACAGAGCCTTCTACTTTACCATCCTAACTCCATCTATAGTAGTGAGTGGTGTGGAGACTTCCACTTTATACTAACCTCGCTCCATCTATCTAGAGCAAGTATTCTCCATCCTACTACAACATATATTACAATAACAAACACCTCTGGTCGTGAACAGTTCCAAGTATGTGATACCCAAAGTTATACCTCGATCACTACAGAAGAGGTTAAAGGAACCATCATGGAATTCTCTGCCCGGCCACGTCTCGCAACACTACACAAACCTCACAAAACTACTTGCCAACAATTTGGCCTCGTTAAATGGTTGACACAAATTGTCAAAGGCGAGAGGACTCCAAACAAGAGTTGAATAATGAATGAACGAACGAAACGGTTTCCACTACTTCTCGAACAGATATCTTTGAGAAGGAAATTACATCAACACCTGGAGAGTGAGAGACAGCCTGAGAGAGATTGGATACATGTATATGTGCGGTATCCATCACTATGTAGATAATCTACAAAATCTATAACATTCATTAAGACAAGTGCAAATGTTGGAACAGTATAGTAACGTAACACACTCATAAAACGAACCAATTTTCATTTCGTGAAAACGCAAAACCTCACCAAAGCTGAATATTTCGTATGGATCCACACCGGGGAAATCTTTTAATATGCAAGATAAACAAATGATTATTTCCACCATCCCGGGACCCACGCACAATACCAATATTCTCTTTAATGAAGTTATATATTCTAAGCCTACCAGTAGTGAGGACAACAAAATGATGAGAAATTATACATCCAAGGATAAAAACGTAATCGATGAAAACTTGGAATGTAATAATATCAACCATGCCAGGTCAGGCCAGGTGGCAACCTCCAGCCAACCAATTAGCCAGAGGCAATCAGCCGAGTGCTATGATGGCCACGCCCCTTGCTCACCTGCACCTTTGTTGACTCAGATGGACCCCTGACCTCCCCTGTGTCCCAGCCTCGTAGTAAGGTACACCTGGCTTTGTAGACATGTCTACTTCACTCGGTAATCTCTCCTACTTTACGTCACTGTGTGTTCCCCTGCTGTATGTCCTTCCTCCTTCACTTCCATGTGATACGTGTGTTTACCTTCTTTCTTCTACAGTTCTTGTGATCAGATATAATCTTACTAATGATTATCTGATCATTACCACACCTCTCTGTACTTGTAATCATTATCAGCCATAATTACTCCCATGGTATGGTTAATATCCGTATGGAAACCCATACTCACTCTCTCCCATGTCACTGTGTACTCGCACATCCACTAGCATTCCTCTACTGTGGTGTCTATCCTGGTTCTTCTACGTCAACCAACAATCCTCAGTCTTATTTCACTAGCATTTCCCTTCTGTAGTATTATTCATCCATTTCATATCACACCTCGTTGTCCTATCTAATATTTTCTACCACAGTTCCCGTCCATACCCAGCAGCTCTAGCATACCACAGTAAAGCCACACCCTCCATGATTACCATACCAACGCTCCTGTCCAGGGTGTACAGCCACACCCAACATTGTTCGCTGTCTCCTATAAACACAACCACACCCTCTGCTACTCTCTGATCATGCATATGTCTTCCTGATACTCCCATCCGTCGTGCTTGTGTATCGCAAAGACATAGCCATAAAGTCTTTCAACACAATGACATCTGCATAATGACCCTGTCCATCTCACTCTGATGTCCCATTTGGGGGTCTTTTACACACTGACAGATTACTGACCCCAGACATGGAATTCCTACGAAGTCCTGGACTGATAGTGCTAATTACAATAACAGAAGACGACGCCTCTGGTCTCACCCTAGGTCTGGAAAGCTCAGCCTTCCAGCCAGCCAAAGGCTTGGAAAGCCACGAAGAAGGCGACCAACGGCTTGGAAAGTTACTGAACTTGTTACCACCCCAGAATGATCTGCCTGAGGCTACACACACCCTCCGACTCATGTCTCAGACACCAGTATGAACTGCAAGCGCCGCCCACTGTTGAGAGTGAGGAATCAAAGAAGATCAGAACTACTGCAAACATGATTAGAATAATTATAACTTGAGATTCTTGAAAACTAACATCCACGACTACACTATTGTGCTGCTTGTGTTACACTCATGCTTTCACTTATACGTGGAAACTTCAGGACCTGAGACCACTATGGTCTTCCACAGCTACTAGAGTTGAGGGATACGAAGGTATTACGGTGTTACACAGGTCAGGTCAGTGAAATCCAGGTCAGGCTTCCCTGGACTGCTACGGGTCAATACCCTGAAGATAAATATCCTGGATAGCTACCGCGTCTAGGCCACGAAAGATCCTGAAAAGCTCAGGCCATGGAACCCCTTGCCTACCGTGTGGATGTTGAGGTGTTCCAGCGACCGTTCCAGGATGGAGAAGAGCGTCGTCGGCGAGACAATCCTTGGCCAGGTCTGGACGAAGGACCATGACGTCACCATTATGCACACGGGACAAGAACAAAGACAGAGAGAGTCGGGACACAGGCACGTATGGAACGAATCATGAGAACACTCGAAATGTAATGTAAGCCAAGCAAGGTGAGGCAGATAGGACAGCATGGAAGGGAGAATACATATCAAGAAATGCATAATGATAATGATACTATTCTATGCATGATAAAATTGATTAAATTATGTGATCTAGATCTTAGGATATGCTCTCTCTATATATAATATGCTATAAGCACATGCACTGTGAGGACAGTGGGACACGCAACGTGACTTCGACATTAGGACACGAGCAGAGGGTCATTAGATGACTGGAAGAGGAAAATATATTCTGGAACGAACACAAGTGACACAAGATTTAACACATACGGACGGACATGTCAGTGAAGCGGTGGCCGGCATGTGCTGGGAAGCAGAAGCCCCGGATTATACAGCCAGTCATCATCTACATAACCCATGACCTTAGATAATTAAAATCGGGTCAACTACAAAGCGGATAATCTGGCGTCCAAAATGAGGAAGAAAATATAATGAAGTAAAGATGGCAGCACTGGCAAGCGACCCCCCCCCCCTCCCATTCCCCACGTCAAATATTAACCAATTGACCTTTGACCTCTTCAAAGTCGAACGACTGCCTTAATCCGGAAGTGTGAACAAGATTTCCAGGAACATTATACTGATGGATGTCTCCAGGTGACGACTCCATGATCCAGTTGACCAGACGAAACGTAAATATAAGACGACTCTCTCAGTAGGTCGTCCATGACAGACGACCCCACAGATCGAGGATACAAAACAACTTACATCGAGGACAACGTCTTCCATCACGACCACAAATTACATTTACACCTCGAGACTGTGTGTCGCACTTCATATCACGGAGGACGTAAGCAACACCTGATGAAATTAAACCTATACAAAGCTAATACCAACAATAAACCAGCAAAACTACGTAACTCAAGCATTGCACATGATCTAAAGTCATACTCCATCCAACTCCGTCATGCATTTAACAATGTACTGTACAACCATGCAGGTATATATTATGCACACATGCACCTTCGCAACACTGAGATGCAACCATGCAGGAAACATGCTACCATACGGCATTTGAACGACAAAACCTGCAATCATGCGAAGCCAACCAAGGCAGCACAAACAATGAACGAAGCTAAATGACAACAGAATAACGGTAGTGGCAAAACACTAGAGCGAAGAAAATTGGAACTTACAATATCCGTAATTAAAAGAAACAGAAGCGTCCACCCGAGGGAGGTTGGTACACTGAGGACCTTCCTATACCGTAATGGATAATAGAGCTGGGTACATCATGATCAGAACTCCTTCCCTCCAATCCATTACTCAAGCTCAGCGACTTAAGAATTCCAATCGCTTTTGCTATTGAAAGTGCATTCCTAACTCTGGATTACATGTCAGGCCGACGCATACCTTAGTTAATCAATTGCACTCAATTCTGCAACAGTTCTGGTCACATGAGGGGTCTGCTCCCAGCCTAAGATCCATTCTAGTCATACTGTAAGGAATCTGAATCTGATTCTGTGATCAGGAATTCTCTTTAGAGGGATCTAAGCCCATGTTCAGTTGTTTAACGTCTTCCTTAGTATTACATTCTCATGGAACCAACTCTCATTCTAGCGAGCTACTGGGGCCATACGTATTACCAACGGGACTTCCCAGCTGTGGAAATATCGACCCCTCACATACCAGACAGCCATCAAGTGTGAGACATGGTCTCCAGTGTGCAACACGCAACCACACGTGGCTGCACGTATGCAACCACAACTTGACCAATACATGTCCACAGCATTTCCTCAACACAACAACACCATACATAAAGCAAAACAAACTTCAACACAAACCTCAAGACTAATCTTAATCATGAAAATATGGAAGTGAGACCTTTCCATGATTGAGGATAGGAACGCACAAACACACAGGAACTGAGCAATACATGTCCCCAGGCCATCCTACCGAGGGGCATCGTCACTAATTACACGACTTTAGACTTTAAAAAAATCAATCCAGTTCTTCTTATCAAAGTGGAATCGAACTCTGGTAAAACAAACCCGATTATAAAGACACGATCTACCGTTCCAGGAGGCCAGGAGGAAGCAAGACCCTCCTGGCCTTGCCTGCAGGAGGTACTTACATGGTTCTTCCTCTCGGAGATTGAGTTACTGCTCCTTCTGGAGTAGCTGCCGGCGTGGGTGAACCTCCGGGGGGTTTCTGGGGTTAGGGAGTGGCCGTAAACCCTCGAAGTGCCGCTCGGGGTTGAGGAAGCGGAGGGTGACGTCGATGAGTGGCAAGAGTTGGTGAGGAGTGAGGACGGGGAGCCATGGCCACCGCCCATCCCTCGCGAGGTGACGAAGCTCGCAGACCTGTGGGGGAGGAGACGAGGTCGGTTACCAGGGGTAGGAGGGTGGCGCGATCAGGGTCGTGTTGTGTGTCTTGACTACCTGGTGGATCAGGGTCGTGTTGTGTGTCTTGACTACCTGGTGGATCAGGGTCGTGTTGTGTGTCTTGACTACCTGGTGGATCAGGGTAGAGGTGATGGGAAGTCTTCCCGCTGTGAGTGGATGAAAGTCGAGTCTTCCCTACATGTGAACCACAGCAGATATGCAAGGGTTCCTCCCGACACGTGGATTAGGAAGACGATGACGTGGAAATTCCATACAAATTATTACAGACGCAACAAAAATCTACAGTTTGAAATATGTATACCGTTACGTACCCAATATGTATACCGTTACGTATCCAATATGTATACAGTTGCGTATTCAATTTGCAAAAAAAAAAAAAATCTATCTACTAACCAATTTTCCCTATCAGACACAGAACTTCCACCGAGCATCATCACCTGATCCTTTACCACAACATTTTTACTTTGTTCTGCAAAATATGTAAACATTCGTAAGTTAATTTTCCCCGCCTGCTGGGGATACTGTCCCGCCACTGACCACCAGTTTCCCTCACTAACATGCAACAATCTTCCTTTACTGGATCTCATGTTCTGAAATGAATCATCTACAGTGTGAGAAACTTTCATTCTCAGTAATACACATTTCCTATATATCTACGATGCAATTTGTCGTTAAATTAATTTTCTTATTTCCATAAAAATTTGACAAAATCAATCTTTTCCGTTCATACGACTATTTTTTCCAAAAAAATACTTTTTCATTTAGCAAATATTATTCTATATCATAACAAGATATTTTATCTACATATATTCAAAGTATTTGAGCTAAAGTATAACTTCCCCCACAGAGAAAAATGTTACTTACATGAGAACATAAACTCTCCTGCTGTGGAGAATATTCTCCTGTGAGCAAATATTCACTTGTAAGTCAATATTCATTACTGAAGATTTATCCCTCAATGCAAGAATATTTCCCTCAGTGGAAAATTTCTTTTTCATGTGAGCAAAAAGATCCCTGAAGGAGGAACCATTGCCCTGCATGCAGGCAACACCCCTCCGTCTGCCTCACCTGACGACGCCCCTGGCGCTTGAGCGGGAGCCCGGCCGTGGCTCGCTTCTGCTCTGCGCCTCTGTCGCCGCTGTCTTGGTCTCCTGTGTGTTGTTGTTGTTGACGCTGGAGGATTTGATCCTTAAGGACGCAGATCGGGTGAGTCTAGGGATCCTGGAGGAGCGGGAGGCCGTGCTCAGGGAGGACCCTGGTCGCTCCTCCTCTAAGGGCGTGCAAGGCAGAGAGGTCATCCCCGATGCTTCCATCCCTAGGGCTGCAGCAAACAGGATAATAAGACAGGAACATTAATAACGTGAAGGATATACGTGTGACCAGGAATTTTCCTGTTATGACAAAACAAGATAAATCTTTAATAATGCCAATAATGACCTGGATTTTGAAATATAAATTTGACTCTCATGTTAAAAACATATTATGCTCCTGACCTGGTTTCGAACTGGCGTTATAAAGCATACAAATCACAACCAATCTTTAGACTTATTCTTACAACGGGTTCGATTCCTCAACATGCACGTACTATTAATATTTTCCATCTACCATCTTTACCATGAGTATTATCATTCTTGATATCATTCTCTTATCACTGTTACTACCACAATTTTGTCCTCAACACCACATACATGAACACATAAACACACGATCACTGTCTACAATACATTCAGCCAGAGTATCTGGTGTCGAAACCAGTATTCAGCTTCATGTGCTTCGTTCCCCCGGAATATTCACCTCAACTACCCCCCATAATGACATACACTCCCTCTCCATCACGCCTCCCTCGACCATCACACAACAAACCAAATTTTCTCTCATTATTTCCTGATGACACAAACAGGAGTCAGTTAACCCGTCTTACAACCTTTCCATCACCTGCGGTAAAGCTGCTCCCAAACTCACCAGATAATGGCTATCTTTCCTTCTACGAGAATTTAGAAACAAGTGGAAATAAAACATATTGAAGTCAACAAATAAAATCCTGAGAGACGAAGAGAATCTTGTATCAACACAAGATTCATATCTGGTCTACGTTTCATCAGGATACAGACCAGCGATACAGATGGTTCACTGTAATAATTACAGGACGAAACTGATGGTGATCATACTTCAGTTTCTCGTTAGGCAAAGCCAAATATTGACAGACCTGGTCAACGCAAACTTGTTACAGTGATAAACGATGTTACGGTGAGGCGTATTCCGTCACAGTCACATGTAAGCAATATACACCGTCACATGGTAACGTCACATCCTGTCATGGGATCTCTGCTGAAACTGGCGAGAAATTCCATTAAATCCCATCAGCATTATACTTGCAAGAAGTATGCGACATATGCCTTTGAACACGGCGCACAGCATACTCCTTAACCATGCCAACATACCAAGCATACCTATAGCGAAGCTTGAGGGGAAAGTATACCATATGATTTTAATTTCTTCTATTGTGCTATACTCGCATCAGTATAACAGAGTATGGTATATATCTAAAGTTCCCCCAACATACCACAACACACACACACACACACACACACACAACATACACACACACACACACACACACACCCAACACAAACACACATACACACAAACACACACACCCAACACACACACGCACACCACCACCATCAACATTTTGGGAAGTAACTGTCTGGAAGCCACATGCAGTTACCTAACCCCATCTGTGTCCTTGGTACACCAGTTGGCACCCCGGCTCATCATTTCCCTCACCAGTTTTTACCCCAGCTCCCCCCCTCCCCACCCCCCAGGTTGTGACCGAGGCTGGTTAACACCAAGGGTTTTAAGCACAGTTAGTTACCCTCACAAGGTTTTTTTTCCCCTTAACGAAGTCTGTCTTTCGTTACACAACGTAATAACAAAGTTTCTTGTCCAGAATTACGGCATTTCCAATATTTTCTCAAGACTTTGGGATTAACCTTCGTAAATTCAAGACTTCACCGAGTCTTTCTTACCTCCAAAGATCTTACCATTTCCACATTTTCTCTCCCCAACTTCTCTCGAATATCTACACCGTTTCTATGTTTTTATCTTGACTGGTGGTGGTCGTGGGAGGAAATGCAACTTGCTACCGTCTGCAAGAGGGATTTGGAGTCATGTTTTTGCACTGAATAATACTACGGCCGGATCCGCATTTGTGATACATTCACTGGCAAACCCACAAATGCAAAGCTGACGTTCTTTAAGTATATAATGTTGTCCTGACCCTGATATTCCTTTAGGATATAAGTGACTCATTGGCTAATGGTGTTTCGACTGGCGGGATATTTTCATTCTTTTGTTCTTGCCTAAGTTTGTCTTGATAGATGTGATGGCCGAAGGGCATAGGACGTACAGAAGGGATTTCAGCCTTACGTAAATGTTATGAAGTTTTTGGCTAAAAATTCGATCTTTTCGAAAGTTTCATTACGAAGTTTTTACATATTTTGTTTACAACTTCCTTATCGCACATATTCATCTCAGATGGGAATATGTTGAAAACACAGTGATTATCTTAAGCACTTATATATTCATTTAACTACGTGGAAAATGTTTGAAAATAACAAGGGAACAGTTTCTCCATTTTCTAAAAGCAAAATCTTGTAAAACTAATCGTAAGATTTTTCATATTTTCTCGTACCAGAGCCTCAATCTGGCCCCCAGGGGACCACAGGCAGGATCCTGCCGCTCCTCACAAACATAACAAAACACGTCGACGACTGCGCTCCCTGAGAGAGAGAGAGAGAGAGAGAGAGAGAGAGAGAGAGAGAGAGAGAGAGAGAGAGAGAGAGAGGACTCCTATTACCATTTCAACACCATTTCCACACAGCAATATCGGTCCACTACCTTTAGAAGCAGCGCAGACTACAGACCACACACTATGACCTTTACTGACCTTTCAGGGGTCAAGCCACGCCTTAACCAAGGTGCTACTGACCTAATACAGAAGGTCAAGCGAGCGTTACTGCTGGCCTATCCGTTACTGGCCAATGATCGTTATATCTGCTGTGTGAGAATTAACCTTATTGAAAAGATTTGTGGAAAAAAGAGATATGCTCTCTCTCTCTCTCTCTCTCTCTCTCTCTCTCTCTCTCTCTCTCTCTCTCTCTCTCTCTCTCTCTCCACGAGAGGTCATACCCCATCAAATACATACATACGGGATATATATAGATATAATGCACATCCGTGAAGCCATGGTAACTGTGGCAGGTGATATAATCCTCTATAATAACACTATAAGGATTCAAACATCCCAGGTCGTCGTCATGACAAGTGACTGGCTAACCTCCCACACCAGGACTGGATACTCTTCCAGCCACGCACACACACACACACACACACACACACTCTTAACACTGATGCCCAACTACACACTTCACTGCACAAAGCTGATCAAGTTACTGCCACTGACAGTGAATCAAGCGAGTTATATAACAAAAACAATTATAACATCACCTAGAAATAGAAGAATAAAGAAAATTATAATTGGAAAAGTCAAGGTGACGCAAATGCCAACGAATCCACGTTCAGTCGCCTAAGATTCTGAGAAATATAACTCTAAAATTTTGTTTATGATATAAGATCTTATGCACATTATAATCACGTGCCATCAGGTCCTCTGTAGGGTAGACAGAGGATACGAACACACGACCTGATGCATCTTAACTACCTTCCCATCTGCACCACCACCCACACAGGATCACCACCTGAAGAACGTTATATATATATATATATATATATATATATATATATATATATATATATATATATATATATATATATATATATATATATATATATAAAAGTTATATGGTAAAGAAGCCCTTACTGTCCTCAGCGAACACACGAAAAACAGTGATAAAGTTGATACAGAATAAAAAATTTCCGACATTTGACAAGGGAACCGGGGAACCCCCACTCCCCCCCCCACCATGACCTGCGAGTCCGGGTTGGGAAGATCCCCCTCCTCCCCCAGTGACTCACCAGGAACCAACCCCCGACCTTCAGGAAAGAAAATCTTACAGCTTCCAAACGTGTAATTATCTGCACAAGGAGGCAACCCTCGCCGCTATCATCACACACCAGCAGGCTACCCTCCGCCCCGCCTCTCTCACATAATACACACAAGCAGGCTACCCTCGTCTCTCTCACATACTACACACAAGCAGGCTACCCTCGTCTCTGTCACTATACACACCAGCAGGCTACCCTCGTCTCTGTCACTATACACACCAGCAGGCTACCCTCGTCTGTCACTCTACACACCAGCAGGCTACCCTCGTCTCTGTCACTATACACACAAGCAGGCTACCCTCGTCTGTCACTCTACACACAAGCAGTCTACCCTCGTCTCTGTCATTTGCTAATTCGGATTTATCTTTCCATGAAACTTTTGTAAAAACACACATTCTTTCCTTAGGGGTAACAACAGACACATCTTTTCATTCCTTGGAAAAGAGAAACGAAAGGAGAAAAGCCATTTCATTTGTTCACAGAAACGGGGAAACAAAAAACGGAAGTGTGTTGAGGAAAACAAGAGGCGAGTGTGTGTCTTGATCCGGCGCTCGAGGAGGAGGAGGAGGAGGAGGAGGAGGAGGTGCTGGTGCCAGTGTTGGCAGAAGACACAGGCAATATGTTGGGGAACGTGTGTTCCTGTGTGTGTTTTTTTATTATTTCCTGACACAACTTCAAGTTACAGAATATATTTCACAAGTTACCCAGCAGTATAGTTCACCAGGAAGAAACAGACACCAGCAAACCGGAGACCATGTCTGACTGAAGATGATGATGATATGATAGTGATGGTGATGATATGATAGTGAGGATGATGATATGATAGTGATGGTGAGTACGCTGGTGGCGAGATGATGAATACAGAGGTGAGGTTGATAGTGATGATGGTGATCCTACGGTGACGTAAGTAGAGGATGAAGGTGACGGCAATAATGAAGACAGACGGAATACGGCTCTCTCTCTCTCTCTCTCTCTCTCTCTCTCTCTCTCTCTCTCTCTCTCTCTCTCTCTCTCTCTCTCTCTCTCTCTCCCTGAGGCTGAGCTCTACAACTGCACACACCGGCCTCAATAACCCTGTACAACCTCGGTTCTACAACCGTGCGAAGGGCCCAACTCTGTGACAGGTGATTGAAATGCATGAGATTTGCATACCAATGACATTTTTAGGAACGGTGGAAGCTCTGATTTACTCAGCCAATAATGGACCATTTTGGGCCACACTTTACCTCTAAGTCTGCCTGCAGGATTTACTCCTATATCAATATAGATTCTATATTACGTCTTCAAAGCCTTGATCGTATAATCTGAAACCTAACCCACCTGACTCATAACTAAATGAGTAAACAAACGTTTCTTGAGGTATTACTCATTCCTGGGGCAGAGGAGCAGACTCCACTCAGAAAAAGATGGACACTTAAGCATTTAGTGGTCGAAAAATAGACGTTTCCTTTGAGGAACGTTTCTCGCTACAAAAACGTTGCCTGATGCTAAAACTTCATCACATAAGAAACGTTCTCTGATAGAAAAACTGATATAAGAAACAATGTCCAACACATAAACGTTTCCTACAAGAAACGTTCCCTGACATAATAAACATTTTCTACAAGAAACGTTCCCAAATAAAGAAAATGTTTGCCGATACAACCAGCTGGGCAGCTGCACTCCAGCTGAAAGACATCCAATTACGAGGAGAGAGAGGGACTCTGTTATCTTATGATGGCAGTATTTGTACCAGAAACACAGGGGTGTTGTCCCAAACATTTCTTTTTCCTTGTCATTTTCCCCAGAGCATCTCACGTTCCCACTCTCCTTCCCATATTTACGTTCCCCTCACTATCATATATCATGTTATTTTGTCTCTCCTCCCTTCACTGTCCCCCTTAAAGTTCACTTTCTTCTTTCCTCAGTGTTCCTCCTCACTATTTCAATAACCCAGCCAGTTCTGTATTCATGTCTCCCTCACTTTCAAGTTCACGTTATCTACACTTAATATCTTCCAACCTGTCACTTCCCTGCGCTTTACGCTTATCTTCGAACAGTCTTCCCTCTCCTCCATGACTGGATTCTAGACCTGGCCTCCTCCTCTTCCTCCTCCTAGGTTTACTGGCCTCCACGAATGACCTTCGAGGTTGACCTTCTCGACTTCCACGGCAGGTCTCTGCCCCGACCTCTCTCACCATCCTCCAGGTCCTGCCTCCCGCTGTCGCTATGGTAGGACTCCTGTGCAACCCTCCAGGCTAACCTTTTACTGGCTTCTGACTCGTCTACTTTCCAGTTTCCAGAATTGTCTTCCATGGTTGATATCTCCGCCCTAGCCCCAGGGCTGGCCTTCGGTTGACCCTCCACAAAAATGTGGAGGAGACCTTACTGGCTGCTGCTCCACTCGCCACGTCCACCAGCCCCGCGGCTCACAGCTGACGGCCGCTCCCACTCCCCCACCACGTCCAATGGGCCTGGGGCTGACAGCTGACAGCTACCCACACTTCCCACACAAGCCTCATTTGCGTCAGCGCCTGTCAACCGGAAGCTAGGGGAGGGTGGAGAGAGAGAGAGAGAGAGAGAGAGAGAGAGAGAGAGAGAGAGAGAGAGAGAGAGAGAGAGAGAGAGAGAGAGAGAATCACTGCATTAGAGGCCTGATGGTATCAACCAGTGTGCCTTCCTGAATAACGCCTGGCGCTAGCAACCAAACCTCTGCCTTCACTGGCCACATCCCAGACCTTCAGCACCAGTGTATGCCCCTGCAGCAGCGTCTCCACTGCAGCCCTAGTGTGGCCACCGCTCCCACGAGACTGTTGGAGCCACATTCTCGACTTACCCACTGCATGCTACACCACACTGCTACACAGTGGTAACCTACAACACAAGGCGGCCCACTGCCTGCGTGAAGACCTACGAGGCCTGGCTACCTCACAGTGAGAGACGGACACCAACAGGAAATTAAGTTCAAGGAATATTGGCTGCTACACTCTGGTGGTGTCTAGTGGAACACCGTCAGCGATACTCGCCAGGTGAGGTTATCCCTTTAGTGGAGAGATGTGAAGGTGCTGGTGTGAACGGAAGTCAAGATGGAGATTCGCATATTGTAGATAACACGAGTCTACAAGGACGACGGCCGATGATAACGAAGACTTACCGGCCCACAGCTGACAACAGTGGCATTCGACCAAGATGTTTGTCCTTCGTCTACAGACAACTGCAGCAGCTACCGGCGCCTCATGTAGCTAACCCCAGACTGCCTCGATGGGACGTGGCTTATCTGGCACAGCCCTGGAGTCCACACTCTCGTCCCTGCCTCACTTGTACGCGGCAAATGACCGCCAGAATATGGGGAATATACGAAAGTTGTCCCACAGGCCAGCATCTTTACTTCCCATCATCATCGAAACCTTAAAATCTAAAATCATTTAGCAAATGAAAAAGATTTGCGATGAACATCGACAGCAATTTTTATCAAAATAATAATGCACTCAGGACTGACCCCAGTCTGCCCACCAAGACGCTAGATGACCCCTAACAAGCATAAATCATCGCTGGCATCTGACCTCGTGTGATACCACGTATTCTTCACCAAACCACAATCGCTTGGCATCTACGGTATTACCCTACACTGACCAGGTCGAGAGTGATCATTTCTCTCAAATCACCAGTTAAGTTGTGAGGCATTTGTGTTCTCCTGTGGAACCTGCTGGACGTGTGTTCTCAGTGTGCTGCTGAACGAGAGCGCATCTTGGCCCCCGCTGGGCAGACGCTGGCCTGCCACAAGGTAAGGCGCTGCGTTATCTTAATCATCACGTCAATTAAGATAACAGGAGTTCAGCTAAAAATGAAAAAGAACTTCGCCTCCTTTACCTCCTCTGTCTTTCGAGTCCCAGAGACCAACTCGAGAAAGAGATAAAACAACGAAAGAAATCACACACACACACACACATCATTTCACAGACCATTGTAGAGAAGATCACTTGCATAAATGATAACCTCGTCTCTCATCTGTTATCTTATATAACACTGTCATCCTCAACAATCATGTTATATGAGCTTCAGTCTGATATAACGCCCCAGGAGCAGCACCAGCCTTCGTGTATTAAATAATTCCACTTGCAAAGTGCGGAAGTGTGGATAATGGTGAGATTTACCCCGGTCAAAAAATCATTCCAATTCTCCGAGATTATTCTCAAAATACAATCGTTAAAAATGAAGTCTTGGAAAACCTTAAAGCGATGGAGCCGTTGCCGGGTGAGACCGGATATAAACTGTGGCAGAGACCAACCAAAACACACACACACACACCAACTGACGATGACCCACCACACCACCTCATCTCGTAAGGTAAACAAACAAAGACGCCAGTGTTCAAGGCCGAATTCCGACACAACTTTCTCTCCGTCATGGGTTCCCCGACCAGGTCGACTGTGAGGCCCCGATAACTGCTTCCAAGATATCTCACTCCTAAAATACCTCGATTACGTATCAATATTTCACCTGCTTATAGCCCCGTTACGCCCACTTCGCTCATATATATATGTTATCTTGTCTCTTCTACAGAGCGACGCGATTTTCTATTTTCTTCCAAAAACTTTTATTTTGTTCGTTTGGCCATCCATGGATGATATCTCTCTATATATATATATATATATATATATATATATATATATATATATATACATCTGAACGCGTTTTACAAGTGGCCTGAGCAGCAATGTATCGATCCAGCAGATCTACTTGTCACATCATCCTGGGTCCTGCTGTGGTGAGGCCCCTGATGTGGTGAGGGCGCTGCTGTGGAGAGGACGCTGCTGTGGTGGGGGCGCTGCTGCGGTGAGGCCCCTGCTGTGGAGAGGACGCTGCTGTGGAGAGGACGCTGCTGTGGTGGGGGCGCTCCTAATCATCCCGTGTTACAGAGGACCGACGCCCGCGCCACAACTGACGGGCTCGTCTCTCTGGCTCGTCTGGTGAGGTTCTGCATGACGCTGGCAAGTCCAACCTCACACCATCAGTGTGTGTGTGTGTGTGTGTGTGTGTGTGTGCTATACATGTAAGAGTGTATAAGATGTCAGAAAATAACCCCTTGTCACCAGGATCTCTCACAACCTCTCCTAAAGAGCACCAATCTACGTCCATGGTTAGCCTGTACCACAGAGCTTGCAGGAGCTGCCCCCAGACGCTGCAGAGACCTCCTTACTACATCTCTGGGTCTGCTGACGAAGTTGGCCCAACGCTTACAACTTGACATGATCAACAACAACCCCAACAACAACTGTCTACATGATTCAATTCACAACTTTGAGTCCATCAACCTCTAAAGGAAGTCAACTACAACACACCTTACCCAGCTCCTGCGTGAAGTAAATCCTACAAAAAACATCCACCAACAAACTTAATAAACTCACAACACAGCTTCGTTGACCTTCCTCACTCTTCATTAAATCCTTATTACTTTTTCGTTAATCCTCTCTTACTCTTCGTGAACCCCCTTTGGCTCTTGTTAATCGCCCCTATTCTTCGTTAAGCGTCTCCTATTCTTCGTTAACCGCCTTAACGATGGTAGGACTAGACGTTGGTTGGCCGAGGCTGTGGTGTGGACGACCCCGGAGCCAGACAATCATGGGATAACTAGAACGAGGCCATCACCACGCCCCCCCCTCCCCCACGACCCGGACACCACCACCACCACACTGACTCTACCGCAGTCACCACCTCCTCAGCCACGCCCCCCAGGATGCCTACTGCCCTAGCCACGCCCCCCAGCTAGCCTCCTGCCCTAGCCACGCCCCCAGCTAGCCTACTATCCCAGCCACGCCCCCCCGGCCACCGCCGCAACTTCAGCCAGCACACTGCTACCCCCTGCCAAGACCTCAGCCACGCCCCCACCCCAGGATCTCCTGAACCACGCCCCCACCAGGATCTCCTGAACCACGCCCCCACCAGGATCTCATCAGCCATATTCCCAGGCACTAAGCCAAGCCCTCCAGTTACTAGTAATCAATAGACATAATAATATCTGATGACTTACACAGTTTTGACATCACCGCTTGAGTATGTGTATCCTGACATCACTCTCTGATGTCTGCATCGTGACGTCAGTTCTTATTGAGCTACGTTGGCCCCTGACATCTGTGCCTGCTGAGCTACAGTACCAGTGTGCGGTACAACTCCCTCGTGAAGGAATGTACAATGTCTGCCATTATTCATCAGTGCCACCAATATGCACATTCATGAAATAGCTTACAACACTGGCAACGATGTATAACACAGCGTCGTCTTCTGCATCAGCGATCTGTATAATCCAGTATCATGTTGTATAATAAACCAAGTCAGTATACAACACAGAAGGTTTATTGCAGAACACCGTAAAAAAAAACAACTCCGTTTTCTAACACTTAGGTTTGGGTGAGGAAAGTGACCCACCTGCAGTCGTATTTTGGTCACAGATGGTGGAGGTGGTGGACCGAGTCTCGTGCGCTGGAGTTGGCAGATGGTGGAGTGTGTCATATGACAGGACTGTGACAGGTGGTGATGCGGGTTGTCATGAGTGTGGTGTGCATGTGATGAGGTTGGCAGATGGTGAGGTTAGTATGTGAGGGTTCCATGTGATGAGGTTGGTAGATGGTGAGGTTAGTATGTGAGGGTTCCATGTGATGAGGTTGGCAGATGGTGAGGTTAGTATGTGAGGGGTCCATGTGATGAGGTTGACAGATGGTGAGGTTAGTATGTGAGGGTTCCATGTGATGAGGTTGGTAGATGGTGAGGTTAGTATGTGAGAGTTCCATGTGATGAGGTTGGCAGATGGTGAGGTTAGTATGTGAGGGTTCCATGTGATGAGGTTGACAGATGGTGAGGTTAGTATGTGAGGGTTCCATGTGATGAGGTTGGTAGATGGTGAGGTTAGTATGTGAGGGTTCCATGTGATGAGGTTGGTAGATGGTGAGGTTAGTATGTGAGAGTTCCATGTGATGAGGTTGGTAGATGGAGAAGCTGGTGTGTGAAGGCGTCATGTGATGAGGTTGGCAGGTGACGGCGGAGGTGGTATGTGATTGTCTTATGTGATGAGACTGGCAGATGGTGGGGTTGATGTGCCTGTCCGTCATATGGTGAGGTTGACAGATGGTTGGTGAACACCAGGATATCTGGTGGGCATTTTTACTGTCTCACGTGTGCCAGACTCACCCCTTTCACCAAGGGTCTTGGTGCACCACATCTGAAACATGTATGTGCTCTCTCTCTCTCTCTCTCTCTCTCTCTCTCTCTCTCTCTCTCTCTCTCTCTCTCTCTCTCTCTCTCTCTCTCTCACAATATACTTGGCTTCATCACATCCTAACTTCCCATCAGTAATCACACGGTGACGACAAACTACCTTAAGTATGACGGTACGACCATTCGGCACGAAGAAACGACCCTCCATAACGACGATACGACCCTTGAGCACGACGGTCAAACCTGTGGAGGTCTGGGCTTCATACCGTCGTACCCAAAGGGCGTACCGTCGTGCTCAAGGGTCGTACCGTCGTGTTCAAGGATCGTACCGTCGTGCTCAAGGATCGTACCGTCGTGCTGAAGGGTCGTGCCGTTGTGCCCAAAAGTCGTACCGTTGTTTTCAAGGGTCATGTTGATGGGGTACAGGTCATGACAACCCCAGTGATGCTGGACTGTTCCTCCTCAGCTGACCACAGAGGTAGTGACGACGTGGCACATTACGTACACCAGAGGGCCGGATGTCGTGGTTTCGTAACCGGCTTAATGTCTGAACCGACCGATTAATCAAACGAAAATATACGGATTATATAAGGTTGTGAGACGCGTGACAGACGGAACGTGATGAAGTGCTTTTTATGATCTGCCACCAACACAGGAGAAATTAAGTTAGAATGGATCTGGTAATCACCAGCTGGAGCTCACTGTTACCGCTAGCCGAAGCTTCTTCGACTCCTTGACGTGATGGTCAGTGCATGACGAATGACCTGACCAGTTCCTCATGATGGTAGACCTTCACTCTGCCAGGGAGACGACAAACTACCACTGCCTAGCTACAAGCACTGACGAGAGCCACTGGCCTCCCCGCTCCCTGTACCTGATCTGTTTTTGTCCATCACAAGACCAGGTCAGGGTTAGTTAGAGGAGACGTAACCTCCTCCTCAAACTATCGTAACTATAGTTCTGGTTGACCACTAACAGTGATTGGTTATCTTTGGTCAATACACGACCTGTTCATGTCAACACCTTCACAGGCCTCAGCGTCTGTCTGTATTTACCCCAGGAGGTGAACCCTCCCTCCCACGTAAACAACAGATTATACCAATAATAACCAGAACAACAACTGTTGTTATTACTCTGACTCTCTGATCACGAGGGTACGATCCTTGGGTAAGATGACGTAGCTCTTAGTCTGAAACTCCCTCAGTCGAGAGCCAGGCCATCATCATACCCAGTGGTCGTTCCGTCCTGCTCAGGAGGTTACGGCAGGACACGTAACAAGACCAGTCTTACCCATGCCCTCCGCCATGCCTCAAGGTATGACGCAACACAGTAGTCAACGAAACGTTCCCAAACTCAAGTTCCATTTCGTCCGAATATTTTTCTGTGAGTTCCGCTTTCAACATTAAACACTCTTGACAAATATTTTCATCTACAAAAATCGTGAGAAAGCTATGTGTATCACTTTCAAGACTGCCTTGTACATGACTTTCACTATCTTGCTGGTCAGTTTTGTTATCACGAAGAGAATAATTTCTTTAATTTCAATACCGCGAAGTAAAGCAGTTTTAGGTCTAGTGTAGACTTCAGTATCTGGACCAGCAGGCACAGACACAGGAACTTCACTGTCCACGTCGCGATGTAGAACACTTTCAACGCTGCTACGAACACCAGCTTCACTGCTACGTTGTACATGGGTCTCGCTGCTGTAGGGTACACCAGTTTCCGATCCGCTTGTACGATGTCCATCCATTTGCCTGTTGAGTCGTTCACAGTATGGCGCAGTACACGGCACTTCCCTCAGTCGTAGGGCGGACTCTTCCTGGCACTTGGTGAAGACACCAGTGCCAACAACAGACGAGACTAAATATGTAGTCCAAGCTACCTACCTACCTACGTACCTCTTACATTATTGTTGGAGGCGGCGGCGATGCTGGAGGCGTTGATGGAGAAGGTAGCAAGGCCGGGGACGCCAGCGGAGAGCAAGTGAGTGATGGAGACGAGGCCAATCATGTCGGTCGGTTGCTGTGCCCACACTGAGACGATGGGGCGCTTGCACTTTTGACATATGCCCTCCCTTTCATCCTCTCCCCTCTCAACCACCCACCCCCTCCTCTCTCTCTCTCTCTCTCTCTCTCTCTCTCTCTCTCTCTCTCTCTCTCTCTCTCTCTTAATCCCGATACCTGTGTTTATATTTGTCTAGTTCCTGTCTTACACACTCCCCATTCGTTGATCCTCTCCTCCAGCAGCTCTCCCGTCCTCACCAGGTCCTCCTACTCCTCCCTGACGGCACCGCAGGAAGTCCCTCCCTCACTCCACCTCCCTAACACCAACACTTTATTCCTCCTTCCCTATCCTCATCGCGACCTCAGTCACCCTTTCCCTCCTGCGTCCCCGTCCACCCACAGCTTCCCTCCATCACACCATCTCCCGCTCTCTCACTACCCCTCCCCTACCGCCAAGGGGAGGGGCACTTCTCTCCCGCCAGGGGAGGGGGTGGGGGGGGAGGAGGCCTTCCCTCGCGCCACATCACAGATCTACACAAACATCGTCACTTGGTGCCACCCGGGCGGCCGACCGACCAGCCAGCGTAGTCTTGCTTAGCTTGTTCCTCAGCTCTCGTGTTCTCCTCCAATTTTTTCCTTTCTTCCTTTCTTCTGATCTTGTTTCCTTCGTTTCATTCCCTTCCTTTTTCCTCCTTTCCCTCAGATCTTTCCTCCTGCAGCAGATCTCTGACTATCGTCCTTCCCACAGACATAAACAAGGCAAAGTCTGTGTGTGTGTGTGTGTGTGTGTGTGTGTGTGTGTGTGTGTGTGTGTGTGTGTCGTCTTTCTTCACTCTGCCATACATCACGGTAGCAGTACATCCCCGCCAACCATCCCTCTCTCCCCACACACACCTGCACCCACCCCCACACACCTGCACCCACCCCCACACACATCTGCACCCACCCCCACACACCTGCACCCACCCCAACACACCTGCACCCACCCCCACACACCTGCACCCACCCCCAGACACTCACCACCACCCCACCACCACCCCACCACCCCTCCCAACCCCACGACAACCCCCCTGGGAACGACATGTCGTCCTGATGGATGTCAGACCATCTGATGTTCATGTCTGGCGCGTGTGTGTGTGTGTGTGTGTGTGCTGGGGTGAGGAACCTGTGACCCCGCACGTACCCCGCCTGACCCCACGGTGATGACACCAGTCCCGAGTTGACCCCACCCTGACCCCAGCTGACCCGCCACTGACCTACGACAATCCTACAGGAATCTGAGGGTGACTCCAACATAAACCTGACCAAGTTGTGACCTGGATATGACCCTGTGAGGATTTTTTGATCATTCCTCTTCCAGTCAGACTCCCATTTTCTTTCCTTGATAGTAATAACCATTTTCTTTTATCCTATCGCATTTTCATCGTTTTATTCCTTCCTAATCTTGTTTTCTATACCAATCCCATATATATATATATATATATATATATATATATATATATATATATATATATATATATATATATATATATATATATATATATATATATATTCGCCTACGTTTATTTCATAAAATTCATGACCTGTTGAAATTTTCAAGAATTTTAAGAGTATGGAATTTTAGCATAGTTCTCCGTGGAAATTACCTCCACCTGCCGCCCCCTTGGCCGGGAAAGTGTGGTGTGTCGGCAGCAGCCCAGCACACACACACACACACAGACACACACACAGGACGTGTGGCAACCACGACACCACGTGACACCTACGTCAAGGACGCACGTACGTGCAGACCAGAATAAATGTTTCACTCCAAGTCAGCGCACCTTGGCAATAATGCCACCCACTCCCATTTTCTCTGATTACTAATCTCTCGCGATTTTCTTTGACTCCCTTCGACGCACCCCTTACTATTATATTCAACTCTTACCGGATTATTGCAGTCTAGTGAGGATTCATTTGTATATAATCGCAAGAGAACGTAGTCTTATAAGTTCAGACATTACAGAAATAATCTGAAAAGTCCGCTAAACTCGGAATATCTGCTGTATCCGAAAGGGAAAGGCGGGAAAAGAGAAGCCAGGGCATCGCAAGATGTACGTGACCAACCACGGGTGTTTTACCGAACACAAAAGAAGTGGACCCATTACTCTCTTTCTCCTCCACAGAGAAACGGTAAGAAGTCACGTACGGCTCCATAGAGCTCCAGAATTTCAAAATATTTTCAGATTAGGATTCAGTAGTATAACCTAAAAGAAATCTAAATCTATATCATTCGCTTCCTAATAACACAATCCTCTTGTTTATGATTCTGAAAACAATTTCATCCGTTGTGTTATTATCTCTGAACTTCAGTTTCCCTCTATAACCAACTTCTACTTTCCCATCTATATTTTCTATCTTCGTCATCAACACTAATCCTGACTGGCAGAAAATATAGATATATAAACTTCTCTGCGAAATTCTGAGCCACGATATACGTCGATGCAGACTGTGCAATTTACAGACAGTCACGAAGGGAGTTTCATTGTTCCAACAATATAAAAAAATAGTTTGAATTCGGACGTCGAGTGTCAAAGTCTTCAGACATTCTACTGGATCAATTTTGAGCGAACTAAAGGAATAAAACTATGTTCTAAATCATAGTATTTTGAATTAGAAGGGGACAAATGCTTCCTACACTGAACTAGTACCCATACATATATACATAGGCCAACATACATATATCCAAACTGCTGTATCAAAAACACACACACACACACACACACACACACACACACACACACACACACACACACAATCTGGCATCATCATCCACAGCGCCCCTCACACCTGTCAATACACGGCATCAAATGACAGATAACAAGACTCTCGCTATCTGTGGTGAGGTCGTCCATGTCAACACATTCTAACTACAGGAACTGCATCAATCAGAGATGGCACCAGTGACGGGGAAACTCACGAACAATCTGCCTGTAACTCGCGGTCAAGAAAGCGGGGAATTAACTGCCACTCAAGAGAGTGGAAGTCTTGATCAATCTGCCGGGGTAAGGATTTCCAATCTGGCAGGAAACATAGAGCCAATCTGCGGGGCAAGTCTCTTTCAATCTAGCGGGGAACTCACGACCAACTGGGCGGGGGAAGTCATTGTCAATCGTGCGGGGAACTCCCTTCAAGTCGGGCGGGGGAACTCATCCAGAGAGGAGAAAGTTCCTCAAGGAATTTGACCCCGTAAAAATTGTGTTCTTAACTATTCTTCAAGTTCCTTCTGTATCACGACAAGCAATGGAGTGATAACAAACAGGCACTGATAATGTGTGCATGTATGAATGTATTTATATTCCAATATGGTAGCGAAACAAATTCATTCCACGTTTCTTTCATTATTCCTAGCCGTTACTACAGGGAACGCGTCGTTCCTGCAGTCCGTCGTGTACTGGAACGTGACACGACAACAACAACACGACCAAAACCATGCCTGAATATCCTTCCTTCCTGACCCTGGGCCTCAGTCTGGCCCTGATCATGGCTGATGCAACACATGAAAAAGATGAAATTATGAATCATATTGAAAGATGGGAAAACTCGCTGTTATAATTACTTTGTTAAAACGGTGAACATGTAAATAAATATATAAATAGTAAATGAATAAATAAATAAGAACGATTTCATTAATTTAAGCAGCCATTCTAATGAAAAATATACAGTTGAGGAATTACATGATTAGGGGGTTATAATCGTCATTAGTTAATTGACTACAAAAGAGCTTAAGGTGTGTGTGTGTGTGTGTGTGTGTGTGTGTGTGTGTGTAGTGAGGCATGCTGGGTGTCACGTGTTTCCATCCAGGAGGGAAACAAATACAGTGAAGAACGTGAGGTTCTGGCGTGTCCAGAGTCAGCCTGGTAATGATGGTGGGGTCTGCAGGCTACATGCAACTTGGTCCCATTATATATATATATATATATATATATATATATATATATATATGTGTGTGTGTGTGTGTGTGTGTGTGTGTGTGTGTGTCTACCGCACAGTAAATTCCACCCCCCACCCCCAATGCAACAGTACATGTGTATCCGTAGCAGAGCAAGGGACAGAACCCCACCCACCAGGTGGCCGAGGTCCCACCGTCGCTTACGTCACAAAGGAGTAACAACAACAGCCACAAGGACACACACACACACACACACACACACACACACACACACACACACACACACACACACACTGAGGGAAAACCTGGTGTGGTTTGGTACTAACACCACCACCACCCTGTGGGGCTGGACTGAGCCAGCTGCTTGTGTCTGTTGCTGGGGTCGGCCTCCCATACCTACTCACTCTCTATTCCCCTTCCTGCGTCCAACTCTCTCTCTCTCTCTCTCTCTCTCTCTCTCTCTCTCTCTCTCTCTCTCTCTCTCTCTCTCTCTCTCTCTCTCTCTCTCTCTCCATTTATCTATCTATCTATCTAATAATCATGTCAGATACTAACAGAGGTTAAAGGATATACAGTCGCCACCATGTGTAGGTGACATAACAGTTTGTAGAATGAGGCAACATATAAACTGACGTGATGGAAGTAATCGAAGAAGATTCTGTACAAATAAGTTATGGAATGATTAGCAATATAATGGTGACGCCTTACATGGATTAAACTGGGGGAAAAAATCTAGACGTCTCCATGTGACGAAAAGGTGGAACTTGAGGACCAAAGTGAATATGAATTGTATTACTGAGTCAGATGATGAGACGTGTGATAATGAGAACAGGCGCAACGAGAGTTACGTACCCCATGTTGAAATCCTTGATGTATATACTGATAATTTATCACGAATACATAGAACATAACTCAGCTACTACTGTGTCATATGATCATCAACCAAGCCAAAACCTTAAGCTGGAGAGAATTCAGAAACAAGTTTCATCTGAGAGAATTGAACCTTGAACTACAACAGGAGACTGAAATAATATTAACTGTATTCGCGCAGGTTAGGAAGAATAGGAACAAAACAGTGTGTTTACCCCTTAGATACTTCACAACTGGGGACAAAGTAACCGATATATAAGAATTCCACACAACATACCACAAAACTCACACACAAATTTCTCAGAGAGCCAGACAAGAGAGATGGACAGACTATTCTATGCTCTGCATAACGGGACGAAGGAGTATGTGAGGAATGGGGAATGGCGCCTACGGAAAATTGGAAACATTGTCTCAAAACAGTTGCAGATGAACCTGTGACACACGGACGGATCTGCCATAATTGTGGTGATGGTGGTTGGTCGGTCCGTGGTATTGTCTGTTCTACCCTACCCTGACCACGGTCCCACCCTGGCCACAACACCTGCTGCTGGCCTGGCCACAACACCTGCTGCTGGCCTGGCCACACAGTAACAGCAGCTGACGTAAACACAGCCTCACCCTGGCCACGCCTTCCTCCCATTTGCCTTCATCATCAGTGTCACTCACCACCTGACCTTGAGAGTTACTGACTCATCCACCCACATCCACCTCCACCTACGACTCCACCCGACCCCTCCACCTCCACTCTCCCCCCTTCACCTGTATCATCTCACCCCCCCCCCCTTTCTTTCATTCAGCATAACACCTGTGGTTCACATCAGAAGTATCACCCAGTCCTACTCCAACAGTCTCCGTGTTGATGACACTGGCTATTTTCATCTCTCTCTTTCTAACTCTCCATCTCTCACTTCTCTCTCCCTACCCTCGCCCTTCAACTCTCTTTCATCTCTCCCCTCCTCACCCTTTTTACCTCCCTGTCACCCTTCCTCCTCTAACTCCCTCCTTCAGAACAAAAGTTCCAGTGAGGACGATCGGTCCCCTCTCTCAAGCGAGAAGACTCAGGGGAGCCTTGCCCTTGATGGCTGCGAGAGAGAGAGAGAGAGAGAGAGAGAGAGAGAGAGAGAGAGAGAGAGAGAGAGAGAGAGAGAGAGAGAGAGAGAGAGAGAGAGAGAGCCAGTTTCACGTTACCCACCGAGAGCGTCACCCTGCGTGAAATACAGCTGATTCGCACGTCTTCAAACGCCCATCAACATTCCCCAGACACCCTCTCCATCCCTCCCCTGAGGCCCAGCCATCTCCATTACAACCCTCTTATCCCTCTCTCTTTTTCCTTCCCTCTTTTTATTACCTCTTTTTTTTTCCCCTTCTGCGGCACTATCCTGTCTTCTTCTCTTGCGATGGGAGATGAGAAGCCTTCTGCTGCACTATCCTGTCTCCATCTATAGTTTACTGCTTTTCAGCAGATAACCTTTAAGACCATTTTGGTTTTCTGTAATGTGGTTTTCCCATGTGCTCCCCAATCCTTCCTTTAACCTCCTTAATGACAATAAGATGTGAGGGCGACTCATCCACAAACAAAATAAGAGACAGTAGTGTCAAGTTACATCTTCCTTTCCACTAATAAGACAAAGTGGTAAAATGCATCTTCATCCATTTCTTCTCCAGAGTATATTTCACATCATCAACACTTGTCCTCACGAACATCAAAACTTGTTCCTGTCATAATAACAAATTCTTTTTCCACACAATATTAGATAAAGTTCATCCTGTGATTGACAGAGCGTTTTGCTTTTTATTTCTAGGCGATACAGCCGAGCAAGACCGACCACTGTCATCTGTACTTTTCAGTACCACACTTGGCGTCCACGATACACAACACCATCATATATTTATCATATTCTGATCAGCATCACAAAGTGAAGGTCACCAATGGTATGTCCTCCGCTACGTATTTCATGACTGACTTCTCGTCGAAGACGAGAAACATCAAGATCATGAAATGATTATGATCTTTCCTTCTTTCGTGGTGATCTCACTTACCACATACCACCACAAACAGCTTCTGAAGCCATGCGCTGTGGTTAAGTGTGAGGGATCGATTTTCTTAAACATAGTTAAACTCGATCATGTCAACAGCTGGAGACTGTTGTGAACAGGTGCAGTCATCACTACCCTGACGTCACGCTGGGAACACATGTTACTGTCAACAGATGGCGGACAGGTCATTGTGACGTCACGCTGGGAACACGTGTTGTGGTTGTAAACTAACTAAACCTGTTTCCTGTAAAAGAGCTCAAGTGCTTCAGGCAGCAAGGGCGATATTACCAACTACTGCACAATTATACTTGGCAGATCAGTGGAACAATGCGAGACGACATATGCAGATGATGCTAAACTTAGTTCAACACCAGAATCGTATATATATTAAGCATTGTAAAGTTAGGCAGACTTAGGTAAAACCTTATGGTTCTGGTTGGGTAATACCCACTCCCCCCCTGAGCCCACACTGCAGCAGAAGTTGGTTCTCGTTCAGGAGATAGTTTACATCTGATGACCGATGTGTTCCCCACCTCATACAACGTCCTGGGTCAAGCTGACGATGGTGGCAGGTCCCTCACCCAACCTGACTGTCCCCTCAGCGTGACTGATTCTGTTTGTATTGTCGTCGATCAACAATGTTTGATGGTAGGGCGAGGGTCTAGTGCCGTCACCCGCCACAGGCAAGGTATTACTCATAGTCTCAAGTTATTGGTAAAGTCCCTATCTCAATTTTCTCCTCCCTTTCACTATCTCTCCCTTTCCCTTGATATTCATCTAACTATCCATCTTCACCTTCCATCTCACAATCCATCCTCCGTTTCCTCTTCTCATTTCTTCCCTTTCTTCTTCCTATCACATCCTCCTTCTGTATTACAGAACTTCTTTCATTCAATCGTCTTCAACATTCCATTCTCACTTTTGAAAACACCAGCATCACATCTCTTATACCTTACCACACTCCTGTCGCTCTCTTACCGTATTCCTCCTACCACACTCCTACCACACTCCTTCTACCCTCACTGTCTTCCCACAACCCCACACCTCGTCATGCCCACCACGTCTTCCCACAAGACCCAAATCCTCAGCTCGTCACCTTCCTAGTCTCCATTTGATCCCACATCGCCAGAAATTTCGACAATCCGGTCAAAGCGACGTCCATTTCCACATCATAATCATGCTCTTTTCCGTCTCGCTGATTCCACATATCTTGGAACAGCTCTTACAACTTCCGCAGGGCCGTCTACACTCCCTTAATAATGTGACAGAACAGATCAAACACGAAAGATATTCATTTTTCTGTTTTTGGTATAAATATATTCTTAAGAAAGCCCTCTGTCTTAGTCTCCCACACTACTTTAACCTGTCTAAGGTCACCATTTTGAATGTTGACAGTGTTCAAAACCTACAATATCAATACATCATAGCTGCCACATGAATGCTATGGTGTTTTAAGGGAAGTATGGCTTCAAAATGTTAAAAATCAGTCCTTGTGTCGTGAAAATATTTTGTGACCATTAATGGATCGTAATCTATACCATCTTAACACTTGAAGTTTCTGAAAATCCTAACACGGTTTGCATACATAAACAGGCAGGCGAGTAATGCCCAGAAACCTAATCACTCAGCTTATCTACACACAACAGTTAGACAGGTATAATGGTGGGTATTGTGTATGATAATAAGTAGAGCACCTCACTGAACCTAGAGCTGGACAAGAGCCATCATGACTTCGTGTGTGTGTGTGTGTGTGTGTGTGTGTGTGTGTGTGTGTGTTTTAGCAACGTGTGTCAATAGGTTAGCGGGTGTAGGAGCGTGCTTGCCTGCTAGTTCATCTGTGTTTGTGGGTACATTTGACCGATGTGGCCAGACTCGGGCCACGGTCGGAAGGGGAGCACCTCATTCTGACTTAGATACCTCATTACGGGGTCACTTATCCCTAACCTCTCTCTCTCTCTCTCTCTCTCTCTCTCTCTCTCTCTCTCTCTCTCTCTCTCTCTCTCTCTCTCTCTCTCTCTCAACACTTCATTCTCCTGTTCCATCAACACCGTAATCCTCTCACCTCCCAGAAATAGGTAGGTCTAGTGCTCACCGCCCAGCTGCGCCTGCCTGAAGGATGACACTGCGCTCCCCTGCAAATACGAAAGCGCAGTCACTGTGTCCATACGTGTCCAGGTGCGCGTGACGTCTCCCTGAGCTGCGCAGGTGTCTCGACATGCAACTATGATGTGGCGATAATTCCCGTAATATCTACTGGAATGCGGGGTTCTCGTACCACCTGGGAAACTGTGCCCACCTTCCCTATGGAGTCCACCCACGGTGCGCAGTTCTCTCTTTTACTTTAACTTGTCAATTCATCAACAATCTACAGGTAGGTCAGCTACTCTACGACTTCAATAAATTGCGCATCTTTACTCCTAAAACCGAACGAAATCATCAGCAGTACTCCAAGCTCTCACCAAAGTGCCCATCTCGTATCTTACGCCTACCCAACTGCGCTCAATATCTTCGTTAGATAGCTGTAATGACCGGCGCAGCAACTGTACATATTGAACTGCATCTGCGCAGCGAGTGAGCCAGGACAGCAATAAAGTTGAGTCAGAACAGTCATTAGGGGGCCCCGGCATCCCTCTCTCTCTCTCTCTCTCTCTCTCTCTCTCTCTCTCTCTCTCTCTCTCTCTCTCTCTCTCTCTCTCTCTCTCTCTCTCTCACACACACACACACACACACAAACTCGTGTTCCAGAGAGAGAGAGAGAGAGAGATTGTAAGACCATCATGGAACATATCGAAAGTACAAGAGACAAAATACCTCCTGTTCCTGTATCTCTCATGTCTCATTTCCCCACTATCAAGACGTGACGGGAACAAGAGAAAGAAACAAAATCTTGCAAGAACCTGTTCCACACAGGTCTGACCTGACAACACCACTCACCACCCAACACACACACACACACACACACACACACACACACACACACACACACGTACACACAGACCGTAATTACCCGAAACATATCCTCATATAAAGGATCCAAGTCAGGGGTTGCAAACAGATGAGTCGGTTCGTTACTTGAGACTTAGGTCTATCGAGTGCCAGGGTGTCACTATAGACATCAACATTAAGTTGGAATCACCAAACAAAATATCCTGAACACCTTCTTCTGATGCTGAAATGGCGCTCAGGCTACACACACACACACACACACACACACTCATTGCACATAACGAACATCTTACAGTGATTCAACATTGTTCTTACGTATTAATTATGAGTATGTCATGTTCAGTAAGATAAGAGAGCGTCAGTACGAGAGGTTATGTACAACCCACGTTTAGTTTTGTCGTCTGCAAAACCCATATTCTTTTTTAACACCTGCCATCCACAATGTGAACCGGAATCATCATCCCCTGAGTGCCTTTTGCATCGAGGTTGCAATTAACAGAGGATAAAAATGCAGCTTTGGCAACTTCCGCTCACGAACGCAACATCGTGAAGTAAGGCATGACGACATACGTAGTGGTGATGACGCTGACATCTGCTGCCTGACTGATGTTTGATATTCGTTGTTGGCAAGTTACTCCAGGATCTACATCAGGGTTATCTTGCCCTTTACTAATTAAATTCTATCCACACAACAGCAAAAACCATGAATTCTACACACCAACACTCCATTTTTGCCTGGTACCTGCGCAAATATATGAAATTCAAGGCCATACTTAATTATTACAAACATATATATATATATATATATATATATATATATATATATATATATATATATATATATATATATATATATATATATATATATATTCCACCTGTTTAAAGGCAACTTTAAACCTCACGCTTCTGTCACATGTTTACCTGTACTGTGACTTGGTGTGACAGACTTCAAGATGGAACGATACTGAACGAAAGAATGAATAAACAAAAGATATACCAAAATCATTCAAAATTATGAGAACTTGATGACGCAGTTTCTCACTCACAATCATGAGTACCCAAACCTCTCCAGGAAATGTGAGAATGTTGTATTGTTGTCAGCACTCAAGACCAGAACAAGACCAGTCTTCAATACACGCACCTGTGTCACATCCTATCCCGTCACAACACACGCACCTGTGTTACACCCTACCCCGTCACAACACACGCACCTGTGTCACACCCTACCTCGTCACAACACACGCACCTGTGTTACACCCTACCTCGTCACAACACACGCACCTGTGTTACACCCTACCCCGTCACAACACACGCACCTGTGTCACACCCTACCCCGTCACAACACACACACCTGTGTTACACCCTACCCCGTCACAACACACGCACACCAGTGTTACACCCTACCCCGTCACAACACACGCACCTGTGTCACACCCTACCCCGTCACAACACACGCACCTGTGTTACACCCTACCCCGTCACAACACACGCACACCTGTGTTACACCCTACCCCGTCACAACACACGCACCTGTGTTACACCTTACCCCGTCACAACACACGCACCTGTGTTACACCCTACTCCGTCACAACACACGCACCTGTGTTACACCCTACTCCGTCACAACACACGCACACCTGTGGTACACCCTACCCCGTCACAGACATGATTACCTTAGCCTACAAATGTGAATTACATCAAGGCTTCATAGTAAACAAGTGTTGAGCATTATCATACAGAGAGGAACTGTTGCCCAGGTGAGGTTTGAGAATGTCGATGTTCTAACTACTTGAACCGAACAATCATCATTATCAGGTAAACAAAGACTTTAACAATTGAATAACTAAAAAAAAAAAAGGGTAATCGACCTTTGACAAATGATCAAATTTGTGAACATAAAAGTAATTTTCTTATAAACTGTTGAATGAGGCAGTTTGATGAAGGAAGAGCCAATCATAAGTCTTTCACAAGAGCGTAATTCACCAATCAGAAGTGAGAGACGTGAGGGAACATGGCGAACATGACCCGGAAACATGAACAGGATCTGTAGCGATGATTCCCACTGACGAAGATGACGATGATGATGATGATGACGATGATGGTAGTGATGTCTTACGAATAGTCTGCCGCTCCTCACCTTCCTATCTCCCTTCTTCCTCAACAGTGTCTGTCTACCAGTAAGGGGAAGGTCTATCACCAGGTGGCACTTTTATTTACACAGTGGTGCGCCTCAGTCCACACCTTGATATGGCCACCTAACACACACACACACACACACACACACACACACACACACACACACACACAGTTTAAGAGCCGGAGTAAAGCGAATGTAAAACTCTCTCGTCATAACAAACACACAATAATCACACCCCCGTGGGACCCCTGCCAGTATGAACTCTCTCCATACTGAACACACAAGTAGTTACATCCTGATTACTTTATTTTTCGTATCATCAGAGCTGGGATCATCACAATAACGTTCTCACACAAATGAATTTTTGTTTCACTTTGGCACAAATTGCTAAAAAATAATTCCAGTTTTATCCCAGGGAAAAAATAACGGAGAAAGAAGGTCGTTTACCAGTATGGTAATTGGCGCTCTCTCTCTCTCTCTCTCTCTCTCTCTCTCTCTCTCTCTCTCTCTCTCTCTCTCTCTCTCTCTCTCTCTCTCTCTCTCTCTCTCTCGGCACATACACACAGCTCAACTACCCGTACCACTGCAGATCGCTCTCACATCCCTCCCTGCACAACGCAACACTCGCCACATGTCACTAAGACAGCCAGTAAACACCCGGGTGTCATCTTTAGCCAGGGGGAGGTGGCGTTCTCTCCCACACGGGAACCTAAGCAAGTCGCTGCCAGCCAGACAAGATACCACCACCAGGCAACTTTCTAAACACGTCTACACGGTCAGCCACAACTCCCCCCCAGCGATGCACACGCATCACAATGTGCCAACCCTCTTGCCACACACCACCCGAGACACTATACGCCACTCTGGAGGCTGAGGGATACAACCAGACGAACACACAACATGAGCAGCGATCGAGGAGAAGGAGCGACATCAGCTGATCTGGTCGTTTCCCAGTGTAACACATGTAGCGCCCAGTCTGTCAGCTGACTCAGCAAAACAAAGCAAGTGTCTAATGGCGATTTTATTTACTAATAACTAACATACCAATAATTCTACGTGAAAGTCAGTGACTTATTAATGATTTCTTAAATTTTTGAGCAACTGTGGTTTAGTTGTTCAAATTATCATCAAAAGACAATCATCACGTGAGCAGCTGCCGATATTACTGTGGAAATACGTGGGGAAAATAACAGTTGCAGGATTTTCTTGATAGTGATGACAACCCTGCCTCTGATAGTGATGACAACCCTGCCTCTGATAGTGATGACAACCCTGCCTCTGATAGTGATGGCAACCCTGCCTCTGATAGTGATGACAACCCTGCCTCTGATAGTGATGACAACCCTGCCTCTGATAGTGATGACAACCCTGCCTCTGATAGTGATGACAACCCTGCCTCTGATAGTGATGACAACCCTGCCTCTGATAGTGATGACAACCCTGCCTCTGATAGTGATGACAACCCTGCCTCTTAATGAGGAAGTAATGTTGCAGTAAAACACGAGCCACGGGCCAACCCCAGACCTGCCGCCTTTCCCACAACATCTGTGGGACTCAGAGAGAGAGAGAGAGAGAGAGAGAGAGAGAGAGAGAGAGAGAGAGAGAGAGAGAAGGAGGGAGGGAGGGAGGCGTCTGGTGGGTGGTGTGACTAAGACGAGGGAGGTAACACGCGAGCAGACAACTCCCAGAACACAAGCTAATATATATAACCTGCAAGACAGAAACCTTGAGAGAGAGAGAGAGAGAGAGAGAGAGAGAGAGAGAGAGAGAGAGAGAGAGAGAGAGAGAGAGAGAGAGAGAGAATGTGGAGAAGAAAATGAGGAATTAGGAACAGATATTCTAACCTGTTTATTCTCTGAACGTTGTCGAGAAGACAGAAGACACAGACCTGCCACATGTACGACAGGTAACACGGCTCAGTTATGATGATCCTGCAGGCTATACAGAGCCATACATAACGTCAGGACATCACATCATTACGACTTCGTCAGTCATGCAAGTTTTAAAATGTTATCGTAACGATGAAACACAACAAACAGTTATCCAAATAGCGACAGGAAAGAAACTGAAACAGATCTTGATGGCAAAATATTACAGCTATAAATATATATTGATATCATAACTCACGTTACTACTGGTAGTTCTCCTACTGATGTTATCACCCATATTGATCCTCTGAACTGATGTTATCACCCATATTGATCCTCTGAACTGATGTTATCTCCCATCCTTGTCCTCCATATTGATGACGGCTCCTACATCACCCTCCTACTGGTGATATATCCCATAATCCTTCTCCTGTGATGAGATTTCTCGCACGGAGGAGAAACCTGGTGAAAACATGCACAGCTTCCCACTCCAAGATGTGGTCGTGACACTAGGTGACGTAACACAAGTAACACACACACGGTCGAGCAGAGAATGTTGAATGTGAGGAGGTGGTTCATGTTGATAATGACTGTGGTCGTGTGTGGTCGTGTGTGTGTGTGTGTGTGTGTGTGTGTGTGTGTGTGTGTGTGTGTGTTTGTACCTCTGTTTGCCCAGCTCTCGTACATGTTTACACATACTACGTGTGTTCTACGAGCATGAGTAAGTGTGTGTGTCGAGTAAAGCGGTTATTTCCGGGTTACATGTCCGACGTACGGTACAGTGATCCAGCCGGGGACCTGACGCCTCCAGAACCCGGGAAAAAATAGCGAACGATCAAACGTTGAGAAGGACGAGATCAGCTACTTATTTCCCTCTTCAGGATGACACTTCGACCCTTGAGTGACGATACGACACTTGGGTACGATAGCCGGTCGTACTCAAGGGTCGTACAATCTTGGTACATCATCATCATCATACATTCAATACGTCCAGCAATACAGATACATTAAGCACCTCTCTCTCTCTCTCTCTCTCTCTCTCTCTCTCTCTCTCTCTCTCTCTCTCTCTCTCTCTCTCTCTCTCTCCACGCGTCTGGCACAAAATTCTTCTCTTCCTCACAACAGTAAAACATCACATCATTTAGACACTCACGATTACTGTGTATTATCGTCTAAGTCGCCTCGCAGCCGTGAGAGGATCCACAACCTGAGTGTCTGACATGTTTCCTCACGACGCATGAAGGGGTCGCTGGTCTCCACATACTGTACAGTCCAACACTCACACACACGAGGGATTCCCTCTGCAAACTCTGCCAACGTCTCTGACAACCCAACACAAACATCAAGTTATTCACAAAAATCCTCTCATACAAAAGTCATGAATATTCACTAAATCATTTGCATAATATTCTGATGGTTAACGACTCGTGTCGTAAAGAAGTTAACTGTCCTTCGTGAACATTCGTGACATGACGTCACGGTTGCCCACGCGTCCAGTATTAAGGTCAACCTCAGATCGTCTGTGGTCAAGATGGCGAATCGTACAAGCGAACTCAGCCACCAAGACGCACGCAAGGGGCACCAGCACTTCCCTCACCTGCTTGATGGTGCACCGCACACGGTACCTGACACACACACACACACACACACACACACACACACACACAGGTCCTGTATACCCCATTATCATATTCAGCAGCAGATATGAGAGATAAGTAACAGGGCAAACAATGTTAACACGACAGACTGTTCATTGCTCATAAAGTAAGCTCACAGCTCGCAAGGAAGGTTCATATTTCACAAGGTAAGCTTACAAGATAGCCTAACAGCTCACAAGGAAGGTTCACAGCTCACAAGGAAGGTTCACATTTGTTCAGTTCCGTTGTATGCAAACCGCAGACTTTAACAACTGAGTAAGAAAAAGTAAACACCACAGCGACTCACATGTCGTTTTCTAACTCACTGTTCAACCCAGCTAATTCTGTCTCCCCCGGCCCCCCTACCCCCTCCTACCACCATCTGCGTCACTTCAATCAGCGACACAAACAGATCGAACAAATATTACATTTCAGGCTCCAAATTTTCAGTGATAAGATTACGTTTATAATGTTACCAGTCTGCAGGAGAGGTTAACCCAGGTTGGTCGTGACACAACCCATTATCATTCACGGCTCCAGGATAATGTATAGACGACACAACCTGACGATAACTCTTAACACAGGAAAAAAAAAAAGGCCCAAGAATATTTATAAACGTACACATAAACTGCGTCTTGAGGGTAGTCACACACACACACACACACACACACACACACACACACACACACACACACACACACACAAAGGCTGAGGCCTGAAAACTGCAGACATCTCCCCATACTGTACAAAGATATTTACAAATATCTTTACAAACACAATGTGACAAAACACAGTAAAAAATACTATACAACTTGCAAACATCAGGAGAAGCTGTGATCACAATCAGGGCCACACATACTCCACTGCTTCCACAACACATTTGTTTGCCTCTGTAACAAGATCTACAAAACAAAGGTGACCATTTCACAGGTTCAACAACCCAGACTGAGATATATACAATCACAAGTCCAGTCACACCTCACCAAACCTCATGTTCTAAATTATTCCTGGAAATAGAAAAAGAGTAAATAATTATGAAGTAAATGCGAGAGGGTTGGGGGGGGAGGGGATGACCTTAACTTTCACCAGCCTGATAAACGAACGCTGCTTCTAGGAGCAGCCCCGGCAGAGGTCATGTCATCATGTCGAAACTAATGAACTCACTCAGGGTCACCAGTGGCTTGGGATCTCTCCTGCATGACTGACAATTTCAGTGTCGAGTCTCCTTTGTGTGACCCAACAATATCCTCCAGTGGAGTTCCTGCTCTGCAGTTCATACATTTACCTGATGTGGTGTTTCTCCTCTGTAAATCCATTAATTGTTTAATGTGGTGTGAACCTTGAAAAACATATTGGTGAGGCGGTTTCCCCGTGAGAATCCAAGATTACTTTAATGTGGTGTTTCCCCTGTGTGATTCCAAGACTTCTTTATGATGTGTTTCCCCTTGTGAATCCAAGGTTTCAATGATAAGTTTCTCCTGTGTAGATCCAAGACTTCTTAATGTAGCGTTTGGAATGTATACCCAAGGCTTCTTAATGTGGTATTTCCCCTGTGTGATTCCACGACTTCTTAATGTGGTGTTTTCCCTGTGTGACTCCACGACTTCTCATTGTGGTCTTTTCTCTACGTAAAACCAAAATTCTTTATGTGATGTTTCTCCTGTGGTGCTGCCCCTGTGTAAATCAAAGATTTCTTAATGAGGCGTTTCCCATTGTGAATCCATGACTTGTGTGGAGTTTCACGTGTGTAAATCAAAACATTAATGTGGTGTTTCCCTTGTATGAATCCACATCTTCGTAATGAGGTGTTTCCCTTGTGTGAATCAAGGCCTCTTGATGTGGTGTTTCCCCTGTGTGAATCCATACCTTCTCAATGTGGTTTCCCCTGTGTGAATCAAAACCTTCTTAATATGGTGATTCCCTTGTGTGAATCCAAGCCTTCTTAATGTAGTGTTTCCCCTGTGTGAGTGCAAGCCTTCTTAATGTGGTGATTCTCCTGTGGGAATCCAATTCTTCTTTATGTGGCGTTTCCCTCGTGTGAATCAAGACTTCTTAATATGGTGATTTCCCTGTGTGAATCTAAACCTTCTTAATATGGTGATTCCCTTATGTGAATCCAAGACTTCTTAATGTGGTGTTCCCCTTGTGTGAATCCAATTCGTCTTAGTGTAGTGTTTCCCCCGTGTGAATCCAAGCCTTCTTAATGTGGTGATTCTCCTGTGTGAATCCAAGCCTTCTTAATGTAGTGTTTCCCCCGTGTGAATCCAAGCCTTCTTAATGTGGTGATTCTCCCGTGTGAATCCAAGCCTTCTTAATGTAGTGTTTCCCCTGTGTGAATCCAAGCCTTCTTAATGTAGTGTTTCCCCTGTGTGAGTGCAAGCCTTCTTAATGTGGTGATTCTCCCGTGTGAATCCAATTCTTCTTTATGTGGTGTTTCCCTTGTGTGAATCAAGACTTCTTAACATCGTGATTCCCCTGTATGAATCCAAGCCTTCTTAATGTAGTGTTTCCCTGTGTGAGTGCAAGCCTTCTTAATATGGTGATTCTCCTGTGTGAATCCAATTCTTCTTTATGTGGTGTTTCCCTTGTATGAATCAAGACTTCTTAATATGGTGATTCCCCTGTACGAATCCAAGCCTTCTTAATGTGGTGATTCCCCTGTGTGAGTGCAAGCCTTTCTTAATATGGTGATTCCCCTGTGTGAATCCAAGCCTTCTTAATGTAGTGTTTCCCCTGTGTGAGTGCAAGCTCTTCTTAATATGGTGATTCCCCTGTACGAATCCAAGCCTTCTTAATGTAGGTGTTTCCCTGTGTGAGTGCAAGCTTTCTTAATGTGGTGATTCCCCAGTGTGCATCAAGCTTCTTAATGTAGTGTTCCCCTGTCGTGAATCCAAGCCTTCTTAATGTGGCGATTCCCCTTCAAGCCTTCTTAATGTGGTGATTCCCCTGTGTGAGTGCAAGCTTTCTTAATATGGTGATTCCCCTGTGTGAATCCAAGCCTTCTTAATGTAGTGTTTCCCCTGTGTGAGTGCAAGCTTTCTTAATATGGTGATTCCCCTGTACGAATCCAAGCCTTCTTAATGTAGTGTTTCCCCTGTGTGAGTGCAAGCTTTCTTAATGTGGTGATTCCCCAGTGTGAATCCAAGCCTTCTTAATGTAGTGTTTCCCCTGTGTGAATCCAAGCCTTCTTAATGTGGCGATTCCCCTGTGTGAATCCAAGCTTTCTTAATGTAGTGTTTCCCCGGTGTGAATCCAAGCTTTCTTAATGTGGTGATTCCCCTGTGTGAATCCAAGCTTTCTTAATGTAGTGTTTCCCCGGTGTGAATCCAAGCCTTCTTAATGTAGTGTTTCCCCGGTGTGAATCCAAGACTTCTTAATGTAGTGTTTCCCCTGTGTGAGTGCAAGCCTTCTTAATATGGTGATTCTCCTGTGTGAATCCAAGCCTTCTTAATGTAGTGTTTCCCCCGTGTGAATCCAAGCCTTCTTAATGTAGTGTTTCCCCCGTGTGAATCCAAGCCTTCTTAATGTAGTGTTTCCCCTGTGTGAATCCAAGCCTTCTTAATGTAGTGTTTCCCCTGTGTGAGTGCAAGCCTTCTTAATATGGTGATTCTCCTGTGTGAATCAAGACTTCTTAATGTCGTGATTCCCCTGTGTGAATCCAAGCCTTCTTAATGTAACGGTTTTCCTGTGTGAATCCAATTTTTCTTTCTGTAGTGTTTCCCTCGAGTGAATCAAGACTTCTTAATAAGATGTTTCTTCTGTGTAAGTCGAACAGCTACTTGATGTGTCTTTTCCCCTACGTGAATCTAACAACTATTTCATGTGGTGTTTCTCCTGTGTCAGTCCAATATCTATGAAATGAGGTGTTTCCCCAATCTGAGTGACAAATTTTTGATATGGTGCTTCACCTGTGTGGATCCCAGAACTTCTTGATATGGTGATTCTCCAGTATCAATCCCACAACTTCTTGATGTGCTGCTTACCCTGTGTGGATCACACAATCTCTAGATATGGCGCTTCCCTTGTATGAATCCCACAACCTACTGATATGGCGCTTCCCCTGTATGAATCCCACAACCTCCTGATATGGCGCTTCCCCTGTATGAATCCCACAACCTACTGATATGGTGCTTCCCTTGCGTGGATTACACGGCTTCTTAATATGGTGTTTCCCCTGTGTGGATCCAACGGCGATATGGTGCTTCCCCATAATATCAAAGGAGTAAAACACTACGTGTTTGGTATTTCTCCACTGATATTACAACACCCAAATGATATGGCGACTTTAACCTATACCATCCTAGGGTTTCGTGGCGGGGAATTTTCTCTGTGAAGCTCTTTGTTCTCATTTGCATGACGTTTATAGTTGGTTGGCCAGCTTTCAGCAAAGTTTTTGTTGTTGTTGAAGTTCACTCTACTAGAAAAAAATGGTGCCCCAGAAAAGTTATGTACACTTTCATGAAAAGTATGCTGAACAGTGATCATATATATATATATATATATATATATATATATATATATATATATATATATATATATATATATATATATATATATATATATATATATTACTTCTGCATCAGTAGCCTGAACTACTTAACAATTGAGGTGGTGTTATCTCAACCGTGTGTCCGTGTCTTCCAGCAACAATGAGTGATAAGGAGCAACACTTCCCCGTGTCTGTGGTGCTGGTAGTGACAGTGGTGAGCGAGGTGTCGGCTGCTGGCCTGGCTGGGCACGACGCGCACACTACCGCCCTCACAAGTGTGTCCCAGGTTTAGATGGCTGGCCTGAACCCTCCAACTGATGAATATCGACTCTCGTTATACTTATTCCTGTACCTCTAGTGTTCACACACGAAGCCAAGCCAAGAGCAATGGACTCGAGAAAGAAGCCTCTGTGGTCATGACGGCAACAGTTACAACACAGTCATGAAGGCAAGGAAATAAAAGACCTGTAACATCTGCTAAATCTGGCCAGCCAATCTCTAAGTGCCGTTACGTATTTCAGCTTAGTATCTGAGACTCAGGAGAAGTCTGTGTTGACCTTACCAAGTCTAGCATTATTTCTGAACGTCTCCTAGATGCTTACAAGTGAGGCTTCTCGTACTCAACCCTAGAAGTGGTTTCCAACATCAACTCTCGCATTTTCTTCCTAAAGCTTTTTTCTTGTGTGACTCTAGCAAAAGCAGGAGGAGGGGGAAGGGTGACTCGAGAAACAGCAGTAGGAACAGCAGAGGTGACTCAAGCAGCAGCAGCAGCAGCAGCAGGGGTTACCATCCACGTTACCCCGTACTCTATGTTTACCTACACTGTTTAACTTTCTCCCTGGTTGAGCGTCAATGCAACGAGCGGGATTAAGACCAGCTCGAACGGAAACACACCAGCCATTTTCGCTTTCTCCATACCTGATGAGCCAGCCATTCATTAAGTACTGCACATCGCGAGCATTGTAAGCTTCACAGACATCGCTTGTGATTGCCACGAGAATATTTCCCTGTCATTTACGTCAATTTCTTCTTTGTTTTCTTGAATCTGGATCGTTCCTCAAGGAACTGACATTTAATTAACCGCACGCTACCAGTTAGCCGCATGTTACCCCTTAACCGCACGCTACCAGTTAGCCGCACGCTACTCAATATCCAGAGCCAACCCGCTAACCACCTCAGCGGCTCCTGCTCTTTCCTTGACACCTCCTCCTCCTCCTCCCCGACACCCCGCCACTAACCTCATCACATCACCTACCACTCTCCTTCCCTTCATCCACATACATATTTCTCACAACCACATCCTACCACCACAACCAGTATCTCCCATCCCCAATAACATTACTACCACCACACCTTTCTACCACAACTCCACCATCTCATCCATTACCACCACCATCACCACCGCCTACGTCTCTCGCACTATACCACCGCCACCTTCCCTGAACACGATAACCTTCGAGCCTGAAAGGCACCGTCGACGGTCCCTCATCAAAGGCTCAGAGTCAGAGTCAGTCATATAAATCCCGGCAATAACCATTGAGGCAGGGAGGCCCTTTTGTGCAGTGGCCTTCGGGTCATAATAACTAGAGCTATTGAGACGATTTTACAGATATATGCCACCACCAGTAAGGCGCCCTCCTCCTGCCACTGAGAAAACCCGAGTATTTGTACACTGGGAACATTACCACATTGTGTTATCTTAATTCTGAGGACATACTACACTCCCTCTTTTTTTAACCCTCAGGGGCGCTTCAGTTTGTGTCAATTGCCTCAGGGTTACACTCTTTGTTGTCACACACACAACAGAAGACGCATGAGAAGAACTGTCTCCAGTTCACATATTTACAAGTTCACTTATCATCTCTTCATCTTGTTATGTTAAGTACAGGTTGCCCTTGTCAACTAATCTCTGCCACTTAGTGTTAAGGAAGTCATATGATAGTTACTATGTCCGTTCACAAGACCAGCTTGTCACCATTTTACTTTTACGGTTTAAGCTCTTCATTTTTTCACCTGTTCTGTAGCCTAGCTCTGACCTCGGCCCATACGTCCTCCCACAGACCATCAAGAGACCCCCCGAGGGAAGCCCTCAGGCGTCCAAGCCTAAGGGCTTCTACCTCAGGCATCTCCAGAGGAGCTTACGAAATCATTTTCTTCTGCTCATAACTACATCTGTTCTTCACTTTTACTTGTTCACCTGAGTACCTGTTCACCAAGCCATTCGCACGCCACCGCACTTGTTCACCTATTGACCTCTTCACCTATTTACTTCGTCATGGTACGAGAGGAGCACAGAGCAGCCGAAGTGGATGATGAACTGACTCGAGTACCTTCAATCAGGGATGTAGTTCCTGCTGGTCTAGGAGAAGTCTTGATAGTGACAGGGAAGAGACGGTGTGAGAGGAAGGAAGGAGAGGATATGAAGGAGGGAGAAGCAATGAAGAGACAGAAGAAGGAACGAGAAGTAGAGCAGAGTAGGACACGGCAGGGATAAAGATGCAGCTATTAGCAGGAAGAGTTGGGAAGAGGGAGTGATGCACAGAGCTGGTGTCAGGACAATATAGAACTGAGGAAGAAATAAAATATGATCACAGGGAGAGACATATACAGCGATACGTGACGGCCTCACGAGCTCTGTAAACAGAAAAATCTCTGCAAATCCAACAACAAAGAAAAGAATGACAACAACGCGGGAAGGGAAACACGAGGCGGAGCTGCCATGAATATTGGATATGAGAGACACCATGTTAGCAGGAGGTCAACACAACCTGAAATACAAGAAGAGAAACCACAGCAGCGGATGTTATTGCCTCATAACCTACATCACAGTTCAGAATAACACAATAAAGACAGTGATTTACGTCTTACTGATGCTGAACGTAAGCCCAGGAAAGGAAGAGCTAAGAAGCGGAAGGCAGAGCTCTGAGGGAAGGGGGGAGGGAGCTGGTGACCTCAAGGGAGGGGGAGCTGGAACACTGAGGGCAGGGGGAGGGGGAGCTGGAACACTGAGGGCAGGGGGAGGGGGAGAAAGCTGGTAAAGTGAGGGTCGCAGGAAGGAGAAAGAAGCATCTCAGGGGAGGGGAAGTTAGGGATGGGTAAAGGGAGAGAGAGACAGGAAGCCGAGGCTCTTATAGCAGGAGACGACCCACTCTCTCTCTCTCTCTAGTCTCCCCTTCAACTCTCGTTTTCTATGTGACCTAAGGATTATAGCTCAAGGTCACACAGATGACCGGGGGTCACAGACCTCCTGATAAAAACACGATATACACACCACTGGTACACATGATCCAGAACACACACACACACACACACACACACAGTGTAAACAGGTTTGGGAAAGAGGACGAAGAACCACAAAACAGTTCGCAGTTAAAGCCACACTGGGAGTCTTGAAGACACTTTTATTTCTCGCATTTATAACCTTAATGTAACCAAGTGCGAGGGGAATTACCGTGGGAACTGCCCCCCCCCCCCCCCCCCAGTGGGGTAGACAATAACAGCTGACGTCGTTCAGGTGTGTGTGTGGGGGGGGGAGGGTTTGTGTTGGCAAACTGGACTGGACAGTTAGAGGGCGTCGGCTGTGAGGAAACATAAAAACAGCTGTGAGATGTAACTGGCAATTTCAGTTGGACATTGTTAACAACCTGTGTACGGCGATGTGACCCCCTGAGATGGACGGTACGACCCACGTGCACAGTGATACGACTCTTGACCATGATGACCTCATTATCAAAGGTCAGGTCACCATCCAGAGCATCTTACCCAAGAGTCGTATAATCGTTATCTAGATTCAAACTATCATAGTCTTAAATACCACTGTTTGTGTCAACAAGAGGAACAAAAACAAAGATCTATCATGTAATACAAGACGAAAAATATGAACAAATGGACGAGAAAATAACCCAATCAGGTCTGATTATCCTCTCCCACCACAAACTGCCAGTCCAGGAAAATAACGGCGACTAGCTTAACGACCAAACCATGGTTTCCGGCTGACCAATCACTATCTCCCACCAATCAATCGCAGGACAGCGAGCGTCTCCCATTGGCCGACCCAAGGAGCCAAGTGTCCCACATTAAACTCAGGAAAAATCTTTCGCTTCACAGATGACGTCACGAACATGAGATCTTCCTATTGACCGATACAACTATTTTTCGTTACAGTTCCACGCTGTTGTGAAACTGTATGAGTGGAAAATCTTTGTACGTTACAGAAATTTGTTGTAGCCATAACGAAAAACGTCATACCTCCTCTTAGTATTAGCAAACGATCCCCATTTCTTTCACTGTAGATCAAACTACAGTTATCTACTCTTTCAACAAACTTACAGTGAATTACCCAGTGCCCCTTACAGTGCCGTCATGAAACGCAGATTCATACATCGTTTTCTACTGAACTTCTGATGTATATTTGTTTAACTTGAGACTTCTTCAATGCCATACATGTCCATTCCTTTTAAGTCATACCCACATTCATTCCTCATAATCATACTTATGTCCAGTCCTCTTAAACAACACTTATTTATCCCATGAAACAACAGGATTGAATATCCTTCCTTAGCAACCGAACTCACAAGACCAGCAACATGAGCATCAGAATCCTGTCCTCAACCCGACTCTGTGCACAGAATATAAACACCATCAAATACCTTCATTCCACACACGTCATCAAACTTCCGCTCATGATTCATCTTTTTCTCTCTCATTACCCCTCGGTCACCCGCCATTACCAAGAGTTAATGACCTAGTTAAGTGTAATTACCGTTAGTTACAAGCGACTGTAATGACACGAGTGTAATTTACAGCCCCAAACAATCAGAGAAGTCTACAATCAGGAGGGCTACGAGTCTACCTCATTATCTGACCATCCTACTTGCATGAAGGTTCGGTGCCAACCTGGCGCCTTTGTTAACGCCTGACTGCGATACTGGGATGATTCTGGGATACATGGTGCCACTTTGGGATACGGGATACAGGGTGTGAGTCCGGTATAAATGGGATGAGTGCGCGATACATGGGATGAATCTGGGATACACAAGATGAGCCTAGGTATACACAGGATGTGTTTAGTAACATGGCACGGGTTCGGGATACATGGGGTAAGTGTGGGATACATGGGATACGTGTGGGATACATAGGATAAGTGTGGGGTACATGGGATACGTGTGGTATACATGGGATACGTGTGGGATACATGGCGCAAACATTATCACTTACCAAGCTACTACGAGAGCCAAGTCTACCTAAGGAGTCAGGTCTACCTCACAGGTCAAATCTACCTCGAGAATCAAGACTCTTTCTCAAGGGTCAATACTCTACCTCAAGGGTCAATACTCTACCTCAAGGGTCAATACTCTACCTCAAGGGTCAATACTCTACCTCAAGGGTCAATACTCTACCTCAAGGGCTAATCTACTGGCCGTCTTGAGTGTCCTCTGTAACGTGCGTCGACTGACACCTTACAGTCTCATGTCATCAGAACTCTGTAAACTTTTCATCAGTTTTATCCCGTCTGGCTTGCAACACATCACCTTACGATTTACACTAATTAACGAGACGTTAATTGGTAAATAAAAAATGTTCAATGTACCCCCACTAAGTCCTTCATACACGAAGTATTCACTACACTGAATACAACAAACGCAGTTTACAATACAGTTGATACAATACTCATGCACACATGAGGGAGATTACTGCAATCTATTATTGCCGTAATAACTGCCCTGGGTAAAAAAAAAAAAAAAAAAAAGACATGTGGAACAGATCCTTCCATTGCTATCATGAATCTGTTTACCTCACAGCAGACGAACCAGACGCAACAGTTCAGAATATATCTCACCTTCTTGCGTCATACTCCTCAGTGTATACCTCAAAATCTAATCTGACATACCCGAAAATATATATCATATCAGTTATAGTATACCATATCACTGTAAAAGCAAACTATTTCTAAATATATATCACATTACAGCCGAAGATAAACTTCAAATTCATCCAATTAAATCTTCAACTCCACAACGAAACGTCCTTCAAAATAACCCCGACTGAAACTCTCCAAGCCACAGTTCTCAAGGCCAATTTTCCTCCACAAAGTAAAAATAGGAAAACTGACCAACTGGTGGAAATGGAATGTCACTTTCCGCTCCCCCAGCTATTTGGACAGACGTCAGTTTTCTGAAGTCCCCAAGTGACGTGGTGATGGGTCAGTGGTGGCTGGTGGCTTGACTTTGAGTCTTATGGAAATCTGGACTTGCCTTTGGGGTATAGTGTGGTGGGTCAAGTATGGCGCCTCTTTCTTAGCTTAACGGAAAGCCTCGCCACTGTCCCGTTTGGTTCAGACGAGGTCTGCCACCTCCCTGGCAGGGAAGATGAATATTCTGTTGTAGACTTTAAGGTCTTGGTGGCTTACCATCCGTCTTGAACGGTTTAGTGAGGCTTGGTGGCCCAAGCGCTCTCATAGCTTCCATCATGAGGGTCGGGGAGGCTTGTCTGGCTTCAGGGGAGGAGGAGGAGGAGTTCTTCTTGCGGTCATACCAAGATACCTGCGTCAGTTGAGGGACCCCGAGCTGGCTTCCTGGCTTGAGATGCCTCGGTGGCTTCGCATCCCTCGCGTCCGTCGACTGTGTTTCCTGGTAAAGTTGTCGAAGTTCTCCTTTAGGTAGACGCGTCCCAGCTTGGCTTTGGCTTGGCTCGGTTTACACGCGCTACCCTTGGCAACAGAGCTGATGAATTATATAGAGAGCGTCGCAAGCAGACAAAGAGAGGTTGACTGGCGTGTGGGAGGGCGTGGGGTACATGTGGCGTGTGTGGTAGGTGTGCGCGGCGCTTTTGGAATCGTGTGTTTGTATATGAGTGTGTGTGTGCTGGAGGGAGAGTCCCTTACCGACGACGTGTTAAGGGAGGGATATAGCGCGTGTTGGCGACGTGTGCCGCGCGTTGCAGGCGTGTAGAGCACAGGGGAAGCGAGCGGAGGGCGCGGTAAAGTCTGCAAGAAGTTCTGACGCCCGTAACAGGCGTGTAGTTTACGTTACATACGTGTATACCGCGAGTCGTCCGTAACTAGGGCGCGCGTGAGAGGTCATGGGTCGTTACGTGTGTGTGTGCTTGTTACGATACGTGCCGGGAGCATCCGGACACGACCCAAGGAAGCAATATGCCGTCTACGACAACTTTCTCAAGACGGACGATTATCTATAAACATAATTCAATGTCCCACATACACCGTTTTCTGTTCCGTGAGTCGTAATCCTTCTATTCGCCAAGAAAAACGAGTCCAGCAAGACACGTAGTGCGAGGAAGGATCATGGTTTTTCCCTGAACACTGACCAAAGAGACGCGAACAAGACAAGATCTATAACCTGTGACGTACGTATCACAACCTGGCTCCCGGACACCGTCTGTGATACGTGTGTCATACTATAACCCGAGATAGAAAACGGACAATGACAGATAGACATTCAAGGACGAAGGAGAAAATACCGTGCTTCACAGACAGAGTAAATTTCATCGTTGTCCTTGGTACAGATCTTGGTCCTTCGTGGTGTAGCGGTTAGCGTTACTGACTGTGACGCATTCACGGGCCGCCCAGGGTCGAGCATGGCATAAGTTCGAACCCTGGTTGCGGCAGTCGGTCCACAGTCAACCCAGCTGTTCATCCACCCCTGGGGGTTGGTTGACAAAACGGGTACCTGGTTCCGGATAAAGTATAAATATATATATATATATATATATATATATATATATATATATATATATAGCGTTAACGGGATGGCATTGATTAGAGCCTCAATTGCCTGCGCCGTCTCAGCTAACAAATACAAAGGTGTAAGAATATCAAGTGTAAGATAAAGGTGGAAGTTCTTGAGATCCTATGAATCTTTCTGTGTTCCATCAATTCACTTGCCTTACGGTCAAACATTGTACCATCTGATCACTGTATGATCACAGCGTGACCCTCAGGTAGAGAGGAACAAAGAGAATCAAAACAACCTCATCAACGAGGAGAAAATGCTTGCAAGGTGTCCATCCCCAGCACAGGCTGGTACAGGTTCCACTCTGATGCTTTTTCAGTCACAAGGGAAACGGAGCATGGAGGGTAGTGTGGTGTGGCCCGTGACCGACCCAGCCTGGCCCTCTGATGGTCTGCGCACGCCAGAGAATCAAACTGATCAGAACAAAGCTTCGAGGGTTTTATCATTCCTCAAATACTGACCTACTTCAGTCCGTCATGGATTATTCAGAGGAGGATGAATAATCCAGTGGATGATGACGAATCATCACTGGACGATGAATAATCCAGTGGATGATGACGAATTACCACTGGATGATGAATAATTCAGAATATGATGAATGATCCAGTGGATAACGAATGAATAATCATCCAGTGGATGATGAAGGATGAATGATCCAGTGGATGACGAATGATCCAGTGAACGAAGAAGGATGAATGGTCCAGTAAACGAAGATAGAAGGTGCGGTGAAAGAAAGGGAGAGGAGAAAATGGGAGGCATGCCAAGGTGGTGAAACAAAATCAATAGTGGAGAGGAAACAGAAAAGGTGAGGAATGACACAGAGGGATGGTTGAGGGGCTGGGCAACAGGCAGGACGTGCACGTAGGTCAGGGTATGGTGTTGAAAGGTGGGAGGGGAGACATGGTGTTGGGAGGAGGATGAAAGAATGTGGGGAGAAAAACATGGATTTTGGGAGGAAATTGACGGATGTGGAGAGGGGGGGATGAAATGATGTAAGGAAGGAAGACCAAATACCTGTTCACGGAGACGTGAGGGGGTCTGAGATGGGGGGGATGACATCAGAGGGAAGAGAGAAAAGTAGCTGATAAGGAGATGGATAGATAGGAAGAGATGGGAGAGAGAGAGAGAGAGAGAGAGAGAGAGAGAGAGAGAGAGAGAGAGAGAGAGAGAGAGAGAGAGTCTGTCTATGACCTATGTGTACCCAGGACGAGAGAAGGAGAGAAGGTAGGAGTAACTGAGCATCCTGGGAAGGAGTCTACCTGCTGGCCACACCACGACCAATATCGTCACATATTTCTTCCTCGAACAAAAGCTTGGCCAGGCAGCCAGGAGGGATACAACCCATCCATAGAAGCAGCTTTATGGCAACAGGTGGAGTGGTGGTCGGCGTGAGGTGGTATTTGAGTGGTGCAGGCTGGGGGAGGCGAGTGGTACTACACGCCAGGGTAAGTGGTTGGCACCGGGTGCTGAGGCAGATGAGCGATACAAGTGATGGGTAGAGGAGGCAGTAATGGACGAGTGTTTTTGAAGTGTTACAGACTCATTAAGTAAGGGGTAGTGGGAGTTTACCAAAGGGGGAAAGTGGTGAGTAACACATGGGTAAGTTGAGTGTGATGGAAGTTGTAAACAAGACTTAACTGGAGAGGTACTGAAAGGGTGAGGTAGTAGATGTTGAAAGGGGCTTAAGTAGGGGGTGAGTATGGGGTAATTGGCGAGGAAAGAATAGGTTACCCATGCAAGCTGTGGCGGGGCGGGGCACTCAGCAGTGCTGCAACAAGCAAATGGTAACACTGTAGAAGATGAGGCAGGTGTTCGTCCTGACACAAGTCAGAAGACAGACCACAAATATCGCTACAGTTACGCTCTTGTAACCTTTACCCAATTCCATCAAAGGTGGAATATCCTTTTAAGTAAAGTGAATAACATTCAGTCCTTCGTACCATCCGAAGCCTATTACCATGGCAAACACTGGCAGAAAAATTGGGTTACATTGGTGCAAAAAAAAAGAAAAACACGTGACCTTTTTTCCCGCGCTGTGTTTTACACAGTTGAGAATAATGACACGCCAGCAACTTTTTCCACCACTTGACTGGGAAATAACACACAGCTTCCGGTGTATCATGCAACTGTAGCAACAGCTGTAATGCATCATCTCTCGTGATGAAATTCATATTCATTGATTAACTTCTTCAGTACGACAGTACGATCCTTGAACACGACCGTACGACCCTTAAACACGACGCAGCGCTCCTTTAGCTCAACTCTTAAGCAAGAAGGTATGACCTGATGATGTGATGACGTAGCCTTTGACCTGACCTTAAGGGGTCACGTCAAGCATCAGGCTATCATACAGGGTCGTAGCAACGTGTTCAAGGGTCGTACCGTCGTATTCAAGGGTCGTACCGCCGTGTTCAAGGGTCGAACCGCCGTGTTCAAGGGTCGTACCGCCGTGTTCAAGGGTCGTACCGCCGTGTTCAAGGGTCGTACCGCCGTGTTCAAGGGTCGTAACGCTGTGTTCATGAGGAGCGTTTTCTTCCGGTGCACGACAGACTCTCACCAAGAGAGATTTCACAATAGAGAAGGACTTCCTGCATTATATTACATGTTACAACCATAAATGACACATTAGTGTACTGTACTTTATTCATATTTACATCTGCCACGTTTCATCGGGCTGTCCAACATTTCCACATACTTTACACCGAACACCGACGAGGATCAGAGAAAACGTACCTCTCCCTTCACGAAGGTCACCACCGAAAGAAAAATGAAAGCTGATTGGTTCTCAGTTATCGACACGTAGTTAAACTGGTGCACAGAACATCCGGGAACCCGACATTCCACTCCGCTTCTCTACCTATAAAACACAATTCACGCATTTTGCACACACTGGCGGAATTCCTGATCTGATTATCATTAACCGATGTGCCGGGGGTCGCTGACCTGATTCGTATGCAAGTTCGTTCGTGATAAAAACAAACGTGTCAGCTGATGATATTCAACGCACACGACGTTCAACACCACACGAACTGCAGCATTGCATCGTCCACAGATACGATTCCCAGTCGTCCATCAGGTCTGCAGTCTGGAACACTACCTTGTGCCATCCAGCAACTATTCTAATTTTTGGTGAATTCACGTACGGCTACAGCAGTGTCTCATGCATATATGTATACTCAAAGATCACCTTACTCCAACAAACACGAGATAAACAAAATAAATCGTCAACGTAATGACTCGACAAGTACTTACAAACCTTCCTCCTAACCAAGTCTTATAAAGCCGCACTTCACCAGACATACATTCGTCCAGAACTACATTCCCCAGTCATGTACGAGTTACACCTTCCTCGTGTGAGCTCAGGACGCTACCCATCCCTCCAAACACCGATTCATCACACCACAAGACCCTTCCTTATTCCAAAATGAGGACATTTGACACATGTCTTAAGCGTTTGGCAATCAAACTCCGACACCATAACGTCTCATGGATATGAATAATGTTAGTTATGGATCACAAACATCACCTGAGGATGACGAACCATCAGTTGACCTCACAGTACACGTTGGTCTCCAATGGATGACCTGACTTGACCTATGAATAGCTAAGACGTCGCCCACGAGTTACCCTGACGTCATCCACGGACCATAATATCGCATGTCACACACCTTCATCGCTCATTAGGAAATATCGTGAAAATATAATACATTAGGAGTGTAGAGCAGCAGATGCCGGGTGGCCCAGTACTCAGCCTCCCCACACTGCCGCCCACCTCATGACACCATGAGAGGGAAGAATAGGTCACTGTGGGGGAGGCAACAAGGATGGGAGGGTACTGTGGGGGAGGCAAGGAGGATGAGGGATTACTACTGGGGAGGAAAGATGGCCGAGGGATTACTGTAGGGAGGCAAGAGGGTTTGGGATTACTCTGGGTAGGAAAGAGGAATGGGGATGGGGATTTTCACGTACCCATCACTACCAGCAAACACGGAAAAGACTGACCTTACATACATACTGTACGGACGGTGTGTGTGTGTGTGTGTGTGTGTGTGTGTGTGTGTGTGTGTGTGTGTGTTATTAAGTAATAAATAACGGTATATTGAATCTAGGCAGCCATTCAGCTGAAAATACACAGTTGAGATATGAGAGACATAACAGCATTAGTTAACTATTGTGTGTGTGTGTGTGCGTGTGTGTGTGCGTGTGTGTGTGTGTGTATGTGTGTGTGTGAGTGTGTGTGCGAACAAACGCTGATATGATTATTATTTTATCTCTCTTATCTCCCATTTTATCACAACCAACCAAAGCCGTCGTGCCTAAGAGATCAAAGCAATCTACACACCCACACACACACACACACAAAGTGTCGTGGTCATGAGCAATCCCCCCTCCCCCCCACACACACACTATTTCAGAGACAACTTCCATAAATGTTCTCTCAAAATGTCCTTACAAATTATATCTCTAAACATGTCCACCAGATGTATATACCTAATTCTAGGGAAATGCTTCTTGCAAATACTTCACTTCTGCCTCCTCCCATATTAACGAACCTCCCAAGTGACAATGGAAGCCAGCCGTGTCAAACTGCTAACCTAAAAATCTTTTTTTCCCCGACCAGTGTAGAACACTGAGGTACTGGCAAGCTGTTCTGATGTTCACCTTTAATCTGCAACACTGGCGGTTCTGCGACACACTCTCAGAACTCCTTCTCTTGTAGGTGATAAACATGACTGTCACATCCCAGAACATTAGCTGAAGTTGCCTCCACAAAAGTATACATCCTCGTCCTCACTAGTTCATAATACTTTATAATACATACTAATGCAGTGCCTTCTGTAAGCTACTGTATTTTCGTATATACAGTGTAAACTGTAATATTCTGTAAGACCATTTTTTCTGCCATCCATTATACTGTGTGCGCTTTTATATCCTTAATAATATGAATCATTTTGTTTCATATACTCCTGATGTATTCACTGCTATCATACCTTGTGTTGTATTCACTGTTATCATACCTCACGTAAGGTATGGTATATATTTTCGTAAAGATGTTAACTACACCGTACATTGGGTCACTTCGCAACACACCTCCTCCTTCATGCTCAGACTTTTAAAATCTTCCCCTGGAAAGTATCTATGCCCCAACCATGTGCCGGGTCATGAATAACTCAGTAAATGAATAAATAACATGTAGAGATTCAATAAATAAACAAACATTCCAAAACATACAAGAAAATATCGGCCGGTTCTTGTGTGAAGCTAACCTAACCTGGTTTTCCCTTGCAATAAAAACATACACGAGGTATTACGTTACACAGTTGGCAGGGATAAGCCCTTCTGTCACCCATGCAAACCTGTCCACAGGTTAAGGCAAGTTTCCCTGACCTGAGGACCTGGATCTCCCTGACCTGAGGGCTGGATTTCCCTGACCTGAGGGCTGGATCTACCTGACCTGAGGGCTGGATCTCCCTGACCTCAGGGCTGGATCTCCCTGACCTCAGGGCTGAGTCTCCCTGACCACATCATATCCAGGCTGTTTGTACCACTGCGTATAACCGGTTTGAATCCTCGACTCCTCAGTCTTCATGGTCTTGTAACCTGCTTCGAACCAAGCGTCCAATGCTCAAAACTTGATCTGTTTAGATAAATCAAATATTAAACGCCTATTCTACCTCACACCTTATACTTTACGTAGAATTAAGGACAGCAAGATCCAAAAATTAAGGCAAAAAATACATTTTACGAATAGAAAACACACTACTCTGAACGGGCGTCGACTTGGTTTCTGAAGCATTTGAAACAGTGGTTCAGTTTCAGGCTTACCCGAATAGGTTCCTTTCACAAACCCTGAGCTTCACTCACGGGTGAAAATCCTACATTATTCACCATGTTTAGCAGACCATAACGCCCCCTCCTGCCCTGCCCCCACACTCTGTACTGTGAGGGAGACAATAGACATTTGTGTGTGGCTAACAGAGGCAAATATGGCGGCAGACTCTATTTACGGACGGGCTACACGTAGTGTGCAGGTGGTACACACACTCTGGCATATGAAGCTCATCTACACCCAGGAGGTAAGGTACACTGAGGGGGAGTAAGGTACACTGAGGGGGTGTACGGTACACTGAGGGTGGAGTAAGGTACACTGAGGGGGTGTACGGTACACTGAGGGTGGTGTAAGGTACACCAGGAGGGCGGTGAGGTACACTAAGTTTGGATGGAGGATGAGGGAGCAGTAGGCAGCGTGTGCCCAGTAATCCACCTGCCACAGGAAGGAAGGAAGGAAGGAAGGAGGGAAAGAAGGAAGGAAGGTAGAAAAATCGCCGCCACAACACACCGTGTGTGAGCTGGCTGCAGTGGGAGCCTACCTGCAGGTTCCCCCTCCTACACTGTGTGTGTGTGTGTGTGTATTCATGAACGTGCGCTTGGGACATGAACTGCGGACGTACAAGAGGGTAAACGAATGCACCCCCTCCCCTCCCCTCCCCCCCTCCTGACACAACAGTGTAGCCAGACAACGGAGCAGCAATCAGAGCAGAGCCTTGGGGGGGAGGAGGGGGGGTTAGCTCTGTACCCCAGCCCCCCCCTCCCTCCCTCCCCTCCAAAGCAACACTGGACAACCTGGGAATTCTGGCAACACTGTGAATGGTTTGTTTTACGGTTCGAGTGTTTGGTAACACCTGGGAACATGCTTATTATATATATATATATATATATATATATATATATATATATATATATATATATATATATATATATATATATATATATATGAGGCTCATGGCCCACAACGAGCTAAACATAAAAAAGATCTTAATCACTTACAAAAATTCGGTTATTATTAACAAATCATTTATCATCACTCACATATTGACTGTGTACACGTAAGACCGGAATTTCCAATCAAGCATACGGTATAATGACCCACAAGGACGTATAGATGAGAGGCATAACACTATATGCCACGGGTGGTGGTGAATTTGCAAGGAAGTAAAACGAATTACCAAACTATTGTCACACATTAACAAAATGCTACATTTGATCTCGTGTGACAGTCCAGGGTGAGGATGGGAACTCCAGCTTGAAAACTTAAATCCCACAAACAGTGATACATACATACATACATACGTACATACATACATACATACATACGTACATACATACGTGGCCACTGTATGTGTGAACCACGCCAGTAACGTGGGAAGAGAAATACTAGTGATAGCCTGACACACAAATATACAATCAGAACGATAGTTAGACTGATAGATGGATAAAGAAACAGATACATCTATATAATTAAACAGATAGGGTGATACATCGACTAATAAACAGGTAGAGACTGATAGATATATGGGCAAACAGATAAATACATAGAGATATACAGAGAGATGGATGAATAGGCACATACATAGATAGATAGATAAATAGAGACAAAGCCATCAACCACCTCTATCAATACCGCACCATCACCACCACTACGTAAAGACATTATCACCTTTACATATCACCATCACAACCACCACCACAACACTATCACCCACACCGTTACCACACAAGTCTATGTACATCCATGATAATCCCACACCTAACACCCATCTACCACCCACCACACACCTACCACCCACCACACACCCACCACACACCTACCACCCACCACACACCTACCGTAACTCCTAACAATCCCACTGAACATCATCCTGGGTTCGCATCCCGTGTGTCGGGGTCATGGGTGAGGGCGGCCGTGATGAACTATATTGTCCCTTCCTCAACACGCCCCTCTCACCAGCCCCACCCACCTTGTGTGTGTGTGTGTGTGTGAGAGAGAGAGATGGAGGGGGGAGGTCTCAGAGCTTGTGTTCCTCCATAACCACGAGTCTGTATACCACAACCACGAGTCGTGCAGACAGTTTGCCTGCAAACAAAGGAGAATAACAAGACTCGACAAACTGGTGAGGAGGAAGACTTGCCTTCCACAATGAACCATTCCTTTTCCTTCAGGAAGCATCAGCCTCAGAACAGCTCATCCTCAGACTGAGGCTGAGGTGTGAGCATCAGGCCCTCCATCGTCACTGCGCAGGAAGAGCCACGTCGTTGATCATCAACATTCACCTTGCAAACGAAGCGAGGATCAGGCCAGTAAACGCTCCTCCTACCTGAGGCGGACGTCCGCGCTACAGCTCAAGACATTAGAGTCTTGAAGAGGCAAGACCCATCGAGCAGACGCCCTCCCTCCAACCCTCCGTCCCTCCATCAGTTCCCTCCTCTTACACCTCCTCCAGCACTTGGCGAAACCTTGAGCTATAGTACCTTCGTGAGACCGCCCTTCCGTGCGTGACTCCATCCGTCCGCGCGTGCGTGCGTCCGTCCGTCCGTCCGTCTCTGGGCCTACCCGTCCGTGTCTCCGCGCCTGTCTATACAACACACACCACACGATCATGTGTTTCCCTGCACCAGCGTCGCCACACACATACACACAGAAACCACCAGCCCTTCGTAACAGATAGCCATGACAAGCGTCCATGTTCTCAATGTTCTAGATAACTAGAAACCTCCGTGTTCTGCGGGTGTTCTCCAGAACTAGATGGAGGGGGTTGAGGAGCGACAGGTGAATAAGCCAAGCAATCTGGTGCTGGACGAGAGATGAAACATGTCAGCCTGGGAGTGAACACAACACTGCCGGGACGACAGTCTAGACGGAGTCGGGAAACATGTAAATGAGTGTGATGAAGGAGCAATACAACGTTGGACAATATCACGACAGAGGAAATATGAAGGCGTATGCAGGGTAGAGGGGAAAAACAACCTTTTTTATGCTAGATGCATTCCCAAACAACTTGAGCATCCCTGTGCGACCTTAAAACACGACGGTACCTCCCTTAAGCACGACAGCACAACCCTTGGGTACAATAACCAGGAGTCTGACTTGATCTAGAATTCGATATATAAGTGCAAGAAGCAAGACTATACATTTACTCCAATATTTTACTTTCTAAATTCTATCTAGCCTAAACAGTTCAATATCTAAAAGCATGTGAATGAAGGCACAAAATATTATATCTTTCGCACACACAACATTCACAATCAATTCTGTATTTGTTTACCGACTGACCTAAAGTCTAGACCCATTCCGTGGACCGGGGCGCAGGTCAGGACCCTACAACATGACGCGTCAAAGCCAAGTTTGAAAATGCCACGGTTGAGGGCGTCTCCGCCCAGGATCGCCCGCCATACAACTCCAACGGAGCGAATAGGACGAAGAGGTCGACCTCCGAGAATGGCCTTCACTGGCCGCCACCACCACTGGAAGCCGCTCAAACAGATTCCCTAACATGAAAGCCTGAGTGATCATCCCAGGGATCAGCCGAGCTGGGACTTAAATACCCACTGAACATGGTGACTTACGTAGTAATACATTACCACACTAGTAACAGCTCTACATCTATAACGTATGATCTGTAAACATAAGACAAATGTACGAATCATATTAACATCGACTGTAACGCGAGTTTTATGGTGTTTACAGAACTCAGGTTTACAAGGACATAAAAAATAGAGAAATACCGGAAAACCTAGTTTGTGATCGTGACTTCCGGCCGTGTTCTGCCGAACCAATGAGAATACGATACTGTCTCAGTCCCACTTTTATTGGCTGGCTACTGATGCCGCTACCCACGTCAGCCAATTGTAATAAAACACTTTCCACTCATCTGATCAATATGCTGAAGCCATACTATCACAGCCAACACACACTTGAGTTTTATTGTGCATTTCATATTACACTGCAAGAAATATGCTCTCTCTCTCTCTCTCTCTCTCTCTCTCTCTCTCTCTCTCTCTCTCTCTCTCTCTCTCTCTCTCTCTCTCCACCGATGAATTTGCACGCCAAGCAAATTACCGTTGCATATCCTGTCACATTTACATGAAGGAAGAGAAAGACAAAAACATCATTCATCAAACTCGTCTTCACGGGTACGGGAGGCATGAGATAAATAACATATTTAACAAAATAAATAAACTGATCATTAACCTTCTCGTAATGCATAATGCTAAGATGAATATTCTGGCATAAAGAAAATATCGTGTTCAGTGAGGCTCCTCAGCGAAGACCCTCCATTGACCACGCCCTACCACACACACACACACACACACACACACACACACACACACACACACTTCCCATGACCCAGCAGCCACTATCGAACCACTTTAGTTTTATCGCTAGCTAGCGACGACCTTATTCAGGAAGATACTATTAAACGTGTACCCGCCCCACCTGGAGGTATCAGCCAACACTTCATCCATCCCGCTTCACGAAGATCCACAACATATTGTCACGATCGTAAATCAGGCAAACTTTAATCTTAAGTCTTGCGTCTCAAGATGAGATTGGCTGAACTTTATAATCTAAGATGCTGGCGTGATGATAATAATGTTTATTATCTTTAATGAGGATTTAAACGTACTTAATATACATATATATGAAAACATTCTTGCTGGCTACTACCCAGATACTTAAATTATACAACTTAAATCACAACACAACCCGTGTAGGAGACTAACCACTCATCATGTTAGCAGGCACAACCACTTCCATTTTCTATAATATACCTCAACAACTTCACAATGCTATTAGTTTTAGTATCCATATAGATTTATTTCTACAACAGTGTAGGAAAATACAGTCATGATCCGGAATCATCTTGAAGTCCTGGAGTTTGTTTAGCCCACAGTCAGGTGTAGCCAGCGGTGGCCTCGCAGGCAATGAAAAAAATATTGTCACGTACAGCAACACCACTTAATGTAGAGCCACTTCTGAAAAGGCTCTTCAGAAATTGCTACTTGTGAAAACGTCGTCTGGGAAATCTTCGTAGATGAACCCGATGCTTAAAGAAAAATCTTCATAAAACGATATATATATATATATATATATATATATATATATATATATATATATATATATATATATATATATATATATATATATTCTGGTTAGCTTTTCATCTGGTATTTGGAATGCATTAAGATATTACTAGAATAATTATGCAGGCACCTCACCATATTTTGGCTGGAGGGGAAGAGTTCCCAATGGCGCATCTCGGGTATGGCAGGTAGGGTAGGTGCCCTGGGCGCCACTTGAAGGGGGTACCACTAAACAAGTTTGTTTTTTGACAAATGTTACCCGACTGACATTCTAAACAGTCTAGTTTTGCGTGATAAAAAAGAAACTCGCCTACTTTTCAACTTAAGTATTATTTTGCAGCTATCACTTGCATTGCCGCTTCTACGTTACAATTTTGATCAAATAAATCTTTAAGTCTTTAAGAGTTTCTATAAATTTAAGTTTGTCCTAACTTCAACGGCTTATAATTACACTGGATATATTTTTATATACATCCACTGTATGTACATTTTACATCAAGCCAGGGACGCAATTTCAGTGCTTGCCATAGGCGCTATTTCCCCTAGATACGTCACCTGAAAGTTCCTTTTCTCATGAGAATAATCTGTAAAATACTGAATGCTGAACTGAATCATCTTCCATCGTGATGCTTTTTCTTTTTTTGGGGGGAGAGGGTTGGAATACCTGAATTTCACAGTTCAGGAGGAGCCCAGGTGGTCAAGCTCGAATTGGATCGTGTTTCATCAGTTCGAACACCACTAGTCTTATGAGACACCAACTGGGGAAGAAAAAAAAAATCGAGAGAAAAACCACAACACCGAAAGAGGAAGCAATTTCTCATCCAGCAACTTGAAGGAAGCCAAGGTGAGCCTAGGTGATTCGAATCATGTTTCACCAGTATGAACACCAGCATTGTTGAATCCTGAGAACGACTCAGTTTACGAACTAAATCCTGAGACTTTGCTTGTACTCCAATGTGAAAACATCTGTAAACAATCTGGTAAAATAAAGTCGATAGTTCATGATCAGAATACACTGTACTGACTGTTGTATCATAACATTTACGACACCGAGTCGAAACGGGAAAGAAAATTCATGTTTTGTTCTTGGAATCATATATATATGAAAGTGTCAAACTATTTGTTCCTAACAAGACACGAGATAGTTGAGAGGACAATAAGATTACAAAACTCTGAACCAGAAGAATGGAAGCACTAGCCGCCAGCAGGTTTAATTAAAGTTTAGAATTCAAACTATTAGGCAACTTCCATGGCCACCAACATAGCCGGCCTGAGTGAACTCGTCCTCTTAAATTCATCTGTAAAACTTGAGGTGTTTAAGGTTTCTCGGTTGTTGGGTATAACATGACGTTAACGACCTTAATGACCCTGGAAGTCGATAGGACTCATCTCCATTAATCTATGCAATATAATTAATGTAACTGACAATGGATTACCTGGGTTGAGTTGCAAGACCTAGCCCCCTCCGTGGCTTCTTCTCTTTTCCTGTCTTTCTGTGCTATAACCTCAGCGCCAGAAACACTTCAACAATCGCCTCCCAACTTCTTCAACTCTCCTTCAGAAATGTGGCCAAACTCCATAACGACCCACCATCTCCGGTGCTTCAAAAGAATGACCGTCCAAAGAAAAGATTTAAGTCCCTATCCCATCATCATCATCATCATCATCATAATAATAATAATATCATTACTAATACATAATGATAACGACACTGATAATGATAAGTAATTTGAATGTTGCTAGACTGAATGAGCAACATTAGGTGAAGGACATGAAGCTGACGTCTGTACAACAGATCAAACATACAAAGAACAGTAATTGTTACAGAAGAAAACATCATCATCATCCACGCATCATTAATGATATGACAAAATGGGGTAATCATAGTCTATCATCACTAATAACGAGATGTTGAAAGTAACACCACTATATCAATGTCTCGGTAATCTCTCAAGGTTCTCTACATCAGTCAAGGTTATAAGGACGAGAAATAGTCATGTTTACACTTCTCTTCTGCACAGTTGTTCCGGCTATACAATGGACTGATCCGTCCTTGTACAGAGGTTTGCATTCACGTCTGAGGAGGTTCTAACTCTACCTACTTACTAGAAATAGTCAAGTCGAGGCACCAGACTTAACAAGCCTCCCAGTCTGACCTGAACACTTGCCCCAGACCGTAGTGTTGGTTCTCTCTGCCCCTGTTCTATATACCTAATACTTCGATTTCTGCTCCAGAGTACTGGCTGCTTACGTGTCCCCACCATTAGACCATGTAATGCTTGGCAAGTTACTGCATTACATGATTTACTGAGCGGCCGTCGGCAACTCAAGCGTGGGCCGTTGTAATGTTTGTTTATATCCCTTTACCAGTAAGACATCCCAAACCTACTAAGGAACCAACAAACGCAGTGAAGCCCCGGAGGAAAGGTCGTAAAAGGAACCTAAATTCTTTTCTCGTCTCGGTTTTCCTTCCGAGTAGTTGCAGGGGGAACTTGGGTAATACCGTTAACATTCGTGCGCTCTGACGAGGTTAATAACTACCCAAGCAACTATAACTAAGAACTCTCAGACTGAACTGTGAGCACTTCGGTTCTAATTGGCAATTACAACAGAGAATCTGATGGATCTGGGCGACGTGTTACGGCGTCCCAGTTTCTGCTGAAGACCGTGTTTAACACATCTTGATACACGAAAAATTAAACATGAAGTCTCTCGTCTGTTGTCTCGTCCGTTAAGTTTTTAATGGCCTCAAACTCACTAGACCTCGAAACTAAACCATTCAGGCAGCGAAGGTCTTGACACGAGCAAATGTTTACATAGTAACATTTCCAACAGATACAACTAGAATGCATATCATATTTTCATAATCTATTGTGGGTCAACACACGATCTATGCACCGGAAGAAAAGTTTTGTAGCTCGTAATTCCTCCATAACATTTCAATTTGTTCTTTCGTGAACACAGGGTCATGAAAGTGATGGCCTGTAACACTAAGACCTACCATCGAGTACTTAAGTCACTACATTTTCAGCTTTGGAGTAAATTCACGGTTCGTGAGTCGTTATAACGTGTGCCACATCTGCCCCACATCTGTATGTACACTAGATCAAGCGATCTAACACCCAACAAACTCCACGGTTCAGGTGAAATGTTTCGTCCGTCTGGTGATGGCTGGAGAGCTTCCAGTCTTCCGGGTAACTGTACACTCGTCAGGCCTGAAGCAACGGTGTTTTACGTTCCCTTCTCTCATAGCCTCTGCTCCCCACACACATATATACATATATTCTCTTTCTAACCTTATTTTTTTTTTTTTTTGTCTCTGTCGACTTCTTCCTTCAGTGGTCATTAGTAGTTATTATTCCCATTAGCTTTAAGTCATCTTACAAGCACATCGTCACGCCTCGCCAGGGATGACCATCACGTGGGAGCTGTGCAGCCTCCGCCAGGTATGTGGTGGGAACACTCTCCTACCGAGGAGTGCTCATGTGACGCGAAAACTCGACCTGAAGTGGTTGGACTTCCCCAGACGGGGCAAGTGAAGGGGGGCAGCAAGTGTGGCCCCGGGCGCTGGTTGTCCTCGCCTACGCCAGAAGCCTTGCAGGGGCGGGCCTGGAGGTCAGGAGAGGGCGGACACCCAGGTAACACGAAGACATTATGAGGGAGGGAGGCGAGGCCAGGTGGTGCTGGGGAGAGATGAGACCGCGTAGCGGATCAACAGGTTTGTAGGTTGGTGAGCTGATGGTGGTGATAGGCAGTGAAACAGACGTTCACTGGAGACGTGAAACATCTAAACTTAGCTGTGTGAAAGCCAGTTCGTGTGTCAATTGTCCACAGTAAAATCATGGGAAGCATAGCTAACAGACCTGATGTTCTAGAACGAGCTTATCCGTTGCCGAAAACACCGCTGGAGACAGAGGAGTAATTACTGAGAGACAAGTCTCACTAGCGACGTTGTGAAGGCATATAGCAACAGCGTGGATGGTCGTAATTAACGAAAAGTCATGGATCACTTGTAGGGTAAAGATCATGGAGGGTTTAGGAAGGCAAGAGTGTAAAGGTTAACTCATTAAGTAACTCTTCAGAAAAAGGAATGTTAACACGGCATTTATGATCCGGGTAAATGCCTTACACAATATCTACCTAATAAAAAATCCTTCGCAAAGGTCCGGCTCAGAGTGTTATGCAGGTAAGGCTGATAAGTGGCTGGCATTTAGAACTATCTAAACAAAAGCATGACATCGCTGAGGGTAAACGGGAATCTGATGGTGTACCTCAAGGCTGTTTCTTGTTGCCGTGGTTGTTTATAGAGTTTTTCTCGCTGGCGGAATACGTGATATGGCAGTGTGGCGGGGTAGGTCAGCGCTGTGGACAATGCTGAACCATGGAGGAACAGAACAACACAACAGTAGCCACAATTGTTTCTATTCATTTTGAAGAAAACATCTGAGTATCTGGTCGTCTTGGTGAGGCGTGTGCGAGAAGGGTCTCCCGTTTCAAGGGCAGGACCCGACAGCCTTAACGTGTTACCATACGAGAGGAAAACTGGGAACTGATAAGTTCACTTGTTCGAAAGTAGTTTGTGAGAAGGATACAATCAGGGAAATGACGAAAATCGCCCAAAATAAAGGAGGTGGAGAGAGTTGTGAGAACTGCTGCTAACAAGAAGATACTAACAGTCAAGTATGCAAGGAAGCTTACATGATGATGTCTTCCTCCAACTCCAAATTTGTGGAGAGATAATTCGTCACAGCAGCAGGGATGACATAAGAACATACTACGGGACAGGTTAAGGGACAGACAAGAATAGAAAATAAAGATGTGAATAAGATTCGTTATTGATGCGCATTGAAGGAAACTTGATAACACTGTGTTGCTGTGGAACATATGATACAGGCCAGTGTGGGTCATGTTGCTGGTAGGGGAACGGTGGTCGAACGAGTAACTGGTGGACAGATTGAGTGACTGACTCGGTGAAGGATATAGGGAAGCTGTAGATGAAGAAGCCACAGGAATATATTGATGGTTTATAGGGAGACTTGTATACGCCAGGGGTGAAAAACTCATATCACATCGTACAATGAATAACTGTTGTTATACAAGAGGTTCTTCAATTGGTTATACATAAGACAGAGATCACAGAGATGTGAATCTCTTTCTTTTTTATACATGCATACATATACAGCCCCGTACATATACAGTCATAGGGACATACACGAAAAAATATCGATATGACACGAGCAATCATTCTCAATAATCCTCCTTTTCCAGCTAAACTGTCGACGTGACACTTAACATTGACCCAACGATGAGTGACAGGGAAACCCACCCTATATGACTCATCCATGAATGACAGGGAAACTCATCAGTGTAACAGGGCTATACATCAACCTGACACTTCAACCCGACAAAGCCATTACAGAAAAGAAATACAAATAAGGAAGAAATCCTTTGATAAAAAGGATCTTAAATCCCAGCTCGAGGTCTGTGTCTCGAATCTTTAAAACCATTCTACTCACAAATATTACCGAATGAATATATATATATATATATATATATATATATATATATATATATATATATATATATATATATATATATATATATATAATGATGTTATTGTACAAATCCTGCAAATCCACTCAGTAGGAAAATAATGATAGACTCCATCTAAATAATAAGATCCTCGAAAAAACTGTGCTCCTTTCCGTTCACTGACGACCTCACCAGAGATCGCCTCCCTCACACGGCGTTACTAAATACAAGACAAACATCAACACATGAACAGTATACACAACACAGTCCATATTGCAACACAGTCTGGAATGGTTTTAAATACTCGTTTAAAATGTGTATTTCACGCCTTTAATCACATTTTTCTCCTTTTCTATTATTTCTGTGACAAGGATTTTCAATTTCCTGAGTTCTTCCTAAGATTCCCACCCGACAGGGAGGTAAAACCAACCCTCCCTCCTCCTGCAGACACAACCAAGATACAACTTCCAACAACATGTTGAGAAATATAACACAACGTATATACGAAGTCGTAACAAGATCATTCCAACAAGTAATTCAATTACAATCACGTTCCTGGAAAGCCAGGCCACTAGAGATATCAGTAATGAAGAATAGCTTTGCTATCTTGTTATCTTGTTATCTTGTCATATCAAGATAACGGGAGTTTCTACCGTGTCCAGCTTACCATCCACGAAGGTAATGGTGCTGCTGTCTTGTGAGATCCTGGACGTGAAAGACAAATGTAATGAGTGAGGAAATGAGACCAGTGGTGTGTTTTCTGTCCAGCAATAACCAACCATTGTTCGCAAGATGTGTTTACCTGCGGCTCTTGATGAGGTAAGACATGTTGGTGATGCATCGTTCGCCTGGCAGAGCTGTCGTGTCGAACACAGAGACACAAGGTATGAAACAAAATGGAAAGACGATTGATGATAGACTCAGGGAAAGACAGAATAATGGAGGATGGAACAGGGATTAGGACGAAGGGAAAAAAGACAAGGAGATAAGGGAAGAAAAGATAAGGCAAGAGGAGGACGAAGAGAGAAAAGAGTTGAAAAAGCTTGGTAAGAACATAATAAGACATGGGGAACATGGAATAACATACTGGTACCAGAGGAAATTGGGATGGAGAGAGAGAGAGAGAGAGAGAGAGAGAGAGAGAGAGAGAGAGAGAGAGAGAGAGAATGGGTAAATCTTCCATCTTATGTTATAACATGTAAAGAAAACCAGGCCTTTAACACAACATTTCTAATTACTTGTGTTAACCTTAGGATCTCGGGGGCTTCCAGTACGCGACACATTAAATCCAGTCATCTTAGAGGACCAGCTGAATTACCCAGCCTGTTAACTAATGAGAAAACCAGCTAGGTGTAGAAGCAATAGTAACAGTGTCTGCAATAATAGCATAAAGAGTAACAGTAATAACACTTGCGTCAGCTGTACAAATAACAGTAACAACAGTAGAAACTTTGGTAACAATGTAAGTAACAGTAGCATCATGTCAGCAACATTTACAACAGTTAACCCTTTACCATGTATATATAAATATTTTACTGCCACTTATGGCGTTAAGCAGCTTCAGTATTGCCATCTGTTCTTATGATATGGAATTTTATCAACATCCGAGATCGATGATGATCATAATGATGATGGTGATGATAATGATGATGATGGCGATGATGATGATGATGATGATGAAGTCAGTAACAGATCTAAAGTAACACCAGCAACCGATCCAAGACTGAGGTCGTGCAAGTCAGAGTCGCGTCTCCAGAACCCTGTCCCTGTGTCATTTGGACCCAGACCTCTCCAGGGTCGTCAGTCCTTCAAGCTTTTTAGTGTCATTCTGGACGATAAACGAAACAGGAAGGAACACGTCAGCAGCATAATCATCAAATCCTCCAACTGTCGTAGACTCAAGATACTTTGGAATCCCTCTGCATGAACCCAAGAACATTTACATAACCTATGACTTCTATTTACACAACCTGTGCCTTCTATTTACACAACCTATGGCTTCTGTTTACACAGCCTATGCTTCCTCCCGCCGGGTCTTCCTGCCCACCCGTGTGGACGGCTAGAGAAGGTGCGGAAGAGAACATGTACGCTGATTCACAGTCTCTCCCACACCACTCATCATGAGACGCTTAACACACTCTCTCATTATAACTCCAATGTGCCTATTGAATTTTCTTTGTTTATTCTCCGTTTTTGGCTTCACTTTTCAATATGTCGTTTATCATTATCATCACTATTATTTGTGGTAGTGGTAATAATAGTATTTCTAAAAAGTAATGAAGATGACTTTTGACACCACTGGCAACAGGCGAGCCCCACCAAGCACAGGCCAACCGGGATGCCAGGCGTACGACCAAGACACCAGATGGCGTACCGCAATACATGTGATGTACACAGCCTGTCGGAAAAGCACCCCCTCCACTTTCCCGAGACGAAACCAATAAAATAATTCTCTTGAGAGACCATTGGTTAATCTTTATTTCCTCAGTAGGCTAAGAGAACGACCTTTTCTGCTTCGTTATCACATAATTCATCCAGCCAACGCCTTAACACCATAGTAACGAGAACAAGACATACTAAAAAAAAAAAAAAACATGAATTTCCTGATCTATGAACCATGGAAGCCCCTCCATCTGCAAGATATCCGACTATATAAACAGACACAGACCTGAGAGGAAGTGCTGAACAGAGGGAGAGCAACAGACGAATACACTCCTAGTCAAAGACTGACACACACACACACACACACACACACACACATCTGTGCAACTGTTCACAGTCCAGCAGACATGCACCCTGCAACACGAACGCATTGTATGAATCCAGCCCGGAAGACACCTTCGTTCCTTTATGTTTTATATGTAGAGAAAACGGGTGTTGCCTCCCTGGAACCAGGTACAGTCATGTACCATACTGTACCGAGCAGGTAGTCATGCATTATAATGTACCGTATAGGTACAGTCATGTGCCATACTGTACCGGGCAGGTACAGTCAGATGCCAAACTGCACCGTGTAGGTACACGTACCATCATGTACCTGGCCACGCACCTCCAGCAGAAGTTTTCTAAATATGAATATTCATGTTGCTTGATGAGTGTAATTATTTGAATAATTTAATAACCAGATGATCCAATATATTACTCCTAATCAGGCAGTCATTTAATAAATTAATTAGTGAGGCTTGCTTATCAATTATTTATCAAAAGTAATTATCTATTGTATTAACCAGAGAGAAGCGATTCGTTTATCAACAAGCAATGAAGAGAATATGATCATTAATCTGAGAAATTTGGGTTTTGAATTATAATTATAATTATGTAGGTTGTTATTTTCTAATCATTCTTCTCCATGTTCCCCAGTGTCATAAGGAGCTGCGCTCTCTCTCTCTCTCTCTCTCTCTCTCTCTCTCTCTCTCTCTCTCTCTCTCTATCTATCTCTATCTATCTATCTATCTATATCTCCACCTCTCTATCTATCCATCTATCTCTCCATCTATCTATCTATCTATCCACGGGTACATACAATCTCCGTCTAGTGGTGAAACCTCGTCGCAGATTCTCCCTCTCTTTGAGAGCAAGTCTCGTTCATCATGCCAGGCGTGCGGTGAGCACTACGCGCCAGCCCTGCTATCATGGCGATATCTCGTCGTAGGTAGAGAGGTTACTCTCGTGTGTGTGTGTGTGTGTGTGTGTGTGTGTGTGTGTGTGTGTGTGTGTGTGTGTGTGCTCCTCCACGTACACAGATCCTGAAGGTCTTCCAGAAATCAAACATTACATCTCGTGTCGTCTGGTGTGGCAGTGAGGGGCAGGGAGGGAGGGCCGTGTGGGCCTCGTACACACAGCACAACACAAGGTAGACCTCCACCGTCGGCCGTGGATGGCTGGTCGCACACACCAAACCAAGAACTGGATCAGGAAAGAATGATCTCTGATATTGAGGGAAGTTTTCCTGGTATAATGTAATTAGTCTCTACTGAAACTGCTGGACAAAGATGGTTCAGATATCTGACAACAGCCAGTATCGCTCGCTAACGCCATGACCCAAGGATAGTGGTTCCTGAAGTCGTCTATATAGATCCCATCCCCGCAGGGGTCGATAGCACTATGCAGGGGGTCGGTAAATGTCGTGGGGTCGACTGAGGGTCGATTAAATTCTCGGGGTGCAATAGATGATGGTATAAAAAAAACGTAGGAATGGGAGAGGAAGTTTCTACCCGTCGTCGACTAAGACGGTAAACTGTGACCATATGATTATCATTAAGCCCTCCCTCCCATCTTCAATCAAAAGATCTTTTTCATTGCCTAGTTGTTATACATTTTTCAATTATGCTTATATAGTTTAAATATATATATATATATATATATATATATATATATATATATATATATATATATATATACACCAAGAAATTGGTCAGCTACAACTTGGATAATACCAGTATGGCCTCCAGATATCAGAATATCGCAAACAGGCTTCTATGTTCAGCCAAAGGAAAATGACGTGTCTGTGGCAAGCCTTAAAGGCATATCACACACACACACACACACACACACACACACACACGTCCTGGTGAGCTGGCTTCCCCAGCTAAGCTTAAAGTCTTCACTGGAGCAGAAAATTTACCCAAGTCCTGAGGTTCAGCATCTGTGCATGACTGTGCTGGTGTACGTCGCTGGTGTCATGCCCATCTTCCATTCTTAATGTCTTTGAAGAAATAAACAAAACGAATAAATAAAAGTAATAATATCCTCCTACTGTGACACCCACACCAACCCGCTTCCCGTTTATCAACAGAAACCTAAAAATAGATTTATACTTTAATATCGCCATGTTTTCTTTGTTCTATATTCTCTGAAGATCCAAGTTAACGCGTGGGTCACGGTCAATTTCAAAATGAATTTGACGAACTGAGAAAACTTCCAGGTGCCAGTGTGTGTATGACCATACCAGAGTGTGTGTGACCTTACCAGTGTGTATGACCTTACCAGAGTATGTATGATCTTACCAGAGTGTGTGTGACCTTACCTAGAGTGTGTATGACCTTACCCAGTGTGTATGACCTTACTAGAATGTGTATTACCTTACCAGAGTGTGTATTACCTGTGTGTATGACCTTAGAATTATCAGTGTGTGTATGACCTAAGAATTAATTAGACCCCTGAAGGTGTTACTAAGTTCCGATCGATGGTGGAAGACGTTGTACATTGCAAGCCTTCATGACCCCTGGCTCTCGATGAGCCCAAAGAACCAACCAAGACAATCCAGCCACGTTACACTTACATTATAAGTGTTCTATGTAGTGAGCCTGGCCCAGCGCGGGACCTACCATCCCCCCTCCGTGCCCCCCCCCCCCCCCCGACCCCACTTATAATCACCTCCGATTCTCAATGATAAGCGACGTGCCACTTAATCTGTGAAGTTCTATCGTATATCATAATCACTGTCATTCCTTCCTTCATCACTTGAGCACGAGGGTAAGACACTTGGGTATGAGGGCATGACCTCTGACGACCCTCAGGGGTTAGGTCAAAGGCAAAGGGTTACGCTGTCGTGTTCATGAGGTTTGATTCCAACATGGTCGCAGGGTAACAGCCGATCAAGTGCGATAATACATATTTACTGAAAGGTAGAAATACATGCGAGTTAACAGGTATATAAAGTTCATTGCGAACAAGTTTCGTAAAGTGAGAGTCATTCGTGATTTCGTCAGGGAAATTTCGCAATACTGTCGGAAGCCATGGTCAGTGCATAATGATACAACAAACTATTTAGGTTACTTACCTAAAAATGAATCGTCCATTGTAGTCATCTTCGTTTAGATGTTTTATTTCCTATAGTTTGTTCAGCAATTAGGTCAGCATTGTTTCTAGCAATAAAATCAAGAGTTTTTTGCTATCACAAAATCGCTGATATACCTGTCCTAACGTACAATATTGCTCGGTATTTAAATTAAACCATATGTTCATATATAACACTCAGACGGCATCTCACACAATCCTCACGATTTACCGACACACGAAGGTAAACAAATGGGTTAGTCAGCCACAGTTAAGAGTTTCACCAAAATAGATAAAGGAGGAATTTCGACACCTACAAGTTCGAACAAGTGGCAGGCACTGGGAGAACCTGTGAACACCTTCCTCCTACAGTGCTGGGGCCACACTGGCCGCCCGCCGCTCGCGTTCTGCTCCACCGCCCAGTCACGTCGTGTTGAGCGAACTCCACTGAAATATTCATCTCTTCTCGACTAACTTTATATTGTTTTGGACGTTGGCGGTCATCCCTGCTCATCTTATACCAGTTTTTCCTGCATAAACGATTCTAGACAATGTCAAAGTAAAGCAAATTTTACGTTTCAGTTCATAGAAAATCACATTAGACTCGCGATAAGGTAATGTATGGTATATATCTTATAATACATGTAGCGTCTTTGAACACGTCAGCAAAATTCGACCTGACGGTAATGGAAGATTTCCCTCGTATCATTTGTTCAAAAAATGATGAAGCAGCTACTGACCTGCCTCTATCCTCACACAGGTCAGTGAATAACCTTACAGGAGGAGGTTGTGAAGACAATATCTCTAACCATAACACGTTGCATCTGTAACGTCACGGGCCACTCAGCCAGCATAACCCGCAGGGCCGCTGTGGCAGCCCCCCACAACAATGCACACAACCAACATTGCTTCATCCTGAGCTGAGATATGCTCTACATATGCGCAGGTGTCTCCTGTAGTCAGCATATAACACACCAGGTCATATATCTTCCTCAAGATGACGTTTATGACTGAAAAACTCCATTACTATATTCAGAAAAAATTCAGATATTATTTTTAACAAATGAGTTCAGTTATATACGACCTTGTAAGCGTAGTTGTAAATCATTTACAACAACATGAAGTAGTTATGAATTACCTGTTGATGAACGTCATTCAAACATGTTGTTAAGAGTAACTTGAAATTTCATTACAGGATTTTTGCGAGTCATTTTCTAACCATAATTCGTAAGGCTACGAGAACTCTGGACTTAAGCTTGAACTCACTCTCTGCTAAGCTTAGGCTCTCATTCCTCCAAGCTTGAACCCAAACACCCCTAAATTAAATCCCACACCCCCCTCAGCCTCAAAACACAAACCACACTCCCTTCACCTTGTACCCATTCTTCCCTCGGCTTCAACATATTCCTCTAAGCTTTACCCAAACTCCCCAAGCTTAAATCCACATTCCATAATAGCAACTGCACACTATAAGCTTGAACCGACACTCCCTAAGCTTAAATTCACTCTCCCTAAGCTTGAATCTACACTCCTCTAAGCTTGAGCCTACATTTCCCCGAGTTTAAACCTCACTTGCAACCTACACTCCCCTTAACTTGAACCCCCGCTCCCCTTAACTTGAACCCCCGCTTCCCCTAAGCTTGAGCCCCCGCTCCCCCTATACGTGACACCATAAGACACAGTAACAGACAGACGTAAGTAACACTTCCCCGCGGGTGTTACAGACGAGGAGTTACGCAGGTAACAAGATCACGAGTCTGTGATGTCACGTGACGGAAGCCATATTGCGAGGTGAGACTCAGACACAGTGAGAGAAAGATAAAAAAAAGAAATGGTGGAAGAAAGATGACAAAATACTTATAGTCCAAAATATCGGGTAACTGAGGGATTTGGACGATCTCTCATCCTTTCTCTCGTACTTATTCGCCGTTTCCCAAGTTACTGAGGTAGCTCCGAGACAAGAGGAAGTGGTAATATTGGGTCACATGTATTCTCTACCTGCCATGTGTAATGTAGCTAAACCATAGTCCCATGTCCACAACCGGGCCTCTCACACCGCTTTATATGAATTGGTTCAATCAACTGACGTGCTAGCACGTCGCCCCCTGTATGCCACATCGCTCCAATGCACTTCATCCTATGCACACCCTACATACGATACATTATACTGTATTCAATAAATCATATCAAATTGAGAGCGAATACATGGGTTTGACAGTGACACCACCCAGGCAATGTTTATCCTCGGCTCCGGGCCCACGTGGCGCACCTGTGAATATGCCCACTGAGTGGCCATCGCGTCGCTCATGTACACACACACACACACACACACACACACAGAACGTAATCATGATCATATATATATATATATATATATATATATATATATATATATATATATATATATATATATTTTTTTTTTTCTTTTTTTTTATACTTTGTCGCTGTCTCCCGCGTTTGCGAGGTAGCGCAAGGAAACAGACGAAAGAAATGGCCCCCCCCCCCCATACACATGTACATACACACGTCCACACACGCAAATATACATACCTACACAGCTTTCCATGGTTTACCCCAGACGCTTCACATGCCTTGATTCAATCCACTGACAGCACGTCAACCCCTGTATACCACATGACTCCAATTCACTCTATTTCTTGCCCTCCTTTCACCCTCCTGCATGTTCAGGCCCCGATCACACAAAATCTTTTTCACTCCATCTTTCCACCTCCAATTTGGTCTCCCTCTTCTCCTCGTTCCCTCCACCTCCGACACATATATCCTCTTGGTCAATCTCTCCTCACTCATTCTCTCCATGTGCCCAAACCATTTCAAAACACCCTCTTCTGCTCTCTCAACCACGCTCTTTTTATTTCCACACATCTCTCTTACCCTTACGTTACTTACTCGATCAAACCACCTCACACCACACATTGTCCTCAAACATCTCATTTCCAGCACATCCATCCTCCTGCGCACATCTCTATCCATAGCCCACGCCTCGCAACCATACAACATTGTTGGAACCACTATTCCCTCAAACATACCCATTTTTGCTTTCCGAGATAATGTTCTCGACTTCCACACATTTTTCAAGGCTCCCAAAATTTTCGCCCCCTCCCCCACCCTATGATCCACTTCCGCTTCCATGGTTCCATCCGCTGACAGATCCACTCCCAGATATCTAAAACACTTCACTTCCTCCAGTTTTTCTCCATTCAAACTCACCTCCCAATTGACTTGACCCTCACCCCTACTGTACCTAATAACCTTGCTCTTATTCACATTTACTCTCAACTTTCTTCTTCCACACACTTTACCAAACTCAGTCACCAGCTTCTGCAGTTTCTCACATGAATCAGCCACCAGCGCTGTATCATCAGCGAACAACAACTGACTCACTTCCCAAGCTCTCTCATCCCCAACAGACTTCATACTTGCCCCTCTTTCCAGGACTCTTGCATTTACCTCCCTTACAACCCCATCCATAAACAAATTAAACAACCATATATATATATATATATATATATTTGCTTTGTCGCTGTCTCCCGCGTTTGCGAGGTAGCGCAAGGAAACAGACGAAAGAAATGGCCCAACCCACCCCCATACACATGTATATACATACACGTCCACACACGAACATATACATACCTACACAGCTTTCCATGGTTTACCCCAGACGCTTCACATGCCCTGATTCAATCCATATATATATATATATATATATATATATATATATATATATATATATATATATATATTTTTTTTTTTTTTTTTTTTTTTTTTTTTGCTTTGTCGCTGTCTCCCGCGTTTGCGAGGTAGCACAAGGAAACAGACGAAAGAAATATATATATATATATATATATATATATATATATATATATATATATATATATATATATATATATATATATATATATATGATCTTATTTCAAGATTGCGTAGCATCTGACGTGACTCGTAAATATACCTATTTTTCGCAAACACTTGTGCAAACTCACAAATATCACAGACCAACACAGTAACACACCAAACATTGCCATGAAATTAAAAGATAAAAGGAAAAATATAGAATACTCAACCAAGTCTGTACACAGAGAACTGATAATTTCTTAATATGTTAAACAAGTCATAAACGTTGTTCCTATACTCTCACAGTGTCCCGGATGTACAACGTCAAGATGTACAAGATAAGGATAAGGTGAACACTGTGGTGTACGTGTTATCAGTGTACAACGCTGAACATAAATGGTTTTGCATCATGAGGTTCAATCATTATTTTTTATCCATATATTATTCATTAATGTCTTCTGTCACCTTTTTGTTCTTCAGTAATCATATTCAAGAATCATTTCATAATCATCATGTCTCCTCTAGAAAGCGATATTCTCTCTCTCTCTCTCTCTCTCTCTCTCTCTCTCTCTCTCTCTCTCTCTCTCTCTCTCTCTCTCTCAGATCTCTGTGGACAATAATAGATCCTTCAATCCCTGGAACCAATCACAGCTTCCTCAGCCTCTCTCATCTCCCGGGACTAACTGATTATCCAATCACAATGATTAACCAAGATTTTTTTCACTATCAATCATGAAATATCTTTGTGTGTGTGTGTGTGTGTGTGTGTGTGTGTGTGTGTGTGTGTGTGTGTGTGTGTGTGTGTGTGTGTGTGTGTGTGTGTGTGTGTACTATTTGGTCAGCTCAAGCTCTTATCAGCTTAGCTCCTCTGATCTCAGCTCCTAATCTCCTTCTCTTTGTAGTGTGCGGCGCCTCGTCTCATGGCAACGTTTGTGTTGCCTCTCGTCTCATGGCAACGTTTGTATTGCCTCTCGTCTCATGGCAACGTTTGTGTTGCCTCTCGTCTCATGGCAACGTTTGTGTTGCCTCTCGTCTCATGGCAACGTTTTGTGTTCAGTATGGTCAACATTCAGTCACTCACTCAAGACTGTAGTGCCTGCTATACTACTTAACAACCAATAACTGCTACCATAACACTTATCTTAATGTACATTCCTAATCATCAATCCACATCTATCCTACTGATAAGCAATACCTGGAGGCGACGACACAAGGCACCAGGTGAGTTATGGTGGTACAGGTGAAGACCTGGTTCATGCTGGGGCAAGAGAGAAGGTCACACCAGAACAACAACTCATGGTATATGTACAGTACGAGCTTAGTACATTTACACGTTACGGTACATTACAGCAGTGAGGGTATAAACCCTTGTACCCTATATATATATATATATATATATATATATATATATATATATATATATATATATATATCCCTTCTTTACACTCCTGTAACCTATACCTACATACACCTACCCCACTTCCACCTTCATCCAACAAACACAACTAAAACTATACCCAGCCACAGTAACTCCTCTCCACCACAGTTCCACCACACACATCAAAACTACGGTCCTGAGGCATGTACGTGTTAGTCTTTCCCCACCTCTCTAATATCACAAACACCTTCCTCCATACCACAAGATCCCTCATGCCCAGTGTGTACATTCCACACTGCAGAATCTGAACACTTAATATCCTGTGAATTGTCTTATGTTTACATTATGAATGAACATGGATTCGTCACTTGAACTTTTCAGCATGCGGTCCCACCCGGTGGACGTGGCAGGCTTTCTGAGAGCTGCAGAAACCTCATAGAAGAGGAGCTTGGGTCAGGAAGCTAGGTAAGGCATATATGTGGTCACCTGTCAAGATTCTGGCGGGTCATCCTCCATGTCAACAGACAGCTTGCCTGTCTCCCCATCCATTAATCAGCTGTCAACTGTCTCTCCCTCCCGTCAAGCAGCTGTCAATT